>NC_142037.1:60103495-60411677 GCF_982192425.1 Myodes glareolus
TGAAAAAAATTTCATTATACATACAAATATTATTAGATGATGAAGACAGATGTAAATAGGTAAATGGTAGTGACTCCTTATGACTTTATCAAACATCTTCATTTTTCTTTTTCCTCTATGTGTTTATTTTTTCTGCCTGGGGGACCAGCCTCCAGAAGCCCAGGGTTCAAAGAGAATGAACAAAGTCAGGATGAGGATTTTTTTTATGAGAGGTGGGTAAGGAAAAAAGACACACACTCTCTTGCTGTTTTGTTCCCAACTTTTCTATTCTTCTTTTGCATTCCCTTTTTATTTTCCAATTTGATTCCCTTCTCTCATTCTTAATGGTTTCCTTTTGACTTTATTTTTATTCTTGATGCTTTCCTTCTAATTGCTTCTAAATTACTTATTCTTTAATTTTTCTTTCTAACTCATTTTAGCTCTATCTTTATTTTTTCTCTTACATCTTTACTCTCACCCCCCACACAAAATCATTCAGAAAATTTATCAATTGTAACATGGTTACATTCTGTTTTTCAAGTGAATGATTGCAATGAGCACAAGTAAAAATAAACACCATGTTTTTCACATCCCTTACATGATAAATCATTTTACATATTACAGGTGAAAAACAATTAATAGCAAAAACCCATATACATTTACATCTGAGAAACTTGTTATAGATTAATAGTGTAAGAAAGCATTTTTTTCTACTGCCAGCCCTGCATTTTGTGATTTCAAAGAATGAAACAATCAATTTATTACTTATTTTGAAAGGTAATCTTATAATGAGTCTTAAAGGAATTATAAACCTAAACTTTTGTACATGAAAAGCAGTTAGCTCTACTTTAAATCTTTAGTGTACATACATGCTCATCAATAGTTTTTTATATCAGGACATTGAGGGCAAAAATGGGTATAAAGAATGAATGACCTTTGCTCGTCAACCAAGGAGGAAGAAAGGCGTGTCTAGTAATGATAGTTTGGCTGCTTTGTTCTTGTTCCCTTATCTTAATGAGTTCCTCACTCAACTATGTGCCTTTCTAAACGTTTAGATTGTCTTCTTTGGTTTTTCACCTCAAAGTTATTTGACAAAAGCATCTTTAAATAACTTTAAATAAACATTTTTAAAAATCTTTAAGTTATTTTCAAAGCTTTGTTTTTATCTCTGATGCACTCTGGAACCTGTAAGCACGTATTACAACATTAAGAATAAAAAAATTTGAGCCAAAATGGTTGCTGAACTCAATTGTTTTTCTTAATCATTAACCTAAGCCCCAGTTATATGAATCCTGAAATGAAACTCCTGTGTTCTAGCTGTGTATCACTTTCTTGTGTTATTTTTCATCATCAGAACTCTGTTTAAATTAACATTGTTATTATCATTTAGACAGCACAGTTTAGCAAGAAATCAGCTTCATAATAATCTATAGAAAAAAGTGCACAATAGACCTGATTTATCTTTTTCTTTCTATTATTATTATTATTATTACTATTATTATTATTATTTTGGTTTTTGAGACAGGGTTTCTCTGTCCAGGAACTAATTTTTGTAGACCAGGCCTCAAATTCACAGAGATCAGCAGCAAGCCTCTGCCTCCTGAGTGCTGGAATTAAAGGTTTATGCCACCACCTTCCGGCTTAGACCTGATGTTTTAATGAGAGGAAACACTACATTACAGGCAGTGGGGAATCTCCCTATACCAATTCATACTATGCCAGATACCAGAGGAAGATGGCAGCAGCAAACATATAAAGTCACAGCAGAAGCAAAAGACATGCTGAAGTCTCTGCTCTTGGGGCCTTGCCTCTTAAAGATCCATCCATCAGGGATTTCCCTCTGTGGGATGATACCTAAACTTCAATTGCCAGCTGATGATCCTCTGACATCGCCAATGGCAGTTTAACTCCCCTCCATAATTAAAGCCACTTATTTTTCCCCCATTCCTCTATGCAAATCTCTTTGCCCTGCTCCTCTCCTAACTATTTCCTCCATTCAATTTCCTCACCATGGTCATTTTTACTCTCCTGGTTACTGTAGTTACTCCAGGTTTTGTATTCATACCTGGAGATTTTTAACTAGAAGCCACAAAATAGAGATTATATGTGAGTTCTATTGTTTTGGGTTATCTCCTCTGGCCTAGTCTGTTCTAGATCCATCTATTCAACTGCAAATTTTATTTATTTTATTTTTACAAATGAATAGTATTACATAGTATATATATATATATATATACATATATATATCACATTTTTATTAGCCATTCTTCAGCCTGTTGAAGAACATTAGGTAGTTTCAATTTTCTAGATATTTTGAATAGAACAGCAGAAAACATGGCTGTATCAGTATCTGTGAAGTAGGATACAGAGTAGTTTCAGTTTAGTTGAAGAGTAATATAACTCGGTCATATGGTATAATTACTTTCATCATCTTGATGATCCTCAGTACTGATTATTAGAGTAGCTGGACTAGTTTGCAATCCCACAAACCAGTGAATGATCCTTGCCTTGCCTTGCCTTGCCTTGCCTTGCCTTGCCTTTCTCCATGTCTTCTCTAGTGTTTGTTGTTTGTTGTTTTACTGAGTTTTGCCATAGAGAGACAAAGAGAAAGAATGAAAAGCATGATATTGAATTTGAGAAAGAGCAAGGAGAGTTTTAAGGAACATGGGAGTACTTTTTACCAGCTATTCTCCAGAATTCAAGGTTTGTACCCATCCTACTTAATCAATCAGTAACAATGGAACAAATGAAATTGAAACAAATTATTGGAATGAATGGCTAAAAGTTATGTATCCTAACCTTCTCTTTCCTTCTTTCTTTTATTATCTTTCTTTGCTACTTATATTTACTTACTTTATTCTTTTAATTCATCAGCTCATGGAGTGCATGTGACCTGTGTTATTTCTCATTATTTATTAACCTTTAATAATATCTTACAGTTGTGTTTTCATCATTTTATGACTTTCCTACTCATTCTAGATCTATACACTTTCCTTACTCAGCTTCGTGTAATTTTTAACCCATCAAATGCAGTTTGAATTACTCATATTTTCTTTGATGTGTGACCCTCCCTAGATAGTGACCAAACCAAATTGTACTAGAACTTTAAAGAAAACTGATTCTCCCTTCCATATCTTTTAACTGACCATGACTTCTGATCTCAGGACAGGCTTCATTCCCAACCTGTTTCTCTATGCTGGGATTTTATCAATGCAGTGCCTGTTTGGATCTTTTGAATAATATTTTAATGAATGTGACTCTATATGTAGAAACTTCCATGCTGTATTCAGAAAGCACTGTTTTCTTGTAGTTATCTATCCCCTCTTGTTCTTACAAATTTGTGTCTCCTCTTCTGCAGTGATCAATGAATATTTGAAGGGAAGGTGTGATAAAGATAACACATTTAGGACCCCGAATTCTGTAGTCTCTTATTGTCTCCATTTTGTACCAGCTGTGTCTAGATGCTAACAGCCAACTGTTACTGAATGAAGAATCTCTGATAGGCAAGACCTATGCATTAATTTATAGATATATACATGTGCTGGATGGTTTTATACCACTGAAAACAAGTTAGAGGTACCTAAAATGAGGAAACCAGAACTGAGATAATGTTTCATAAGATTCCCACTGAAGAATATTTTTTTTTATTTAGTGGTTGATGGAGTTGGGGGACAGCCCATTTTGAATGGTGTCATCCTGAGGCTTGGAGTACTATAAGAAAACAGGCTGAACAAGCCATGGGGAAGCAAGCCAGTTAGAAGTAGTCCTCCATGGTCTCTGTATTATCTGCTTCCCTCATGTTGCTGCTTTGTTTGAGTTCCTGTCCTCACTTCCTTTAGTCATAGACAGTGATAAGTCAAATAAATCCTATCCTTCCAAATTACTCTTTGGTAATGATATATCATCACAGGAATAGTAACCCTATCTTAGACATAGGCAAGTCATAAGGAGGTACTTTAATACTGTATAGCTTCAGTAAAATATTTGTTAAGTTCTTCTCTAGGGCTTTGGACTGTCTAGCCACTGATTCTTGCCATTTACAGATAATGATGCCATGTGTAGATATCTATGTAAGAATCAGGATTTCAATCAGTTCCAAAAATATTTGTACTATTTAATGATATTTGTACTTGTATGATATTTGTATTTGTATTTGTACTTCATACACTTGTATGAAGTGGGCATATCTTGCCAAATCAGTTATTGTCATTACTCACAGGGTACACAGCTAGATAAGACTAGTGATTTCTTTTCTCCTCTGGCATTATGAATTGCACTTTCTAGAATTATGAAAGATCTCCAGTAGTGGCAAAGTTCCAGGTGTACGTTAACCTAATAATCTATAACTTAAGTGTGTGTAATTTTCAACATAGGATCCTTCTGTTAGACTTTGGCATATAACAGAGGGAATAGACAATAGTTTATAAATGCTTCAAGATCAGTCCTCTAAAAAGCTCTTATAGAAAACTTGTGCTACATTTAGACCATTTTTTTAAACAAATAACATTAGTATTTACTATTTTTAGTTTACGTTTTTCTAAATTTCAAACATAATGTATTTACATTATTTTCACCCTTCGGTCTTACTTGTTCCACTCTTTCTTTTCCCCTCTCATTCCTACAGACTCATGACCTCTTTTATTAGCTACTTCTATCTTGCTGTGTTAAAGGACTACAGTCAAGGAAATGAACAGAACAAATGTACAGAAGAAAGAGTTTACTTGGTCATGTGGTTCTAGAAGCATAAGTTCCTAGTACTAGAGATGAGTGGCTGCAGGCAGAAATCATGGCAGATGCAACAGGAAGCACAGAGCTGCTTTTTTAACTGCAGGCATAAAGCAGAGTGAAAACAAACTGGATGTGGTCAAAGTTCTATAACCTCAGAGTCTATCATTATTGAGTGATTTACTCCCCCAGTGTGTAGCTACTCACATTCTGAAATAGTATCTCCAAATGAGTTTCAAATGAATTTCAAGTGATCAAATACTCAAGACTGTAGCAGATATCTTTCATTCAAACCACCACAACTCTTTCTAAACTTTATGTAAGGATAAATATGTAGAATACACTTAAAAACAATAATATTTTAAGAATGTGGCAGTGATGAGTTTTCTTCTAGTGAGCATATGTCATCAACCAAGAGTAGTTTCCAAAATTTAAAATACTAGAAATGAATTCCCTCCTGTTAAGTAATTCTTTAGTTCAATTGGAGTATTACAGTATATCCAGGAAATACAGGTACATATATTTCAGCTTAGGGATATCAAACTTTGTTGCAATTGTTCTGTTCTTAAGCTGAAGAAGGATGCTTAAAAGAAATCCCACACTAGCTCAGAATTGAGTGTAATAGGTTATTTATTTAGAAGTATACCCACAGATTGCAATCCTTTACTGAAATGGAGAACAGCAACTAAATCCCCCAGCTAGAAAAGAGGCCTGACAAGTGCTTTACATGGGCATATATAGTACAAGAGGCCACGCCCAAGTGGACAGGTAACTTAGAGGCTACTGGCAGTAGGAATTACTACAGCATTAAGCTTTACTTCTTGGTAGGACCACTTACTGCTCTTCCCCCTGCAGAGACATGGGGGCTGACTGAGAAGCCATTAACAATGGCACTGGGTCTTGTTTCGTCTGCATGTTCTGGCCTTTTGGGATCCTAGTCTGTTTGGATGCTCACCTTCCTAGACCTGGAGGGAGAGGGGAGGAACTTGAACTTCCCACAGGGCAGGAAACCCTGACTGCTCTTAGGACTGGAGAGGGAGGAGGAGAGGGAGAGGGGGGAGTGGGAGGGTATTGTGAGGAGGGGAGGAAGTGGAATTTTTATAAATAAATAAATAAATAATGCGTTTAGGCCAGAGAAGACTGCCAAATTTGGTAAATCAAAAAAAAAAAAAAGACTACTTTTGGAAACTGTGCTAGCAAGTTGTCATGAAGTCTTGCAGGTCAGTTTCACTTCAATTCCTTAAAGTTCTATGTCTGAAGTGAAGGATATTTTCCGCAATAACTTATTAACTTTAATTCTTGTCAGAAATGAAGCACAACGGCAATAGCCTATATTGTTTGGGGAGTCTCTTGGACTCCCCTGACAAATAATTTAAAGAAATGATTCTTCTGCCTGGCATTAGATTCCTTTTAGAGAGTCCACTGAATTTCTGAGGAGCACTACCCTCCCAATTGGCATAACAATTCATATATACTTTAATTAATTACACACATACATTATATATGCATGTTAAGTAAATTTAAAAACTATGTTTCCCTTGGGCTTCTTTAAATGTCCGTACTCTATTTTTCCCCATTCTTTCTCTCAACTATTTTCCCCATCTCCTGCTTAAGGTAAAGTAATCTAATTAATGTTTATTAGTGTCTTCTTACATAGTTCCTGTATCTTTTCTAGAGCTCACCTCCCACCCACTTCAGGTTCATTTTTAATTTTCTGGCTTCTGAATCTACTTCAGGTCATATACTTACCCGGATTTGGAGATGTGATCCACAAATAAGAAGGAACTTTTGCATTTGATAGGGATTCCTTTACTCATTATTTGACGTTCTAATTCTATTAATTTATCTTCAAATTCCATGATTTTGATCTTTCCATACAGGTGAACACACAGTGGTTGTGCATTTTATTGTCTATCCATTATTTGAGGGACATTTGTGTTGTTTCAATTCCCTAGCAATTGTGAGAAAAGGAGGAATGAATATGGTTGATCAAATATCTAGGGGGTAAATGTCAAATACTTTGAATAAATGCAAAGGAATGGTGTATCTGGGTCATATGATGGATATATTTACGTTTTTGAGAATTATTCACACTGACTTTAATAATGCATGAATCAGTTTTTAAGAACAAAAGAAAATGAACTTCTCCCCCATACTTTTGCTGGTAAGGGTGGAGGAAAAAAGAAAGTTCATCTTTTCATAGCTCTTGTCAGTCAATTTCAGAATGAAATGGCCATTGTTACTAGGACAGGAAGAACTGTTAAAGCAGTTTTGATTTGCATTTCTTTAAATTCTTAGAATGTTGAACATGTTTAAAAATAAATTTTAAGATTATATTATGGTAGTATCATTCCTTGCTTCCCCCAAACTCCTTTCATTAAACCCATTTCCCTGTCTTCCTTTCTTTCAAGTTCCTGGACTTTTTTTCTTTAATTGTTGTTATACACACACCTAAATGTATAAATACAACCATATCAGTCAGCACAATATTATTTGTATGTGTATGTGTTTTCTGGGTGATTATTTGACATTAAATAACCATGTAGTGTCTCCTTCCCTAGAGAAGATGATTTCTTTAATTCTCAATAACCTTTGAATAACTGAAGTTCTTTGTCTAGTAAAGGTAAGTCCATATTGCTGATTGCCTGAACAATAACTTTTAAAGGTATTTCTTAGCCAGTTTATTTTTTCTTTTCATAATTTCCTTTTCAGATCCATAGCCTTGGATTACAAAATAAGTTGTTCTAAGAGATTGGAGAGATTGGAGCACAATATTTGGTTCCTAATTGTATGACATACAAAAAAGTTACTGATTGTTTGCAAGCATGTTCCCACAGTCCCATTTACTTTAATCGATTTTCTTCTATTGGGGGAGATAAAAGACTTTGTTAGATAGTTCTGCATGGTATCAAAGTTCCTGCAATACTTTTTGTTTCTGCTCCTAAGTTTTGGAATTTCAAATATCACTGTGCCTGGATAGCATATAAGCTTTCATTTACTGTTTTGTTGGTTGGTTGTTTGGTTTTAACTCTTCCATTTAGGCTGAGGTGAAGTGCACCAGCTAAATTTTGTATTCCCATGTTTCCTTTTGTCTCTCCTCGGTTCTCTGACATTATAGCTCGCCTGCTTCTTATTTTATGCACTTTTCCTTTGGTTTGTATGAAGAACTTTTATTTTGTTTATTGCATCCCACTTGTCCATAAGCTGAGAAGATTTTCATAGAACTCTCTGCTGTCCCTTAACGCTTAGACCAATATATTTTTACTTGAAATTCATTTGTATAAACTAAAAGGAGACCCTCATGGGTATCTGTAAGTTGTTTCTTTTCTGAAATTGTGTTAAAGTATGTGGACAATCTATTCTGTTCATCTGGGGTATATAATTTCTGAAAGTAATAGCAGCAGTTGTGAATCATTGTTTTGTGTTCTGTTTTAGTTATTTAATTTAATTGTGATATATTACATCCTAGTTTTGTCAAGAAATCGAAATCTCTTGTTTTCTCCCTTACCTGTCTTTCCAACATGTTCCCATAGTACAAAGTACATGCAAAAAGCACTCGGGGTTTTTTCTTTCCACAGTGTGGTCGTTAAAGAACTTATGCTTGGTCCCCTTGCTAGTCCTTCTTCAGGACAATGGAGTTTAGGATGGTAAAAAATGAGCCTTCTTTTGTCAAAGAAGAAACTTCTATTCCGTTTATTGAAGACTTTGAAGTTTTATGGCATGTTCCTTGTGCAATCACTCATTGGGATGATGCTGGAGTTTCACCCCTACCCCTTACTACTACTTTTAATTTATTCTCTTAGATATTGGAGCAAGTGATATTTATTACCCAATTTATTCTTCCAGCTTTCCCAGAAAGTTTCCACTCAAACTGCAAATTAATAATTAAATCTTTGAAAGCTTGGCTTCAATTTGATTTACAGCATAAATTCTGTACCTAAAAAATTCTGGAAATTGCTTTCTTATTAGTTCTGTAGCTGCAATGCCTCAAGTCGCTTAGATTCTGCGACACTGGTGGACAAGTGTTCTTGTGACATCAATTTCATCTATCGGTTAAAGTTATGGGAAACTGGAGGAGGAAAAAATATTCTTTAGAGGATTCCAGACTTCTTCCAGGTAAGTATAAAGATTGAAAGGTATATTTTAATCATGTCAGCACAATGAGGTATTTTAAATATTAAACCCCTTCACCCACAAAACAGTACCAAAAGATGTAAGTATTTTATACCAAAATGACTGACTTTCACATATGCCCATGTGTCTTAAACAAAGATCCACACAGGTAGTCAATTTTTCCTATATATAGTACTTCAATTCAAAATTGCATTTTTAAGTCTTGTTTCCCATCATGTTCTAGTGTATAACTGATTGTATATACTCAAAAAATTATTTTCTTAACCGTTAACAAAATTTCAAGCTCTCTAAAAATACTTTTGGGGAAACCACATAGATTATTCTTATGAGGCTGAATGTTAAAAATTATGTTCAGTATTTAAAATGTAAACTTGCTTTTGAAGGAATGAAATTACCGAGAACAGATTTAATATGGTATTTTTAATGCAATAAGGGTGTTGTATATTTTGTGAAATAAATATAGACTAAGTATAAAAATAAATATATGGTATACATTTACAATGCTCCTGTAAAATAACAGGGATTTCAATACAAGTTTCCTTGACAAAAATAATCCTATAAATCTTTTCTACACTGCTTCAATTTAGTAAAATATGCAGTTTTCTGTTTTCTATTACTGTATACAGTATAAATTCTTCTGTTGGGAGACAGATTGTGACAAATTTGCAAACAGCATCAGTATTCATACATTTGAAGCATTAATATATCCAGCAATAAAAACTTTGATTTCCCAAAAGGAGAGTCATGTCTGGAAACTAATGCCTATTTTTGAGACTTAACAGAGTTCTCAATGTTAGTCATTTTCTCGTGAGTTACGTGCTCCTGTGGAAAAATATACAACTTAACAGCAAGTATAGAGAGTTAAAAGGGTCACACAAAACATAAATCTGTATGCCTAGTTTATGGATGTATATAATTCATATAAATAAATTTTTGACTACCTATGCTTTCCATTGTAGAAAATGCTTTTGTTAGCAACAATATCAAAGAAGTGACAAAATCTAGAATATATGTACTAAACCCAATGCTTACATGCTACTCTTTTTGAATTGATAAATACTGCTCTGGGTGTAATAATGAAACTCCTCGAAACAGAAGTAAAGCTTATGCTTACTGAACAGTTGCATGGTTTATTTCCACTAGTGGTATAGTAATTGAAAAAGAGCTATTTAAATTTAGAATCATACAAATGAATTACTATTATTTAAATTATCAATTTTAAATAATCCTAGAGGCGTCTAAGAGAAGCTGACTTCTACTGTTAAAAATAATGATATGAATTTTTTTCATAAAATAAATATATTCTATTAGTCAAAACATTATATTTCAAATTATCTGTTTGCCTTTGTTTTCTTTGTATCAGTTGTTTATCTTACTCTTAACATATTGAGATGATGTGATCATCATTCATATTTTCCATTAAATTATTACTTCATAAAGAAACAAGACATTCAAATACATTTATTCAAAATGCTTTTCTAATTATTTCATTTCCATTATAATTTTCTCAGATTATGACTAATTCCAGCAAATCTATTGTAAAAATTGACAGGGTTACCACACTGACACACAAAAATTGACCTCATACTGAGTTTCTGTTCTACTGTGTTCTCAAACATTGTACAAATCTTATTTAAATACATACAAAGAATAATTTAAATGATATACTGTGCACTTTTAACATTCTAAAGCTTTCTCTGTTATTTGAATAGTGACGATCTCAAGTCTGTATCCATGCTGCTTTTTTAATTAAAATTTTACCCAAAGGAACACAGTATTTAACAGTTTGTGAGCTTTCTCTCTCTAGAAATTGTGCAGTGAATTGTTTGCTCATACCATAAGGTGCACTAGTATCTTGGGCTTTTGCTTAACTGGCTGATCTATTTTCTTCCAGTACTGTTATACTTTTGACCTAATTTAATTGACAGAGGCTGTGGCATTCATATTGTTTTCTTACTGATTACCTGAACAGGTATTGGGAGGGAAATGGAAGCTCTCAGCCCGGGACATTCATTTTAGTCGCAGAAAGGGAGCAAGACACAGAGCAAGAACCCAAAGAAACTTCTTTGCACTGAGGCAGTGACCCTAGAGAGTCCTTCAACATCACGTTTATGAATTTCTCATTTTTAATTAATTTCTTCTTTCAAGTCAATACATTTTCATATATCATTGTCTCCAAACTGCTGCAGGGATGCAAAATTCTGAATTGATTCACAGTTGACATATGTGTTAGGTGTGCTCTGCTCTCACCTTCTACACCTGATGAGAATGTAACATTAGCATCTTTTTAAAGAACTTATCACTCATTCATGTTCAAAAATCCCTATTTACTATAGAAATCAAGCTCTTGCGGGGTATTTTTTTGCTTTTATTTTTGTATTGGTTTTGCTTTCATGTCTTTTCTTCTCTATTATAGAATTTTGTCTTTCAGTCATTAGGAATTAGAAAGAAAAACCTAAGGATTAGAAAATAAGTTTTATTGATTCTTCTTACAATTTCACTTAACTACCCAGAGTCACTCCCATTAAGTCGCCCACTACAGAAACAATATTTTCACAATATAAATTTGTTATTTAAAGAAATTGATAAAATATGAATAGATTTATCATAATAGGAGTCAGATGTCTTGAGGGAAATCATCGATAATGTGTGTGTAAATTAGAACAACCCTGTTCACAGACTGAGATTACAATCATTAGAGTATCACAGAAAAAAAAGAACTTCTAAAACCTTATTGTGGAATTAGGCTACTGCCTTCATTGACATATCTGAAGAAATAAAAAAAAAGTATGTTCTTTTGATTACAGTTCTATCAGTAGCATTCTAAACTTCTAAGTTTACTTGTTTTGCCACCAAATATTTTCTAACATATAGAAAATGCCATAGGCATATTTATTCTATATGTCTAAAAAATCATGTGCTAACACACCATAAGAAACAGACAGTAAATCACTCATAAAACACAGGAAGATGGGTGTAGGCTGAGCTCAGGAATGACCTATGCATTTATGTACATGAGGATTGAGAAAGAAGACCTACACAAGGGGCTAAATTATTTTATTTATTATTTTATAGTGATTTATAATGTTGCATATTTGATCTCTTATTCTATTGGTTCATTGATAACCCCTAGATGAAGGACTGGATATATAATTTTATTTGGAAGAAGTCAATTACCTTGATTAAACACAGATTACTTAAAAATATCCATATAAATTCAGATAATAATCACCATATATCTAAAAAGTTCTAATTTAAAAAAAAAACACAATTATCCACTTTGATAGTTATTTTCCTGTTGTTTAGTTACAATTTTCAAAATGTGGATTTATGTATCTTTAGAAATACCTAAGCTATTTAATACTGTATTGACAGCTATCATTAATTATAATACTGGCATTAAAACAGAGGAAAGTTTTCTTTAGCATTATCTTAAACCCAACATGGAGTCTCAACTGGTGATAATACCTAGTGATAGCTTTCTCTTAATGTTAACAGCCTCAATGTCATAGGTTTCAAGATCAGTTTGTTGTGATGCCACACAGACACACTTGTCTTAGAACTCTAAATACTTTACACTATTTTAAAATATGTTTTTAAGAATATTCACAATCCTCACATTACTCCCAAGAATGGGAATGTCAACATGAGAACTTATCTTTCTAGTTTATGTCCTACTGAATGTAAATATCTGGCAGTGATGTCAATATTTCAAGTTATTGTTAGTGTATCAACACAATACAATTTCACTTATGTTTTGCATTTTCCTTACCCTTTATTCATTAAGAATTTTCATCACATTTATTTTTCTGTTTCTGTTACTCATATCAACAATTGTAGAGTCATATGAGATATAATGTCTTACCCTCATCTGCAGTGATGATTTCCTGCCAGTTTGCTGTTACTCATGTGATATGACATTCTTCTCTTTTAGTCATTCATTAGGAAAACAGGAGAACTAGATAAATGGAGTTCATATTGTCTTTGTGATCCTATCACGTTGATATTTGGTGATAAATGTGTAATTCTAAATGCTAAATGGTATTTTTCCCACAGTGTCTCAGCATAAAGAGGATTCTTTAGTTTACCTCTGTTTATTCATGTATAAGTATGAAATATTTCAGAAACATTAAAATTATCCTATATAAAACTATCTTTGAGAAGATGAGGGATTGATATATTCTCCAATGTCACAGAAGAATTAAATGCAACAGTGTCCAGTTCTTAATATGAAGGAAGTTAACTCACTTTTTTGTTTAAATTACAATTCCACGGCTGTCCAGTGGCACATAAAGACGACCCTTTACAAGTGCTTAATTTCTTGTACCAGCCAGGCAGTGGTGGCATATGCCTTTAATCCCTGCAGTTGGGAGGCAGAGGCAGGTGGATTTCTGTGAGTTCGAGGCCAGCCTGGTCTATAAGAGCTAGTTCCAGGACAGGCTCCAAAGCCACAGAGAAACGCTGTCTCGATAAACCAAACATAAATAAATAAATAAATAAATAAATGAAACCGTTTATCCATTTTCCACAAACATGAAGCAATACATCAATTTCTGGGAGAATTTCCAGTGCTGGACTTGTGTGTATGTATGTCTCTCTCTCTCTCTCTCTCTCTCTCTCTCTCTGTGTGTGTGTGTGTGTGTGTGTGTATGCTAATAACCATTTTTCTTGAAAGATTGGACCTCGTTTTAAACTTCAGAAGTAGACACGTGTTCAAGAAAAAGTATATATGAAAGTTCCCGGGGTCAGGATTTGCCCTTCGTTCTAGGGAAGCACTGCAGCACCTTGATCGTCAGAGCCCCTAGAAGACAAGGACTCTCCGTGATGCCTTAAGCTTAATACGAGATTACATGAGGAACTCTTGCAAAGTTTATGCGACCTTTTCCACAAAAATGGTTTATACTGACTGAGAAACAATTCCCTGGACCAATGTCTAGAGAGGAAGATTCTGGGATAAACATCATAACCTGAGGGATTTGGATGTGGTCTGGCCCCATAGATAGTGTCTGTCCCCAGGCTATTAGCTACATCCTATCCTGCCAGGGAGAGATAAGTATATGGATATACTTATCCATTGCTTGAAGAGATAGTCCCACATGTTTAACATTCTTGGTTTCCCTAGCTGTTATCGGTGAGGACAAGAGCACAAGGACCCACTTGCCCTTTATATACAGAAAGCACGGGTGTCATTCCCTGTAGGTACCCAGGTTTCTTCCCCTTTTGTTTGTGGTGCTATGCAGGGCCATTTTTCCTCTGGCTTCCTGTCTTCTCTGTTATTGCACCGGCCTGAGGGTTTAGTTTAGAAAGAACTTGGCCCTCTTTTGTTATGGTAATTCCACCTGCAAGCAAGGATCCCGCTGTAGCCCTATAAGCCTGCCACCTGCAGCTGCTCCTGGCCTTGGGCGCCTGACACCTGACAACCTCTTCCACTGCTCCTGATGGGAGGGGGCTTTGCCCCTTTGCCCCCTAGTATATATACCCGATTTGTGTTTAATAAAGTTGCCATTCACTCTTTGGTGAATGAGCATGGTCTCTTTGTGTTTCAACCCTTAGAATAGTCATCCATTTTCGTGAGCTCGATTCGGGAAAGCGCACGCCTGTTTCGGGTTTGGGAATTCACAGAAAAGTGCAGGCAACAATTCCCTATGAGTCTGAGGCTAGGTTTCCTCACCAGTCCATGCTGAAGTCAACACCAAATATTCACTCAGTGCTTCTTGTACTCTAAACCATTGATAGTTAAATTAAATCTCTTAAAACTACAAGAAACAAATCTGTGCCTTCATTTCTTCTTACGCTTACAGTGCTCAGTTATACTTTTCCTCTCTTTGAAAAAGATACAATGAAAAAAAAATGAGGTGGCCAAGCAATTTACTCAATGTTACCAAGGTAGAATTGAAGATAGAAAGACATCAATCCAAAATATTAATTCATCATTTGTCTTACACACATTCACAGTTTCCACAGAGAGTCAAAAGACACCAATATACCTTCCAAGAACTGAGATAAAAGGCGTCTGTCATTGTCAGTGAAACTGAAGTTCGAATGCTCATTTTGCAATTCACTCACTAGGACAAGTTTACTTTTGTAATGAGCTTAAGATCCCACTGTATAAAAACATCATTCATGTTTATGGGAAAAGACAGAATGTTTTGACTCCCAAGCTGACAAATTGCTTTCTGAAAAATGGTATGTTCTTGTCAATGACTAGAGAAACTAGTGTGGAGAAAAAGAAAAAGTCTTGGAGACTTTGTACCCAATGTTGTATTTCTACTTGGCAGTTTGTATAATCTGTCATTAACCTATGATTATGTGGCACTACTTTACCTTCCCATCAATATGTTCACTTAGGTGTAGCCAAATGGAGAAACACAATAGTAAGCTAAATTCCTTTGGGCAAAATAAATAAATAAATAAATAAATAAATAAATAAATAAATAAATAAAAATAAATAAAAAAGGAAATTGAGGGAGGGAGAGAGGAAGGAAAACAAAATTACTCTTGTTTTCTAGACGTATTCCCACTTTTATCAGTGACACTCATGAAAATAAGTGGTGCTGACGAGCATGCAGGGTGAGGCAGAAGAGTTCCACATCAGTGGACACTGTCTCCTGCTTCTTGGCACCCGCTTCCAGAGCTTGGGTGCTCATGAACTCCTCATCTGTTGACTGCTAAAGTCTGGCGGGTGGCCTGCTTCACAGGAGATTCTCTTAAGCAAGTGGAAAGCTTTACTCAAAGAAAATCAGTAGTTTTCTACTTTTTCATTACCGAGAAAATATTTCCGGATTATTTCAATGACCCATTTCAATGTATTATTTCAATGACTTACATTGTGATATAGAGATATAAACAATTATTATTTGAAAAGACATTCAAATATTTATAACTTGGAGTATATAGATAAACGTTTTTAAAACAATTTGGGAAACAGGCTTACAATTCTTTCTCTTATTTTCTATGAGATTTTGATTAAAAGATTAGCTGTAGTTTTCAGTGAGATATTATACCAGTTGCCATATAGTTGGGAAAAGGAAATAATATTATATTCACGTTATAATAATGGTTATTTCTAAAGGTGTTGGGACCAATTGAGTCCTGGCCTTCAGCTGCTCTTTCCTGTTAGAACCTTTTAATTGAAGTTACTTAAAAGTTGTGCCTTGCCTAGAGGATCCGAGGATGGGATTTTCACCTATTGACCATTGACTGTTGAGTATTTAAGTCTTCATGGTACTATTAAAGAAGGGCCTTTGTACCAGTGATTGGAGGTCCGTGTGTCTGTCTCTGTGTGTGTTTCCTCACACTGGGGGCATGGTGTGCGGCATAAAGGTGTTTGAAAATTCTGAAAGCTTACAAAAGAAGGGGGCTAGCAGAAAGAGCTGAGCTGCTAGGACAGTGAAGGGGATCCATGGGGCTGACTACTTCGCTTGTTCTACTGGAAAAGAATTGTTGAGTGTTGTGATGATCCTTCTCACCCTTCTCTCCCTATAATGCCCTCAGCAATGTAGATGATCCATGTTCTTGAATACACATGTCCTTAGAAAATATGTAGTGTAAGGCTGCTCGTGCAGGAGTTATAATTGTATTTCAGTTATATTCTCCCTTCCATTTCACCATAATTGGAATCCTCATATCTGTCTAATTTCTACTCACTCATTACTCTTTATATGGGGTTTCATGCTTGAAATAATATACTTTATTTGCCTACCTCTTTCATTGCACATAAATAGGTTTAATGTTAATACACAGGCAATGAACAACTGTAAAGTGGCTGTCCTCTGTACAATAACAGGGCAACTGCACATAGGATCCCACCATGGTTGTGACAACATGTTTAAGATCTGTACAATGTTAGCCACATCCAGTCCTTGCATACATAGAGAATAGAGTAGTTGGACATGAAGCTGTACTTCCAGTGTGGTAGCTAGTTTTATGTCAACTTGACACAAGCTAGAAACATCTGGGAAAGGAGAACCTGGGTTTCAAAATTTCCCTACCATATCAGTTCATGTGGCAAGCCATGGTACAATTTCTTCATTAATGATTGATGTGAGTGAACCTATGCCTGAGTGGCCTTTTCTAAGCCTGGAAAAGTATACACCATGAGAGAGCAAGTCAGTTAGCAGACTTCCTCTTCTCCATGGGTCTGCATCGGTTCATGACTCAAGGTTGCTGTTTGACTTATGTGGATGACTGACTACGAACTGCCAGATGACATGAACCTGTCAATCCTCAGGTTCATTATAGTAACAGAAATGCTAAGATATCTAGTTGAAGAGCTATTGGTAATTCTTAGCGGAGGGAAAAGGAAATGTTAGCTTTCTTTAAGAGCTTAACACATTTAAGTTGACCAGGTTCAAAGATGAACACATAAAAGAATATTTGGAAAAAAATATTGGCCTTGGTAGGGAAAAGGAAAAAAAATGACAGAAAGTGACGGAAGGGAAAAGGGGGTCGATGTGAAAAGAGGTCAATGTGGCCAAAACACATTGCACTTAATCCTCAAAGAACTAATAAAATAGATTTGAGAATACAGTTGTAAAAGCATTGGCATGTTTATGCTCTGGAGTGAATATCAGAAAAGAAAGTATCGAATAAATCAAATTAACATAAAACATATTAACAGATCTGAATATATTTGGAAGTAGAGAGACTATTTCACAATCTTTAAGACTAAAGAAGTAATAGTCACTCTATGTATCACAAAACTATGAAAGTGTCTTAAAGGGTTCTTTGGGATCGAGGCACAGGCCCCTCGTCTGGATTCAGAGTAGATGCTACAGCAAATGAAAAACACTTTGGGCATCTGCGGGTGAATGAACTCTCTCTACATGCATTTCCAAACAAGCCTTTTTATTCTTCTGCCTCTATTCTAACTCTCCTGTTCTAATTCTAATTCCTCCAAGCTTCTTCTCCCAAGCCTGAAAACTCTTCTTACAGGAGCCTTGAACCAGTTTTTTTTTTAAAAAAAAAGTTACAAAAGTTAACTCTCATTGGTCTAAAGAATATGTCTAGGGCAAGCATTAAGGAGCCAAGTCGTTTAACGTGGCTATATAAGGTTGTCAGGATTACAGAAGTAAGACTGTTAGAGGACAGGAGCAGGAGCACCTGCGACTTTGACCTGGTGCATAGCTTTAAGGATTTACACTTATGATTTAATTATAAAGAAACATTAGCATAGTTTGAACTTCCTCTGGGGTAAAAGTGAGCTAACTTTGTGCAGTTAGTTTGAACAAAAGGAGGAACATAGCGGGTTTTTAAGTGTCTACGGTATTTGTGAGACAATAGATCTACTTATGAAGTATGTTCTCATATATTTTCTATATATCAAAATTATACAGCTAAATGAGAAATCATTTTTGACCACCCACAGATGTATATATACCCAGTAGATGGAATATTTTCATGAGATAAACACATAAACAGTTGGAAAAATAACAAAACTATTCTTAGGGAAGAAATGGAGTGGCACATGAAAGAAATTACAAATGCAGGCAACTGTTTATCAGAGTCAGTGGTTCTGCAAGCCTTGTTAGACAGTACTGTCTCCATCAGAGTCTGGTGGGCAGACACTGACTTATCAATTGCTATATACTATATATTTCCATGGCTCTGACAGTGTCTAAGCAGTATTATCTTGCCATTCTCTTTCACAGAATGTTTTGATCATTATTGTTTCAGTGAATTTAAATGTCTCACTTTTTAAAAAACTTTCTATATGAATAATATTCATGTAATTTTATTCTATTGGAATTTCAATATTTTTCACTGATATCATTGATTTCTAGAACCTTTTTCTGATGTCATTTTTAATTCATATATGCAACCACTCCCTGATAAAAATTGTATTAACCTACTATAACAAAGGCTTTATTTCTTATTTTATCTTTAAAAATGTTTTATTTAATTTCCATACCAACCACAATTTCCCCTCTCTTTTCTCCTCCTGTCTCCTTTGCCCAAACTCATTTCTACCCAGCCCCCATCAACTTTTCACAACTGGTAAGACCTCTCATAGGGAGTCAACAAAGATTAGCATGTCAAGTTGAGGCAGGACCAAGCTCTTCCTCGCTGTATCAAGGCTGAGCTACAATCACACCATTATATAACTATGAATTTGCATCTATTACAGTCAAAGAAGTATAAAGACAGTATAATTTATGTAAACTTTTGACTCAAAGTGTATCAAAAAAGCATAGTATTTTTTAACCGAAAGGCATCAAATGATTGTAGTAACTAAACTGAGTCAAAAAGACTATATTATAAAATACTTGTACAAAAGTTTGTTGGGTTAGTATTTTTTTCTAAAAATATGGTGGAGACACCACATTATAGAACACTGATTTACATATTATACTAAACAATCATAAGTTTAATTCTTATTTCAATTCTTACCACTTGGGTAAATTCCAGAAGACTTATAAACCTAGTTACAGGAGGCCAAAAAGCCTAGGAAAGAATATGCTGCTGGCACTTAAAAAAGGGTAATTTCTAACTCCACTAAATGCTTATCCTTCTCCCCACAGATAAGTGTAACCCTCATCCTCGAAAAGAGGTGTTATTATAACATATGAGATTATTATAGAAAATCACAAGTGGTAAAATGAAGAGAGCAGCTCACTTCAGAGTGTCCAGTTATAAGTGACGCATGTATAACAACCCTATGCCCAGGGTATAGGAGAAGATTATCGGAGAAGAGGGTCCAGGGTGGGAAATGTGCTGTGATATAACTTCCCCTCTACATGTTAGAGAAGCGGCATGCAGCATATTTTAACCATAGTTGTCTAATAATGATCTAGAAAATGGATGGAGTGTGGGCGTAGATGGAGGGTACAGGAGGAGGAAAGGGAATGGGAACTTGGATTGGTATGTAAAGTGAAAAAAAAGATAGTTTTATTTTTTAAATAAAAGAAAAATCAAATAGTAAAAGTCTATATCAGTAGACACCACAGCATGAATGGGGCAATTCTCAAGGAGCTTCACTCCTCAAAAAGCTACAATCCTTTGATGGTTGCTAAGAGAAGAAGGATCAGTCTTCTCCAAGGAAGAGACCCCAGGTAGTTTAGCTTATTCCAAGAGATCAGCCCTCAAGATGTACTAGTAACACTAAATTATCTCTACACATTGTATTTATAGACATCTATCATCTGTCTATCTGACTATATCTGTCTATCTGTGTTTCTATATATCTATCTACACACACGCATATATATATATATATATAGCCTATGTATTTATAATCTGTCATCTATTTCCTATCTCTTTATATGTCTATATATGCCTATAATTAAAAAATACAAGAAAAAGCCACCATTATTTGAGAGTGAGAGGAACATGGGAAGAAATGGAGAGAGGAGAATGAAGAGGCAAGTGGTGTAATTACAGTACTTATGTATGAAATTCTCAAAAAAAATTGTTCTTTCATTTTCATTTTATATGTGTGTATGAAAGAAAGAGAGTGAGAGACAAAGAGACAGAGAAGTCATGAATTTTTGTTTGGTTACAGGGAGATGGGGACTATCTGGAAGGAGTTGAAGGAGTATAAATAAAAGTATAAAAACTAGAACATTTAAAACATCCACAGTGCTTAATACTAATATATTACTAATATAGTAATGATTGGGAAAAACACGTATAAAAAGTAGGAAAGAATTGAATGACTGATTCAGTAATAACTCTACCTTAGAAATAATTGGTAGTTTTCTTTTTCAAATTCCACTCTGAAGTGATTCTCAGAAGGGAGCCAGTCAGTACATGATAAGTGCAGATGTTTCTACAGGTACTGCTCTCTTTAACAGCAAGATGCAGTTTTCTAAACTTCAGGCACAAAACATTACTTAGCTGACTCTTCTCAGTATTGCAGAACCACATTTCTACTTAGGAAAACATTCTATCCACACTTTTTCTATGGTACTGCTAGACACAACCTGGTATCAACATTATAAAAGAATAATTTACTGATATTACTTTATGAAGAAGAAATACATAACTTTTTTATATATTTAAGGAATTATGTTTTGGAGAAAAACGATATGCTTTTGTTGCCCTATAAATATTTATTTACCTTAATACTCAATGTCAAGTGTTACATTGATTAGAACAATTTTTCAAGTGTGAAGGCTGAAAACTTTTTTTTATCAATTTTGCTTCATAATAGTAATACATAATATAACATATAATAGTAAGCACATTGGAGTTTTTGTGTTCCATGCTTATATTCTTTGTATTTTCATTGTGCATTTCTTTGGGCTTGTTTCATATTAATCCTGAACAGATGTTTGGAGTGCAGGTCGATGGTTTAACAGCTTCTGAAATAAGCATGACCTTCATGAAATGAAAGCATGAGTTGTCTAATATGGTATAAGTGGCCTTTTATTTAAATTTGAGTTGGTGGTACAGAGTCAATAATCACTGAGTATGAAGCAAGTGTAATAACCCAAAGATGATGAGATGATATTTGCCCTTTATCAGAGGAAGGTTAAAACAGCTGTCAAGGTGACATGCTGATCAGTGCAACCTGAGTAATTATGCCCAATAATCATTAAGTGGAGGCAGGGAGCTAGACTCAGGGGAGAGCACCAGTGGTTGGCAAAGCACAATGTGCTTTCACTCCGAGGTGCAAAATTTGAAGCTGAAGGTGGAATAAAACTCAAAATAAAACCCATTTTCTGAGTTTTCACACTTAGAGTAATAAGAGGGCATAGGTGACTGATATTTCCACAAAACTTGCTGCAATAAACAGTAAGTCTTGAGAAAGGTAAGTTCATATGACTCTGAAGAAGAACGAGGTCACCTTAATCTTTAAAACCTCTGAAAAAAGTCACAATATTAACTGAGTTTTTGGTTCGTTTTTTATATTTTTCAGCATACCATTTAACAGAAGAAATATCATGATCTTTGTATATTTATTTACAGTGGAATATGAAAGGAGCCTTCTATCACAGAAGAGAGCATTTTTTAAAATTTCTTTCTAATTAACTTATGCAGTTATCCAATAGGATTTAGCAAATCCTGCTGAATAACTTCATAATCAAAGTCACAATTTGGAATTTGTACCATGTGTATCTCTTATATATGTAGAGTAGTGTGATTTAGGATGTCCTGTGGTGTTGGTGTTCCTCTGCGTGCAAAATTAGGTTAGACAACACTTCCTCTTTAAATGACGGCTAGGCTGTATCCTAGTGCCTGTAGTTTTAGAGTAAAACCCATTTTCTTTCAATATTCCATTGGTGGATTTCAGTTTTTAATATGTCTTACTGACACTGTATCATTTCTACCACTGACAAGCTGAACTTTGATCTTTCTGAGAGAAAATGTTCAAACAAAAAAGAGAAAGAGCTCTCCTACTATATGTTTTGCCCTCTCCTTTTACTCAAGTGGATTTTTAAAAAAATTCAATTTATATGTGTCTTTGTCTACATGCTAAGAACTTAAATGATGCAAATGGATGAATATGCAAATATTAATAGGCAGAAATCAAGATTTTAAATATAAGCTATAAGTTCTCTTTGTAAAAGGATGAGAAGAATTTATTGGTGAAATATATGGCAGAATAGAATTAATAATTTCTTAACTTTATTCTCAATACATTATTTGTCATTTATATGTATGCATGTGTGTTTGTGCATGCATATAGTGACACATCAAGTACTTCTGCATATTAATCAAAATGTATTTATATTTTGTTATTGTGTAATCTAGTTTTACTCCATTGATGCTGTAGCAAAATTGTTAACATTCCTTAGAAAATGCTTCTATTTTTCCACTTCCTGTCACATTGTACTGTCATTTGAGAAAAAACAAAAACACCATCTCTTCAATTTCAAAAGTGTTTCTGAGAGCCAAAGGTTTTTCTCATGATCATACATCTGAAGAGTTGTCTTTTAAAGAACCAAATATGATCAGGCAGTATTCATTCTTAGATTTCTTTCAGAAATTAACAATGAGATTTTAAAATGTCATTATTTTGCAAGAGTGTAAGGAGGACTATATGGGACTATATTAGAGAGTTTTCAAAGCTGGAAGAAGAGAAAGGAGGAAATGATGCAAGTATATTATAATGTCATAAAATAAAAAAAACGTAAAAAAGAAAATAATTTCTTACCTCCTAATTCCATATACAGGAACCCAAGAGCAACACTGTCTGCTTGTTCATCATTCCTTGGGATATTGCATTGAAGATGCATGCAAAAGCTACAATCAGTTCAAGTCTTATCTGTGAATGAACTAATTTTTTTCATAGGATTGTTGGAATCCAGTTCCTTAGGCCCTGAATTCCTTAGTCCCTTGAGGTTCTTGGCCAAAACCTGAGATGATATTTCACCCTCACCATTAAATACCTCATGACAACTTTTTTCTTTTAATGTGAGCATAGAGAAAACACCTGAGATCAGTGGAACACTACAAAAGCCAGTGCTGTGTGCTGTCTTACATATAAAACTCATCACTTTCACTCCACACTTTTGGGTAGGAGCAAGTCCCAAAGCTGATCCCCCTAAAGAACAGAAAATTCCTCATGATGAATTTTGAAATGACACTATTTTGAAACTACCTAGCCTAATCATTCTTTAACAACAATTAGCAGACTCCCTTGAACACAGAAGGAACTTAACGGTCATTGTTGTATACATGTATGCAAAACTGTAAACAAATTATGGTTCTCAATTTTTTTTATTTATTTTAGAAAAGAACTCAAACCCTTTTCTTCAAGGAAAAAAAATGTGTTTTTGTCTCCCTGGTCTCTTACATCTTTTGCAGGTGTTCTTTGTGTGAATTTAGTCACTCATCCACTCTCTGAGTTGTGGAGTTCCTTGTTGCTATAAAACAAAACAAAACAAAGCAAACAAAACCATATGTCTTGTTTTTCATTGTAGATATCCAGGTTCTTCCTGGAATGCAGTTTCTTGGAATCAAGGTTTGTTTACATGAGGAAGATCCTGCCAGCAAATGTACTCTCAGGTTGGGCAACAGAGAGCAGTATGTTGGAGGGCTTGTGGCAGATTCTACAGCTATTTATTTTTTAATTTAATCAGTCTTGAAAATTCTTGATTTATTCCTCCAAGGAAAAAAGTGCTCAAAATGTGCACAACAGTTGCCAACTCTTAAAAGAGTAGATTAGTGTTAATGAAGAGAACAGTGGGGAAGGGAGCAAAGGAGCCACCTGGAGGAGGCAGCTGTGGGCACCCGTCATGGCTGCTACTGTGGCCTTCAGAGCGCTAATGCCACTTTAACTGCTGATGAGAATTCACCCTGTCTGATAAACCTCAGATACAGGCAATCATTTTTAAAAATATATATTGTGAGAAGTGCAAGGAGATGAACAAGAGTACGTTCCATGTTATGAACTGAAGACACGACACGCACACATTTCAAATTATGCTACATGCACCTCCTCTAGTATTGTTTAAATATGAGAAATACCCGGCAACTCCTCGGCTGCCATTTCCAGAAACTACTAACTGAAATGCATTTGGAAAGGGTAGCTACTATCTCCTAGGTTGTAGTGCATACTGTTCAGTGACGGACCCACTAGTCTCTTCACCAAAAGTCATTATTTCTCTTTTTTTTGTTCTCTGTCACACTAACACATATTTGCAAACTCATGTTTTGTTCCTCAGAGGTAAAATATTATGTTTACCATAAATTCAGATTAACACCTATGTTCTGTCATGTTAATTTTTCAATTCATTATTATATCGTTAGCTCATTTTCATCTACATTGAATGAGCATTATGATTTGTTGAATATATGTTCCTTAGTATTTATTGGTAAATAAATAGTTTTCTGGTGTTCCTACATTTTAAGGTTAAAGGTTTTAGAATTATTTTTAAAATCTACTGCCAAAATTAAAGAATTATTTTAAGAGTTTATGCATTCATACCATGCGAAAATAGGTTTTTACATTGGTTTGTTTTATGAATGTGAGAGCATATGTTCCACAGCCAGAGTGAAGGTCTGGGGACAGCTGGCAAGACTTCTTTCCCTCCAATTTGTTTGAGGCACAGTCTTTCTTGTTTCTGCTGCTGTGCTACGTATTACTGACTAGCTCGTCTATGAGTGTCTGAGTGATTCTCCTATAGTTTGCTCCCATCTTACATTAGGAGTGCTGTAAAATGTGTGCCATTTGGATTTTGCACAAATCCAATCAGTAGGCTTGCATAGTGAACACCTTTATCCACTGAGCTGAGCTATCTTCACAGTTCTTATTTAATTTTTTAATGTAAATCCTTGTATTATGTGATAAGTGTGTATGGGCGGGGATGTGAGTGTGCATATGTCAATTAAAATGTGTATGTGTCATTGTGTGGTGAGATGTATGTGTATGTACATACTCATGGAGGCCAAAAGTAGATGTTAGTTTTCCTCCATAATCAATTGCTTGTTTCCACCTTATGTTTTTGAGACTGAATTTCCTAATCAACCTGGAGCTGGTGGATTCAGATAAAATAAGTATCGACAAGTTCCTCAGAGTTTCTACCTCCACCCCATGTTGGAATGGCAGGTGTGTACTACTGCCCACAACTTTTTATGTGGTTGCTCAGGATCTAAATTCATCTTTGAATTCACATAAGAATTAAAGTAACTGAATCACTGAAAAAGACCCCTAACTTTTGATAGTACACCAAGTAACAGACTTCTTATTCATATTTGAATACAAGCATATCCTGAGGCATTAATAACAATTGAATGTAGAAACATGAAACTCAAAATGTTTACATCAAAGAATGTCATTATTCCAGTGACAAGGGAGCTACAGAATAGGGATGTGATCTTTATCTTTATATATCTGAAAGATGTTAATTTCTAGAATATTCAAATAACAAAATTAGCAAACACTTAAAAAAATCCCAATTCAAATTAAGTCATGTATTTTAACAATTAGTGCTCAAAAGAAAATAAAAATAATCACAAAATAATTTGTAAAATGTTAATCAATATTCTCATTCCTCAAGGAATTAAAATTAAATCAAGTTAAATTTACGGTGAGATTTCATCTCGTTCTCCCTAGTTAAAATGGCTAACGTTAAAAAAAATGAGAACAAATTCTGACATGGATATGAGGAAAGGAAAAGGATTACTCACTGTAATGGGAATGTAAGCTGTGACAGCCACATTCGAAATCACTATCGGGTGTCTTCCCAAGAATAGAAACAGATTAAAACAGTAATACAAATCCTGGGTTAATACTCCCAAGGTCTCTATACCTTGCTGTAGAGATACTTAACCACATATATTCATTACAATTCTATTCACGTTAAAAAAGAAATGGAAACTGCTTAGATGTCCATCAACCAATGAATAGGTAATGAAAATGTGGTAGATATTCAAAGAGAATATTATTCAGCTAAGAAGAAGAATGAAATGATGAAATTTCTAAGTAAGCAGATAGAGCTAGAAATAATTATTCTGAGTAAGTAACTGATGACCCAAAAGTTTATTTCTATGGATGTGATGGCTAAGTGTTTTGGGTTTAATGCTTTCTTTGATTGATGAATACATTCTTTTATTTTATATATATATATATATATATATATATATATATATATATATATATATATATATAGTTTGAAATATTATTAAGACTTTTAGTCAATTACTGTGCTGCTACAACATTACGAGTTATTCCAAGATAGTCAATAGTTGCTACTTAGATTGAAATTGTTAAAAAAAATCCCTAATAACAACATTTGATTTCAAAATTGCTAATTTCAGATTTGTTGATTTCCCATAAGAAGCCTTACCCTACCTAAAGAGTGGATGTGGGGTGGGGGGAATGTGGAGAAAGCAGAAGGAGAGGAGGGAGTAGAAACTGGGTTTGATACTTTGATATGTAAGATGAGAAAATACTGTGTTTTAAAAAATAAGTAAACAAATTTTAAGAAGCTAAAATGTTAAATTTATAATTCTTCAAGAATTTCTAATGTTTTCATCACAGGTTTTACGAGCATTGTGTACACATTGACATCCCCCCCCTCAAAAAAAAGGATTTCTCTATTTAACAGCTCTGGCTGTCCTGGAACTTGTTTTGTACACCAGGCTGTTCTCAAACTCACAGAGATCCACCTGCCTATGCTTAACGAGTGTTGGGATTACAGGCGTGTGCCACCACTGCCCACCAAGCACTGACATTTGTGAGTTTGAAGTACAGATTTCTGTGTTTCTTAGACTTTCAGAGTTTGTCATTTTGTGTGACTCATATTTGAAAAATTCTTATTTCTTGTTATTTACTTGTGAAAATTTCATCTGTTCTTGGGATGTGTCTTTCCTCTTTTTATGCACTTTTCTACTTAGTAGGAATATGACTTTTAAATCTGAAACTATTGTCATAATAAAATTTACATTTTCTTTTACTCCTTATACTCATAGAAATGTAGACTTAAAATTTTATACATAAATTAAAACAAAATTTCAGTATAGAAACGAAGTTGTTGGTATCATATGTCTCTATAGTACCCTTGAACGACAATCTTCTTGATTTCCAATAGAGAAAGAGATTTCACTTTGCCTAAGACACAATTATTATTAAATATTAAATTTATGAATCTATTTCTCTTTTAGTATTTCATCTGCATGGTTTGCTAAATATCAAAAGACTTGGTTACTTTGAGCATATGTATGTAAATTACAGTCGTTTTAAAAGCAAAAAATTCCACAACAATCACCAGTGATTATTTTGGAATTGTAGGCAATATTTCAGTAGTATAGGACTGTTTCTAACAATTTCATGGGTAGCATGAAGTGAAGTATCCTTTCAGGAATAATAGTTCATGATTTCATAATGCAGTGGCACTCTGCTAGTCAGCAACCACATAGTTCACAACATACTGCTTGAAGATGCACATACCAAAAGGAATATAAACATATTATAAAATTCTAATAGATATTAATCAAAACTGTACAGACCCTTTCTGGTACCTATATCTTCCCTAAGGTCTTCAATATAAACAAAGTATTAATAAATGATTTAGATTTAGGGTCTTGGGAATTAAAACATAGAATTAAGTTGAATTGTTGCAAGTATCAAGTTTATCAGTTTGAACTTAATGTAAAGAAAGACTTCCCAGAAGTAGAGACTAAAACAAGAAAAAGTTTCCTCTAAATGTGTTTCAATTCATTAGCAGTGACTTGGTCAAATAACCACACGGTGGAGATGTTGTAGAGGGAATTCAAGAGTTCGATCGCTTGTTGGAATAGAGGACATATAAGGTTACTTCCAAATTCCAGACCTTTGCATTTATGGGAGGAATGTACAAGTTAGGGTGTGTATAAAATGTGTCATTGATATACGGATCAAATTTCTCTATCTCGAAATTTAGTCCCTTAACTTAATTAAATTTTTTCCCGATACTGAATACATTTGAGGTGGAAATTTTTCACACTGAACAGTGACTTAATTTTTTAAGTTATATGCATCTGTTCTTTAGAGAACTCTGGCGTACAGAAGCTGTAGAATCAGCATAAATAAAATATTTTCATTTTACAAATGTATAAAAATACATAAGACTAAAATGGTCTTGAAGATAAATATTACAGAGAACACAATAACCCAAAAATGGGTCAGCACAAACTATCCAATTGATTAGATGCTTGCAGAAAACCACAGCAAATGGCAAAATCAATTCACCAATCAGCTTTGCAGTGTTTTATTCTAAACACAGCCAGCTGGGCAATTAGGCATATACTTGGTGTTTTTATGTGTTTCATTGAAGAAAGCATCATTTTCCTTTGAAAGAAGATGGTTTAGAACTATAGATTGGTCAAAGTTCACTATATTACTCTCTGAAAAACAATAAATTGACATGGTAGACTAAGGTAGCTTGAATCTTATGAATGAGTCACAAATGAAAAAGAATACTTTATGAGTTGATATTTGCTCATCAGTAGGTGTGGAGACGAAATTATTCATTTACATGTAATTATAGTGGTTCACTTTATTACTACTTGTACAAGGTTTCAAATCATTTGCTGCTTTGGGAATGTAGATGATGTCTGTTTCCTTTAACAATATAGAATATCAAAATGGCTGCCTTAGATTTTGTTTAAAATGAGGAAGAAACTGCAGTTTCATGCAATATTTGAGAAAAATGACATTTTAAAAAAGTTTTCTCTGGAGGTCAAATTCTATAGCTTGTAAAAAGTATCCAGAATTAATGTTTCCATAGTAATATTTAAGACAGAATCAAACATTTTCAAATAAAAACTGTAATAGAACATTTATTTCAATCTTTTTACATTATTGTAAAGGCTCTCATAACTGAGTTTTCAAAATTTGTATAATACAGCATTGAAATAGAAAAGAATATCCCAGCACGCTCTTAAGTGATAGTTGCCTTGTGTAACTCAGATTATATATTATGTTTCATAGACTCAGATGATGAACAGGACAATTTACCATAGAAATATCTCATTGAAGAAAAACAACAGTAGGTATCTTATTTTTATTGTACTATTTAATGCACATTCTTGATTCTTTAGTCATTTATGCTTGAAACATGATTGTAGTATCCATTAAGTAATCATCAATGAACAAAAATGAATGGTCCATTTGCATTTGGTTTTTTGAGTTCCCATTCTGACCTGGATTGGTGTTATATGATATAGCCCATGAATATGTGACTAACACTTAATTCAATAAATTGAATGTTCTTTTCTGAAGAGAAACAGAATATATCTGAAGGAGATCAGAGTCCAGAAGGAACTGGGTGAAGTAGAAGGCAGGGAGGGAATGTTCTTTTCTGAAGAGAAACAGGGACATAATATATCTGAAGGAGATCAGAGTCCAGAAGGAACTGGGTGAAGTAGAAGGCAGGGAGGGAAGAGTCAGGATGTAGTATGAGAGAAGACTAAATAACAATACGAATATTGAATAAACTAAGAAAGGATTATTTTTTTCTAAAATATCTTAAATATTTGATTAATAATAACATGTCTAATCTTCATTTAGCTGAAAATTTGAAGTATTAAATAAATAATGTCTCTTGAAGGGTCTAATTTCTAAATTGCCTGCTCATATTTTGGGACATGAAATCATGAATATACTCATGTATCCAAGTGCAAATCATCCTATAATTCAGATTGAGTCCCCTTTTTTTTTAATTAAAACATGAAGTTTAGAGCTATACTTGTGAGAATTTAAAGCTGAGGATATGAATCATCAGTTTAGTCCTTGCATAGCAAGCACAAAACTTTAAGTTTGATTCCTAGTACCGTATAAACTGAGTATCGTGTCTTTTACTGCTGTAATCTCTTGGGAGGGTAAATGTTGATCATCTATAGTACTCAAATTGGTCAGGAACATAGCGAGTTCCAGGACACCCTGGGATAACATGTCATTAATAAAAAAGACACAAAAAACTTCGTTAGTATAAACTGAATTTTTTCTTTATGTAAAAAGAACTATAAGGTTTTATAACCTCAATAGAAACATCATCATATAGATATATCATCAAAACAACTGGAAGGTGGAAAAAGATAAGTCCCTAAGACATACTTAAACTTCAAGTCTTGCCTGGTCGCTGGAGATGTGTAGTCAATTCAGGCTATGTATCTACAATTGCTAAGAGCCTTAACTAGGGTCATTCTTGTAGATTACTGTGTTTTCCTTACAATAAGTTTCTATCTGATTCTGAAATGCCTTCCTTTTCAAGTAGGCATTTTCAGTACTCTTCCCCAACTCTGGTCCTATCTCCAATCACCTGCGGTCTACCTATGAAATCTCTTCCATTTCCCCTCCCCAGGTAGGTTCACATGTTCCCTTCGTGTGTTTTCCTTGTAACCTAGACTATCTGGGTCTGTGGATTGTAGCATGAGTGCCCTTTAAAGTTAAGATCCTCTTCTAAGTGAGTATATACCACGTTTATTTTTCTGTGTCTGAGTTATCTCCTACAGGTTGAGTATTTTTAGGTCCATGTTCCATACATTTGCCTTTCAATTTCATGACGTCAGTGGTTGTGACAGCTGAGTAGTACTCCATTCTGTAAAGGAACCAAATTTTCTTTGTCTGTTTTTCAGTTGAAGGGCATCTAGGTTATTTCTAGTTTCTAGGAATTATGAATAAAGTGTTTATGAACACAGTTGAACAAATGTCCTCATCTATTGACTGAACATCCTTTGGGTATGTGCCCAAGAATGGTATAGCTGGTTCTTGAAGCAGATTGATTCTCAATTTTCTGAGAAACTATCATATTGCTTTCCAAAGTTGTAGTACAAGTTTGCACTCCCTCTGGCAATGGATGAGTGTTACTTTTGCTCCACATTCTCATTCTACAGCATGAGTTGTCATTTGTTCTTCTAATTTTAGCCATTTTGACAGATAGTATCTCAGAGTCATTTCATTTGCATTTCTTTCATGGCTAAGGATATTGATCATTTCTTTGAGTGTTTCTTGGCTAATTGAGATTCTACTGTTAAAATTTCTGTTTAGATCTGAACTTCATTTTTTAGTAGTCTAACTCCTATGACCAGGTATGACTTCCAATGAAGGTTTGGGATACCAACAAATTCACATAATCTCATAAACTTCAACCTACATTCTGTCCTCCCTATAATATATGCCCAGATATGAATGTGTAGAGTTTGTGGGAGTGGCCAACTAATAACTGTTTTCCAAACAAAGAGAGTGAGCCCACCCATGATACTGAAAAGATTGTCAGAACCCAGAGTCTGGATGATCTAGGAAAAACCAAAACGTAACCGATGGGGGGAATGCTAGTGTATTGATGCCAGAAGATATTCTGTTATACTCATATATTGGTGTCTAGCCCAAGAATCAACAGAGAGGCTTCATCCAGGAACTGATTGGAAAAAATGCAGACCAACAGATAAACATTAGGCAGAGCATGGGGGATCCTGATGAAAAGAGGGAGGAAGGAGGAAGGTGGAGAGATGGCTCGGAGGTTAAGAGCACTGACTGCTCTTCCAGAGCTCCTGAGTTCAATTCCCAGCAACCTCATAGTGGCTCACAACTACCTATAATGAGATCTGATGCTCTCTTCTGGCCTACAGGCAAAATACTGTATAAATAAATAAATCTTAAAAAAAGAGGGAGGAGGGATACTTGGAGTCAGAGGGGTCAAGGACATCATGTGAAAACCCACAGAATCCTGGTCTTATAAGGGTTCACTGAACCAACAACCAGGGAGCTTGCATGCAACTAACCTAGACCCTCTGCACACATGTGACAATTGTGTAGCTTCTGTAGGAAACTAACATTGGGAGCTTTGGCTCTCTCGAACACTTTTACTGGCTTTTGGGACATACTCATACTGGGATGCCTGCTTAACCTTAATATAAGGGGAGGTGCTTAATCTTACTGTAACTTGATATGTCATGTTTTGTTCAAATCAGTGGAAGTTCTGTCCTTTTCTGAATAGAAATGGAGAAGTAGATAAAGGAGGGACAGAGAGGAAGTGGGGAGGAGATATTGGGTAGAGATTATAGAGGGGAAACTGCATTTCACATATAAAATAAATAAATAACTATAAAAAGAAAGAGAAAAGACTATTTGGGGCAAAGGGAAAACTCAGATACTTTGATCCACAATATACTCCGGGAAGTGCAATATTGTTATAAGTGAATAAACAGTTTCACCTCTGGCACTGTTAAAAATGCTTGAAATCATCGAGGAGTAAAAATTCTAAATAAATGATTTCCACCTATTTCTAATCTATAAGCTAGAAAAAGGAAGACACTTGTAAGAAAACACTCTTCTGACCCATAATGGGCAAATGATTTATTCCATGTATAGATCTTGGGAGATAAGTGGGTGATAGTTATAAGGCCTAAATTCACATGGTGCCGTAACGACATGACTTAATTCTCAAAGGCACTTTACCCAGGATTAATTCAATAAACAATTTTCACTAGAGCTCAGCTCTTTTTGCACTTCCTTCTATTACACATAGTATATAATTGCTTGCCACATTGATGTTGTATGCAGCAACATGACTTCTTTTTACTAGAGTAATATGGAGGCAGATCTAAGTTTTAGTTTGAACTTGGTTTGTGCTGGTGAATTAGTTCTCTCAATTTCTCATCACTCCTTGAGGAGAAAACATATGGGATGACCCACTAGGCAAGAGCCTATGAGGAATAAATATAGCCTGAGGCTTGAGACAAGTTTAGCCAATACACCTGGACCCTGGCATGTTCAATAAACTGAATAAAATTACTCATGTAAAAATAAATTATTCTGATTTTATGCTATTAAGTTTTAAAGTAGTTTGCTATGCAGTAATCATTAACTAATACATTACAGGTTTTTGTAAATTTTTATTGATTCATATTAAAAATAATTTTCAGTTGTTCTGTATTACTTTTTTGTATGATGTGGGACTTCTTGTGTGGTCGAGAATATCCTTAAACTTACTATGGAGTCCATATTTGTGTTAACCTTGTAATCTTTTTGCCTTGGCATGGATGACAGGCATGAATAGAATAATCATACCCAACTCATATACTGAATGTCTATCAAAAGATAGATTTCTATTTCTTAAAGATAAGTCCTAAGTATAGAACAAAAATTTCCACAAAAAGCTGTGGAATGATTTTAAAATTTTATTAAACCATCATCATTTATTGAATTCTCTACTATCTAGATAAATATCTAAGCACCAAGGAGTAGCAACATAGACATTACACTTGTTATTGCTTTGTTTTGTTTTTTTCAAGACAGAGTTTCTCTGTATACCAGCTTTAACCATTTTGGAATTTTCTTTGTAGACCAGGCTGATCTTGAACTCATAAAGATTTCCCTACCTCTACTTCCTGAGTGCTGGGGGTACGGCATTCACTATCACCACACCAGGATTACATTTTTAACACAACACTTTAACTTCCCACATGAAATTAGACAATTAAATTTTCTACCCTTTTTATAATGAAATACAACCATGATATTCTTACTTTTGAGTACAGTATAAGGCAGACTCTATATTATGCAAAGTTTGAAGCCAAGCCTTTCAGAACAACAAATTCCATTTTGTATAATTTCTCCTGTACTTATATTAGCCAGCTCACTATGAGTAGTTCCAAAAAGAAAGGATAATAAGCAGAACCCAAGCTGTGTGTTCTACAGCACAAACTTAATTTCTAATAATTTAAGTGGTCTAGAAGTTCCATTGGTGAATATTCTGGGAATATTCCAGAATATTGAAGCTTCTCATGATTGGCACTCATGCCCACATTGCACAAGAAATGAACGAAATGAGCTGCAGATTGGAAAAGTTTTAACAGTCTTTCAACATAGCGCTTATTAGAAAAGCCATTATTATTCTAACTCTGGAGATTTCACTCTTCAGTAGAACTATAGCATTAGAAACAGAGGGTTTTTTCTTACTTCCAGTTAATGATATTAAGAAATATGTAGAGTACATCTGTAACCACCTCAATCATCACATCATTTCAAAAACTATACAATATTCTTAAATCTGTTATCTAAATTATTTGTCTTTAGCTATCACAAAAATATTTTTTGAGACAGCGTATGATTATTTAGTTCTGACTATCCCAGAACTTGGCTCAAACTTAGAGCATAAGTTTTGACTCTATATTTGATATAGTTTTCATAAAACAAAAGAAATTGACTTCTCTCACTTTTAATTTTTCTCTTTTATTAAACATATTCTTTTCTCATATAATATAATCTGAATAGAGTTTCTCCTGTCTCTACTCCCATCCCCCCCATCAACATACTCTCCCATTGAGATCCTCTCTCTCTCTCTCTCTCTCTCTCTCTCTCTCTCTCTCTCTCAACCCCAGGCTCCTAAAAGACAACAACAAAACAAAACATATCAACATAAATCATAAAAAGAAACAATAGAAAGCATCACATCAAAGTTGAACAAGACAAGCAAATAAATAGATAGATAGATAGATAGATAGATAGATAGATAGATAGATAGATAGATAGATAAAAGAGCCTGAAGAGAAAGCACAAGAATAAGAGACCAGCTTGTTTACACATTTAAGAGTGCTATAAAACTGCTAAGCTGAAAGCCATCATATATACACAAAGTACCTGGTGCAGACATATGGAAGCCCTGTCCCTGTGCTTGCTTCATCAGTCTCTATGAGTTCATGTGAGTTTTGCTCAGATGTTTTAGAGAACCTTGGTCTCCTGGTATTCTTTGTGCCCCTCTGGATCCCACACTTCTTTTGCCCCTTTTGAGGGTTTCCTTGAACTCTTATGTGAGTTATTGATTGAATCTCCCATTTACAGCTGCGTATTTCAAGGTCTCTGTCTCTGTCTCTCTGTCTCTCTCTTTCTCTCTGTCTCTGTCTGTCTGTCTGTCTGTCCCTCTCTCTCTCTCTCTCTCTCTCTCTCTCTCTCTCTCTCTCTGTGTGTGTGTGTGTGTGTGTGTGTGTGAGAGAGAGAGAGAGAGAGAGAGAGAGAGAGAGAGAGAGAGAGAGAGAGATATGCCTATCTGTGTGTCTTTTCTTCTGGTCTTATATGTTAAGACAGGAGGATGTCTTTCTCATGGTGGTTGATGCAATAATCTATGAGTAAAGCAGAATATTACAGGCATGAATACACACACACACACACACACACACACACACACATTTCAAACCAGTAAACCAGTAGTATTTTGTTTTAACCTTGGACTCTCGGATATTTAGTCTCTGGTTCTTGGTCACCCCTGCAATGTCATAAACGGCTTCGAAGAAAGTAGTTTGTTCTGCATTAACTAACAGCAAGTTTCCATTACCGAAGACAATGTTCATACAACTCACCAAATATGGAGAAGTCAAGCTGGTGCCTGCATGGAACCTTCACCTCTAGTGTCTATGTGTCTAGTGTCTATGGGTCTGGTGTCTATGGGTCTGGTGTCTCTGTGTCTAGTATCATAGACATCTCTAGTGTCTATGGCAAGAAAAAGTGCTATTTAGGTTATCAAAAGAGGAGAAAAGGCACCAACTCAACCACAAAATCTGGGATCTACAATCCTTGCTGCTTACAAAATATGCTAGGCCAATGGTGGCACAAAACTTGTAAGAGTAACCAGCTGATGTCTGAGTTGAATTAAAATCTGTTCCATGAGATGGAAATTTACTTCTCCTACTCTCTTAGTTCCTTCTTACATTGGAATGGCTCAATTGACTGCTGTGGGGTAACTTCAGAAGCTCCACACTCATATCTTCTAAATTAATAGAAAACCAAACTGTTTCCCTACATCGCATAAAAGAACACATTATTTCACTTTCTGTGGTATCATCCTATAATTTGCAAAGTTTATATACTCACCAAGCCTTGAGAAATGAATGGATCTTAGCGAACACGGAAAACATGCCAAGAGACATCAACAGAAATATAAATTACATATCTTATACATTTCTTTTAGATAAAATCTAATCTCAAGTTACTTTATTTCAATCAGAATAATTTTGCATATAACATTATTCTTTTATAATTTAATACTCTTTACCTTCTATACTAATGTATCAAACACGTGTACCTCTTCAGACCATTACAAAGATATATGCTTTTATTAAAAGAAAAATGTCAGGATGTTCCTAAAATTATTTTAATAAAGTTTCTCTGTAGTTAGACAATTAAATACCTGTTCCTTAAAGCTGTCTTTTCTTGCACACTTTATTCTGATGGTTACTCTCCTGCTTTCTAGTCACTGAATAACAGATTCCTTCAATTGAAACTCACCAGTTCTCTGACAATATTCAGAAATATCCACAGTTATCATTCAAAGTAATAGTTCTTAGCCTGTGTTTCTCATTTTAGGTTCTAATGCAACAGATATCCCCTTCTGATGCATCAAATAGTAGTAATTATCTTTGACACTGAGGTTTTGTTCTAACTCATTCCTCTATCACAATTATCTAAACCTTAACTTTATTTTTTCTTTTATTTATCTTTATAATTATTTGTTCTTTTCTAATATAGCTGCCTTCTGATAACTCAGTTCCACCCTTTTACTACTGGTTTAGAATGAGATGATCTAGTTTGTTGCAACAAGTCAGGAACCATGGCATATAAAACTGTTTATCATTTTAGACTTGCCTCATAATAACACAAGTTCTGGGGTATGTGATTGTTCAGTCATATTGAATTAAAATTCTAGATCTTTCTGGAGTATGTCACTGGGTCAAATAAAATACATAAATATAATTTTCATTTGCTCTTTTCTCTGTATGAATGATTTCATAGCTAGTTTTGCTGCATCAAAAGGAAGAAAAGTGTCTGAAATCTTTGCGCTTGTGCTCCATGGAGATCCTCCAATGTCGGTTGCTTAAAATGGTTCATGAAGAAATTTAGTGAATGCTTCGCCACATATTGCAATTGTGAAAGAGCAGGCAGCCGAGTTCACAGTCAGCTGAACAAAAATGAAGATTTCAAAGATCTGAAGACTTCCTAAATGGGAATGTGGTCATGGGATAAATGAATCGATAAAGGGGATGAATCCCATTTGAACGACTACAGACCTGCTGGACCTTTTCCTGAGATATGGAATCAAGCAATTGAAGATGGCATGCTTTAATGCTGAATAGCAAAACTCAAACATTTTTTTTTATCATGACTGATTTTCTAAAAAGTCACAAGAATGTTATACTGAGTGCATAAAGAACTGTGGTACTGGTGTCTTTTTTTGGTTTTAATGACATTTAAACTACAAGTGGAACATGTTTAATTTCTTTTTACCTAAAACTAACACCAGAACAAAAAATATCACTTTATTAAAAGTTTATTTCTATCTTTAATTCACATTTTCTACCAAATCATACATTTTTTTTTAGTTTGTCACGCAGCTCTGAAAAGTTTTTCTTTGTTATGTATGTCACATGGTAGAGACAGCAGGGTAGATAGACTTCTTCTTTAATATGGTATTTTACAGAGGTATAGTTTGGTTACACTGACCAAACATCTCCCTATATTGCTCAATTGGCTATGGAGAAGTCCTGTGTCAATTTCTAAAATAAATTTTTAGGGGAATAGCTGATTCAAATGAAAGCTGTATTAATTCTGCTAGTTTTCAATTCTTTATAAGTGTATTTGAACAGTGAAATGTCAGTGTAAGGGTGTGAGACAGTCAATCATTGTGGAATGGAAAGAAATTAATCATTCAAGTTTTATAACAAGTATTATTATTAATGAACTTTTAAAAAATAAAAATGGTATAAATTATACATGACTGAAGTCAGAAGATTTTAGAGCTATGGTTTTGTTGTTGAGTACAGATAAAGGCTACTGATTATAGTTCTACAGGGTCTGAGCTAGGCTGAAGGAAGAGCTTTTGTTTTGCCCCCGTTATTCTTGGGTGTATGACTGGGAGTTTAATGATGTTGGCACTAGGCCTGAAATGCAATTTGCTCTTTTTATTACTCTGTCAATATGGCGCATTAAGGTATTCAATAGTCTTCTACAAATGAAAAAGGAAAAACCTGTTTTTATATCAAGCACTGTGCAACTTACAACAGCAAATACCTCATGCACATTCTTCCACACCACAGTCTGCATTAAAGCTTTTGAATTTGTCTAGTTTATTAATTTAGAGCTATGAGGAAAACCAAAGTGGTGGAGAGATATATGGTTTCTAGGATTGCTTCAAGGGGAACTTTCCAGCAGCAGTCCCTGTCCTTTGCATCCGTAATAAAGCAATGAGAAACCAACAGGGAAAACAAGGTTTTACTTTAAGCACAGTTTGATTTGTTTTTCAGTGACAAAAGAAAGTCCCTTTAACTATAAACCAAAGAAAAACATGAAACAGCAAACTGAGAATGGAAAGACTAAAAAATAACTTATTTAAAAGTATTATTATAAATTTCTTAACTTTACTATGAACAGCAAGTCTTGCTTCTTATTCTTAATAATAGCATATAAAAACATTAGTATGTATGGAATAATCAAAATTTATTAGTTTTAATACCAAAAATATATTTAAGTTTTTACATTTGTACATTTTTTATGCCTGAAATTTCTTTGGGTTTTTCTCTATAACAGTATGATTAACAAACTATACCATACAACTTAATTTAATATTTTATTTGTATATGGCAAAATTCATAATATCTGTGGAAATGACTCAAGGTCTTCACTTGACTATTCTTATAAAGTATTAGCATAGCACCTTCTAAAGTGACATTTCCTTATAGCAATATCATAATTAATTTGTGATATTTGTTGAGTAAACCAGCCAGAGTCATTACCATGTTATAAGTTGATTATACCAAGGTGCCATCATTACAGGAGTTTCAGATGATTGAATTTTGTCTTTTCTTTTGTATGTGTGCTACTTAATGTTCATACTACTATTTTCTACTTAATTAGAGCAGGAGTAGGTGAACATTTTCTCTCAAGGTCCAAGCAGCAAACACATCTAACTTCTGTACAATTTTGCCGCAGTTGCACGTATTCTGCCTTACTATGTTGTGTGGTAAAATCAGTCACAAATGAAAAGAAGCAGAAATGGTTGCAAATGTGTTCTCATAAAACATAGTTTGGTTAAAAAATGAACAAACAAACAAACAAACAAAACCCAAAAAACAAAACAGGGGCAAGTTCGATTAATCCTTTTTTACAGAAAATCTTAAAGGTTTTAAGTCCTTCATTGAATTTAGTCATCATATTCCTGAGCAACAGATAGTGAAATGTATATATTGTAAGTAATCATAATAATAATCCATTGTATTTACTGAATCTTACATATCAATTTTTACTGTTGTGTTGGATATCAAACCCAGGAGTTAATCATGCTAAGGATACATTCAACAACTGAACTATACCCTAATTCTTTTACTGTTCTTGACCAATGTCTTCAAACATAAGTTGTACTTTACAGGTGACCAAAAACAAAGCCTTATAGAGATTCCAGTGTTATTATTCAGTCTTTCTAAGTCTCAAGGTGGCATGAATAAATATGGGGATTGAATCACATAAGCAGCAGGTAAAATTTCCAGTCAACATTGATCCTGACACACAATGTATCAATTTGTCATGTTTACAATGGTTTGTGGCTCATTTTCTCTGTTATTTGTTCAGCCCTAACCAAGAATCTATCTGTGTTTGTGCTATTTTGTTTGTGCTTTAATAAATAACAATTGTCTGATGTTCTGAGTGCAGAATTAGGCACTAATTAGCCATAGGGGTCAAGCAGTGGTGGTACACACCTTTAATACCAGCAGCCAGGAGACTTAGGCAGACAAACCTCTGTGAGTTCAAGGCCATGCAGGTCCACGTGAGATTGATCTAGTCTAAATGAGAAACAGAGTCAGGAGGTGGTAGTTCACACCTTTATTCCCAGTACTTGAGAGTCACACGTATTTAATCTTTTTTTTTTTTTTTAGGTTGTTTACTAGTGTTTCTTTTTTTTTTTTCTTTTAGTAATTTTATTAAATTATAAAAAGTTTCCATTTACGCCCCTCCTCCCAACGCCCTCCCACTCCCCCCCTCCCTCTCCTCCTCCCTCTTTGTCCCCAAGGGAAGTCAGGGTCTCCTGCCCTCTTAATGCTGTGGTAGTAGAGAAAGAAAGGAATATGACTGGGCAGAGAGAGGAACATAAAACAGCAGGAGACAGGAGTTCAAAATATTCATCTGGGGATTAGTAGGGACAGAATTGTAGGGAGACGACTTGTTTCCCTGCCGCCCAACAGCTCAGACATGAAATAATCTCACAGAAACTATACTATTTAAATCACTATTTGGCCCATTATCTCTAGCTGACTAACTCTTATATCTTAATTTAACCCATATCCATTAATTTGTGCATCATCACCAGGTCATGGCCTACCAGCAAAGTTTTAGCGTTTCTGTCTCTGGCAGCAGCTCCATGGCTTCTTCTTGACTCTGCCTTCTAGCATTCAGTGTAGTTTTCCACACCTAGCTCTGCTCTACCCTATCACATGCCCAATGATAATAAAGCTTCTTTATTAACCAATGGTATTCACAACATACAGAGGGGAATCCCATACCATAGGATCACCTTTAGGTCTGAGGATTGGTAGATGGAAGAACTAGTGGATGGCTTCTCTGCTTCTCTGATCTTTCAGCTTTCATCCCCTAATATCTGACTTCAGGTTTTTATTATTAAGACCAATTAGAATTTGTGCTATATTTATCTCAAATTGTTTGACCACTTACAAAGAAAAAATAAAACATTTAGCTGCAATTGAATCTCACCGAATATATAAACCACACTTAAGACTAATCCAAACAATAGAATTGTCAGTACAAAGAAACTCAATAATGTTTTAGTAGATGTTTTTGTCTTTTATTTCTATGATTAAGCATTTGTAAAATTCTTACTCTTTCTTTTTGCTTGTACATTATGGTTTCCAGTGTTTTGAATACACACACACACACAAACACACACACACACACACACACACACACACATGCATGTTTCTTGTGTTTTCTCTTGTTTGTGTTTTTCGATTATTCATGGTTTGTTTGGCTTTTTTTGGTTTATTTTCTACAGAGAAAGAAAAAGAAGGCATGGTGTTGAATAGGTGAATAGGTGTGAGGTGGGGAGGATCTTTTAAAAGATGTGGCAGGGGAAACTTACCATAATATAATGAATGAATGTTCAATAAAAATAAGAAATAGGATAATAACTCAAGAGATGTATAGCAAATACTCTTCTTTCCATCATTCATAGTAATGTGCCCTGTTTTCCGTGACTTAGTTTACTCCAACTCCCTAGGCTCCAACTTCTTAATGACTACATCAACTTCTACTTACATTCCTTTTCTCTGCTTTGTTTTGAGAATTCCTTCAAGCATCTATGCTTCGTAGAAAGGCTCCAAGTTTTGTTAATGCTATTGGTGTTTGGGTTTTTTTTTTAATTTTGGTGTTAACTGCAGTTTTTCTGCATCTGAAGAACATAATATCATAAAATCATCAAATACTTGCAATTTTTTTATTATAATGATGTCATTCTTTTGTACCTTTGTCATTGGGGCTTCTTCTGATTGACCCTTGGGCCCTGTGCTGTGCACTTATTCTTCTTTTGCTTTGTTTTCTCTTGATTTCACATTTGACACTTCCTGACAAGGACAAAAGGGTCCTTGTGCAAACAGATGAGTACTGGAGAAGCCAGGGAAAGTAAATCATAAAGAGAGAGATATTTGGCTATTCTCCAGAAATTCTCAGGGAAATGTAGTTACAATCTGATAATCCTTTGCTACCTGTTAAACCATGCTCTGCCTGTATCACTCAAAATACTATGTTTGTTTATCCTAGACTCTTCCTGTAAAACCTTGAGCATTGCATCTAGTCCACAAAGCTCATCCTTGTGAGAGACAGCATTTGTATTTTGCAACAGCCTAAGTGACTTCTATGGTCTTTTAGGGTCAGACCCACCCTGACTCTAATAGGCATTACGTTTTCCTTGTTACCTTGAGTGATGGTTTAAGTCAACAAGAACCCATCTTACTGATGAAGCTATATGAACTTTGTAAAGACCTTCAAATTAAACATGTTACAAACTTTGTTGGACTCAAAGGACTGAGTCAACTGTTCTCTGAAAAGCTTTTCCCAAAATTGTGCCATGCTTCAACATGACAAAAACTAACAAGTTAATGTCATACTCAGAAGGCTGGTCCCAGCACCAGTTGCTTTTTTCGGGCTGAATCAAATTCCATTCTTCTCTCAAAAAGCTAGGGTAGGCATATGTGCAGAAATAAAAGATGTATACAATAAAAAAATTTTAAAAATTCAATTGAAATAAATGTTGGATGTTACTCAAAAATTTGAAAATAAATTAACCACAGGTTCAATTACATCCTTTTGATTAGGAATATATCTATACAATATTTATTATACTTCTGAAGAGAATATAGATCCCTCTGTGCATCTTTAATCATTTTATAGTAGTCTAAAATTCATATTTGAGATAAAATCAATCCTCTATGAATGTCTCTGTTTGGGTACACAAATTGTACATAATTTGGGTACATAATCAAAGTATTTTGCATAGTATTTCTACAGAGATATTTGCCCATGCATGTTTAGTGGTGCTTCATTTGTAATATCAGAAATTGGAAACTGCCTTCATTTCCCTCAACTGATAAATGGACATGATTTGTGTTTCATTCACATACGAAATTTTATTCATCTATTATGAAATATATGTTGATAAAAACAATTATCCTGAATTGCCTAATCTACACCCAAAAGGACAAACATTGTGGATGCTTTATTTTAAGAGGCAGATAATGTAAGTTGTATTTAGAATAATTACAGAAGTTTCAGATACAATAATGGTCCAGACGAAAGAGGAGGGTCTTCGAGAAATGGGAAATATACTGCAGTTTTAGAAATGGATAACTGGAAAAATGAGATATGAGAATAAAATAGAGGATATGGAGGCAGAGTAAGGTAGGAAAATGAGGAGGGAAAATTAATGTTAAGGGAAGTTTGAAAAACTATATGGAAACCCAAATTGTAGGAGATCCTTTAAAATATATGAAAGTTGTATAACGTTTTGGTGGTATAAGGGAGCAAATGTTCCAACTAGACATCTTAGGCTACCAAATAAAGACCTGAATACCGGGAATGGGGTTACTATTGTGGATTGTTTGGCCGAAGACTTCCCCCTCAAAATAATACAGGCTACTGCAAAGCAACTGTTTTCTCTCCACACACTGTCAGTAAGATTCTGTTGCTGAAGACATTCCTGACTTATGTCACTGGAAATGTGAAAATTTAGCAGGTGCCCAAGTAGAAGAAGTGTCATCTCTCTTGCCTAATGTTTGTACTATTAGAAGTTATAATAAATGATATAAGAGGACAAAATTAATCATAAATATCACCCAGATTTGAACCTGTGATCTACAATATGTACCACCCTACAAGACATTCTTGCGCAATAGTGGCACAAATGTTATGAATACAACCAAGAATAATTTTTATTTTTGAATTTAAAACTTACTCCTCGAGATGCTGAAATTGCAAGAAACTTGAGACTAGATAAGTCATAAATGCTAGGAGAATATGTATTACTATTTTTATGCTATTGTTTAACCCATATGTGTTGGCTAGCTTTATGTAAGCTTAACAAAATTTATTGTCATGTGAGAAGAGAGAATTTCAATTGTGAAAATATATCCAGAAGATCAGCCTGTAAAGAAACATTTTCTTATAGAGAGGGCCAAGACCCTATCTGATAGTCCTGGACTCTATAAGAAAGCAAGCTGAGGAAGCCATAAGGAACAAGACAGTAACCAGTATCCTTCCATGTCCTCTTCTTCTGCTACTGCTTCCAGGTTCCTTCCCTGTTTGAGCTCCTGTCCTCACTTACTTCTGTGAGGGACTATAATATGAAAAACTCAGATTTCTTTCAATCATGGTGTTTCATAATCAAAATAGTAACCCTCTTCTTGTAACAGATGCTAATAGCACAGAGGCCTACTACTGGTAAATGTATAGTATGTGTTGGATATTTGAGCACTCATCCCTAAATTGGAAATCTTTAAAAATACTTTCTCTTTTTAAGGCTCAGAAGAGGCCTATTTAGAAGAGGAACAGTGTAGATGGAAGTTTCTGTCCTACCTAGTTCTGCAGTTGGTCTGTCCCAAAGAAACACAGAGGCTTATATTAATTATAAATTACTTGGCCTATTAGATCAGGCTTATTATTAACTATATGTTTTGACTCCTTTGAGCAACAGTTTCTGGCTTAATTAAACTAGGCCAGAAAACGTGTTCCAACATAGAAATAGAAATGGCATCTTATATAACAATAAATTATCCCAGTGAATATACAGTAAGTAAATAGAAAACTCATAATTTCAGGCTAATTTGAACATTAGTCTTTGCTGAGGTAATGAATCAATTGGCATGGATTTATTGAGGTAAGAATTTAGTCAGGCCCTCTGACAAGTTAAAGAAAAAACAGAGGGTTTTATAAGATTTTTATCAATGCTTTTGGTTTATATAACGTATTAAATCTGCTTCCAGTTTTGTTTAAATTGCTTATCCTTAGTTCAAAGTAACTGAAATGCAGTCCTTAAATATTAGCTTATTACGTGGTCTTCTTCAAACAAAAATTGGCTGATTATTCAACTTAAATCATTCAAAAGGACTCATTGTATTTCAAAACATCATTTGGTGTAAAATTTTACATTTGGTAAAATTTCACCAAACATATTCATTTTATAATTTTCAACAAGGCAGCATGTAGTTTTCTAGCTCTTTAACTGAGACCAAATATGGAAAGGGTGTGTAAATTGAATCTCAGTAAGCCCTGTGCAAAGCAGAGACTTAGAAATTTAGTTTTAAATTATACACCAGTGAGACAACCATTCTGTTACTTGAGTACAAGTAAAAAAAATACCATCACAGTCAGGTACAGAATCACTGTTGCTGAGTTTTGAAAATACAATTGAAGATAAAGAAAAAGGTATATAAGGTATTATCATTTCATTGTTTTTGTTTGTTCTTAACTGCTGAATACTTTGATACTTTTATCCTATTTTATCTCTAAAGGTGTTTTTAATTGGGAAAAACAAATACTGGCTTGTAACAGGTCTAGGCATACTAAATGTATTTTCTAAATCTGTTATCTACTATGTCAGTGATTCTTGCATAACCGATCACAAAACTGTAGATAGCTGGAAATTTAGTAAAATGCCTTAACTAATGCCCAGACCAATTCAACCTTTGAATTTCTCAACAGAATTGTTGTGAGTGTGACCTAATGATAGTCCAAACTTGAAGCCTAACGGTAAACTGAATCTTAACAACTATATATTAATCTGTTTCTACAGATAGATTATGTGACATTTTCTCCACATACAAAGAAACACTTTCATGGATATAAGGTGAAGGCCTTATTTTATATGCTTGATTCTCTGCAAAAGAGGAAGACAGGAAGATATATTTAAAACAGTAAAGAAATATAATTTTATAAAACTTTTATATGTGCAATACATCCTATTCAGAGGACAGAATCCGTTTTGACCTCCAACTGAGAAGTGAAAGGTTGAGGTATAAATTTAGTCTGGAAATACTCATCCCTATCATTTATGATTTCATTTGTACTTAATATTTAATCAGATTTTAGATATATTCTTTAATTACCTTCTGGAGTAAAATAAAATATTTCATTTGTATTTAAAGTATGTATATGGGTATTTATCCATGTACTTATTTATAGATATTTACTAATGTGGTAGAGTCTATTTTGAATGCCAAAAATGCAATATTACTTCCATTAACGTAATTCATGGATATATTGAGTAATATATTATTTTACTGTAAGGATTAGTAAGTTAGGCAGGCAACAGTGTATTGCTTACTTTTATTAAACAATGAAGATACCTGCTAGTGAAATGGGAGAACATTTAAAGAGTATTACCTATTATCAGTATATGGCTGTAAAGGTGCTGGGGAAATTAGAACATGTGAAAGTAATTTTGTGATTATCAATCCATACAAAGACTTCCGGAGGGTCCCCAGAAGCACTGCAGTGGTTATGAGACTTACAAACACATTTCTAAAAAAGAGTCCTATTCTTCTCAAGCTTGCAATCTTCCTGCAGTCTCTTCCACAGTGATTTCTGATTCTGAGGTGTATAAGCTGTATTGTAGAAATGTATGCTGAAACTGGGCTCCACAGCTCAGCATTTTGATCAGGTGTGTTTTACTGTAGTGGTCTCTGTCTATTGCAAAGACCTTCTTTTTTGACAAAATGTTGCTATACTTATCTGTGGGTATAAAGACAAATATTAGATTATACCTAAGGTTTACTCTAGTTGAGTAATTGATATCTGTAATTTATCCTCCAAGTTTCATAACTTTACTATTGCTGAGTAGGTGGATAGAATTCCAGGAGCAGGCATGATCTATTTTTGTTGAGCAGATCTTAAGTCCAATTTATTATTGAGTGGTTGGTTACCACCAATGTATGGATTCCACCACTGCACCCTTAGGGTTATTGAGTCATGTTGGTCCTTGTTGTGTTTCATATCCAGTGTAGCTGGGTAGGAGTGTTGGCTTCATCTCTCCCTCTTAAGCCTGCATGATGCTGCCAAATGGTCAATCCTGAAATCTTATGCATACTAGAAGCATTATTTAGACTGAGCAGGTTTTATTTATTTATTTAGGAAGGCACACACAATCGCACACATACGCACACACACAGAGGTATATTATGCAAAACAATAAAAAAAGAAAAATTATTGTTCAACAATAATTTAAAATATTATACCAAATAGACAGCTTTAAAACAATTAAAGTGATTGAACAATTATTGTTACTTGGGAAAAATAAAACGTGTGTCTCATAAATATGCATACGTATATATGCATGAAGCAACACTTAATGAAAGAAAGGGTAATGAATTTGAAAGAGAACAAGTAGGAATAAGTGGGATGGAGAGAATAAAAAAGGGAAAGAAGTAATATTAGTATAATCTCAGAAATAAAATAATGTAAAAATAACATATGTGGGCAAACATTTTAGTCCTTTGAATTATGGTTCTATGAAGTCTTTTTATAAATATTTGAATTTACAGTGTAGAAGTAGTCTGGTGCAGGTGGGAGTGTCTTGAAAATGTAAGGAAAGAGGAGTTAACAACCAATATCTACAATAATTGAACCCTCTGACATTCTGAATATAGAGAACCACTGGCAAGTGAAATTTCTCAAAATAGGTTGAAAAACCAATCATATATTTTACCCTTTTGCTCATAGTTCTAATTTACTAAATTGACAGAATAATACTGAAAGAATTGCTGTGAATCTGACTTTGATTTTCTAAAAAAATTATAATCCATATATCACAGAAATCTTACGTTATATTTTCATTGTGTATCAAAAGTTAATTTATTCAAACTATATAGTTTTTTCAGTCAGCCCTTGATTTCAGGTATCATTTTTTTACATTTCTATTGTATGTGTCCTTAAAATTTTCATTAAATATTTAAGAAATACACACACATACAAACACACACAATTTAGATATTTGAGTATCTCTCAGATTTCTAACAAACCTAAGAGTGAAAAAAAACTAGTTTTACTTTCTCTCAGTTAGATTATTGATTAACTGAATGTTAAAATGTCGTCTCTTTACTCCTGTGATTTAGTTTTTACAGAACTCTCAGATACATAGTTATGGACATCTAAATTATATTGGTGTCTGTTCCTGCCCCATTCTAAAGAAATAGTACAGCTAGCTCAGGGCTGTGTAACAATATCTGATCTAGGAGTCATAATTTGATATATATATATATATATATATATATATATATATGTATACATACATGTACAGGCCAAACTTTACTCATTATCTTAAGTCTGATATGTATATTTGTTGACTAAATGCAGCAGGTACCATATTATTTTAATTTCTAAGAGATCAGGCATATATCCCCTCTCTCAGAAGCAAAAGACTCTTATATGCTTCCTTATTTGTCTTGGGCCCATAGATGTGTTTTTCTGGTTTTGATTCAATGGTTAAATAATAGAAAATAAAAATCACTCCTCTTCATTTTTATAAGCTCTCTTCTCCAGAGTTTTCTTCCAGAGTTTTCATATGAAATAAGCTAAAGCTTAAAAACCTTATCTTTTGATTTTCAAGAAAATACTAAGCACTCCAGGTGTTCTCACTGTAATATGAAGAATGAACTCTACTATAAAGAATGCAATTATAGACTGATCATTGTGATACTTTTAACAGATCAAGTCTTTTTTCCAAAGCCCTCATGATGCTATGTTTATTTTCAGAGAGAGAGAGAGAGAGAGAGAGAGAGAGAGAGAGAGAGAGAGAGGAGAGAAGGTGAACGGGAATATAAACAATCATCTTTTTCCTCCAATTAAATTACAGACTTAACTTATATTTTGTACCTCTTTTCCTAAGAATCATAGTTTTCTAGTCTAAAATTCAATCAAGAAAATGATCATATATGGAGTCGTTATATCTTCAAAAATTTTGTTATTTGCTGTAACAACGTCTCCATACATTCCTTTTTTTCATAATCTTATTTCCGCAAACAGTCCAGTATATATATATTAAAAAAACCACAGACTAATGCTATATAAAACATTTCAGCTAAGTTGAGGTCCTTGTAAGATGGCACGAGACTGGAGTAAGACTCTCTGGCACTGAGGACAGTTCCTCCTCACACAGCCCTATTACAGTCACTGCAGTTAATACTGTCCCTCAATCATAAAAAGCAACTACCTAGATTCACTGTTTTCTTCCAAATTTCCCTCCTACTAAAATTCCTTTTGATTAGGAATATATCTATACAATATTTATTATACTTCTGAAGAGAATATAGATCCCTCTGTGCATCTTTAATCATTTTATAGTAGTCTAAAATTCATATTTGAGATAAAATCAATCCTCTATGAATGTCTCTGTTTGGGTACACAAATTGTACCTTTGTCATTGGGGCTTCTTCTGATTGACCCTTGGGCCCTGTGCTGTGCACTTATTCTTCTTTTGCTTTGTTTTCTCTTGATTTCACATTTGACACTTCCTGACAAGGACAAAAGGGTCCTTGTGCAAACAGATGAGTACTGGAGAAGCCAGGGAAAGTAAATCATAAAGAGAGAGATATTTGGCTATTCTCCAGAAATTCTCAGGGAAATGTAGTTACAATCTGATAATCCTTTGCTACCTGTTAAACCATGCTCTGCCTGTATCACTCAAAATACTATGTTTGTTTATCCTAGACTCTTCCTGTAAAACCTTGAGCATTGCATCTAGTCCACAAAGCTCATCCTTGTGAGAGACAGCATTTGTATTTTGCAACAGCCTAAGTGACTTCTATGGTCTTTTAGGGTCAGACCCACCCTGACCCTAATAGGCATTACGTTTTCCTTGTTACCTTGAGTGATGGTTTAAGTCAACAAGAACCATCTTACTGATGAAGCTATATGAACTTTGTAAAGACCTTCAAATTAAACATGTTACAAACTTTGTTGGACTCAAAGGACTGAGTCAACTGTTCTCTGAAAAGCTTTTCCCAAAATTGTGCCATGCTTCAACATGACAAAAACTAACAAGTTAATGTCATACTCAGAAGGCTGGTCCCAGCACCAGTTGCTTTTTTCGGGCTGAATCAAATTCCATTCTTCTCTCACACAGATAATTTTCATTGCCAGTTGTAAAGCCTGTGGGGAACCTCCCACAACTTTGAAGCAGAGAACACCTTTTTAAATGTTCAGGCTGGTGCTGGTGAGAGGGCCCACCACCACTTGTCTTGCCTTTATGTCTTATGTGATGTTGAACACACCTTTTTACCTTGCAGTGACATTTCTCTCATCTGAAAACCACGAGTGACGGCAAGGACCATTTCCATAGTATACCAGGAATGGGACACTACAGAGTGCATCCATAAAATAGGAAAACTACAATTTGTAGTAGATTTTTTTTATGTATTGGCAAATTGCTTTCATTTATCATAATCAATTAATATCAATCACCAACTGCTCAGTGTCTAGCTTCCAGATGAGACCCTGTTTATGCTATGTTCTCTGACCATCTAAATCACCCAAAACCATCGCATATAAAATCTAAACATACAAACCTACATATACACACTCGCTGCATATACACACATACACTACATATACAGATACACAAAATTAATGAGTATTTTAGTGAAAATTACACATTCCTGTAGGCACAGTGTACCAATCTTTCCTTCAACATTCCTTTAGAAAAACATTTGATTGCATAGTATTTTATTATTCTTTTTACCTAAATCATCACCATCATCTAGACAGAGTATTGATAACTAGAATGCCAATACACGATTTCTTTAGGTATACCATGCTACTGTGATCTGAAAAGAAACAGAAATCAAGGAAACAATTTGTTATTATTTATTTAAATCACATGGCACTTTGTGCATTCAGATAAAATTGGCACAATCACTATTGATTGATCCCAAAGAAGCAATGCATAGTGATTCCACATGACAGTATATTATTTCTTAATAATATATTCTTAAAAGAATTTCCTATGATACCTGAAAGTGTAAAAATGTTAAGTCAGTCATATAATAACAAATACATAAGTTTCTCTAGGATGTGTACTTACCTACTATAAAGACAAATTTATATATTTTATTGTTCTCCTCCTGGTGTATTTTGTAAACATATTTTAATAGTATTGTAATCCTGATATTCAAATGACAGAGTCCTTAAAACTAATGTTGTAGTCATCAAATATTTAATTTTGAATACAATATATAATATTGCCACATTAGAGTATTATAATTAGCTGAACATATGTTCTCAAATTTTCTGTCTATTAAAATTCAAATAACTCTTTGGTCAACAGTCATCTTTTCCTTCTTCCTTTTCAGGGTGTACCCTCTAACATCTAAATATTTTCATATCTGTAATATATTTTTCTTTAACATGAATTTTTGTAGGTATAATTTTTTATGATCTTTATCACGAAGAGAAGAGTTTCATGAATACCTCACGAAACTACCTCGCACAATGTGCCGAATGATTCTGTGGCGCCATGAGCTCCATTTTTCAGGTAAGTAGAATGAGGAGCGGAGGCTGATTTAACTCCCTCAGGACCTTGCAGGGAATGCGCAGTGATGCAGCTTGCTCAGTCTTCAGTTTTAGCTTTCATACTTGGTTTCATGTGACAGACAAGCGATTGATAAATTTCTCTAAGGTCAAAAGTTGGAAGCTTTGATTTTATTGGGCTTTTTGCCTAATACTTTCCATAGCAAGTAAGTGAGAGGCCAATTTTAAAAAAAGAAAAAAGTCTGTCTGAACAAGTCTTAATAGAAATAAATCCCTTTGGCAGACTTCTCTAAAATAATGTCTCGTTTTATTTTTCAGGATTTGCAATTAAAATTATTTCATCAAAAATTAACATTCCAATTTAATAGGATGAAGTCCGACTTTTATTTTCCTCTTATAAAATCTCTCACTAACCCATATAGAATTGTGTGGCTTTTTGTTGCGTTTGACTTCGCCATTTCTATTACAAAAGCTCTTCATCACCATGGGCTTGAATGTTAAGAAAAAAAAATAATATGGTTTATAGCAGTAATCCTCTTAAATGCCTGAGACTTTGCCAGCTTTCAACTAACAAGCCAGGTTATTAACGGCTGAGGTCCTACAACACTCAGGGATTATTGTCTAGGTATGCTGACGCGGCATTGCTAGTGACCAGTTTGTAAAAATGCAGTCTGTTGTTTTATTTCACAACTTGATCATTGCTTCAAACTGCTGCAAGCACAAAAATTGCCCTTTCCAACCTGTTAGGATTCTTGCCATACATAGAAGTGAATCGCTCTTTTTACATGTGATTAAAGGTTGTGATTATTACCTGTGTAAGTTATCTGGCAGCTTTTTTAGGTGGGCTTTTGGTTTGATCAAGTAAACTTGAAAAGAGCATCAAGATTAAGAAAAAAATTAACATTACCTTTAACTAAAAAAAAATGACAGCTCTGGCAGAAGGCTGTCTCTCCTCACCTGATTCTTAATATGGAGTTTCTGACAAGTGTAGAGATTTGCCTTAATTATTTATTCATTTCATTGAAACCATCTTCATCTGCTTTAAATTTCTAATAAGTCTATTTAAATAAAGAGAATCCTATTTGAATGTTGATTTTATACTTTAAAAATCATGAAGGCATCTGCGTGAAGCAATGGTAATGATTGTATCACTAAATGGCCTAAATAAGAATATTAATTATATTAGCTACTGACACGATAGGAGTTTAAAGCACATTAATTTAAAATAGATACAGAATATCAGTGGATTAGAAAATAATAGTAAGTCATTACTGCTGCTAAAAATAGGGGCGGGTGCACTCTGAAAAGGAAGAAGGAACAGGCTAACATTTATTTCTTCGGCTTCTTAATGGACACATAGAAGGCCTTCTTTAGACAAAATGAAGACAGTGAAACCTGGCCTTTTGCTTCACCATCCTGGTTTCCTTGCTTGACTTGGCTTGTAAGAACTGATTTTATTGGAAATATAAAGTCCCAGTAGCTGCAATATATACAGTCTTTGCCGTTATTTCCCTCTTTTACTTTTATTTATTTATTTATTTTTTAATTTGTCTTTGTTTGGTTTCCTCTGAGCGCATGTCGATCCCACAAGATTTCTTTTCTTATAAACATGGCAGTTCAGCCTGACTTTGTCTCCTCCCTCTTATTCCTGGCAAACACTAGTCTGTTTTTTAGAGCTTTTTGTACTGAAAGCAAAATTATTGGGGTTTAAAGCTAACACAGTCCCTTGGAAAGACAAATGAGGGGATTTGCAATATGGTGATAATTTTATTGCCAGGTAGTTTGTAAGGAATTTGTTTTCTTGTCTTTTAAGTAAGATTAAGATAGGGTGAGGTAGGAAGCATTTCCTTGTGATTCCTCCTCAACAGAGACTCACGGGGGAAAATACTTAAGAAGCATTGTGGGAATAAAGTCTAGAGAAAATAGTTGCAGCTGCAGAAGACATGTACTTTATTTTTCATTTTTTTTCTTTTTAAATGTCTGAGTGTTAATTAGAATACAATAAACTATGGGATTCATTTAGGTACCCAAATTATATTTTTGTGAGAAAACATCTGAAAGAAATAATCTTTCACTCCTATATGTTTAATAATTCTTTCCTTGTTAGCTACTTAATTTCTGGAAATGGAATTGGAATTCCAAAATAATTTCATGATTTTCAAGTATTTTGTCTTCTAAATTCCTGAGATGTTATTATGCAGTCCAGCATTATTTTGAAAAGTTCATTATTCCTATTTTATTTTGATAACATGGCATCATGCTTTTCTGTCTTGAAGACTAGGAAAATTCAACATGACATTCTGAAAAATCAAAAATTCCTTGTGTCTAGCCATATGCTGCTTTCCATTTTTTTTTTATGGGACCAAGTCAGGCCATTGCATTCTACATGAATTTCTGTAAAATTACTTAGATATTACACCCAGGTTTCTGTAATGATAGTCTTATTAATTATTCCTTTTTGCCCCTCTTCCACTTTAGTTTACTTCCTATAGATATGAGGATTTAATGGCACAGCAGAAGATTGCAAGCACCAACCCAACAATTTAAGTTTAAATTCCTCTTAATATATAAACTCATAGAAACATTGTATCAGCACATTACACAACAGGGTAAGAAAGTGTCTTGTGACTTTCTAGGTACTTTTGTTTATCCAAGACAAAACTGGAGATACAGATCTAAATGACATTGAAAAGTTTCTTCAGCAGAAGCATTTGAAACAGCAGTCTAGGGCCTGAACAGTTTGGGTGAAAGCAGAAGGTTCTTTGCAGTTTTGCATCCATGATAGGATCAGTACTTGTTACTTAAAGGTCTGATGTTGTTGGATGGTGAATTCAGTATAACTTACTATAAATTAAGCAGCTAGCCAAAGCACACTGAGACACAAAATGAATCCTGAGTTCTGATAAATTTTTATGTTGTTTATACAAAGTTCTCAATACAAATCTTCATGTAAGTGGATGAAAAGCAAGACCCTAAAAGAATCTCAGCATTAGGTCACAAGAAAGCATGTGTATTGTTGTCCTGCGGGGTGAAGGTGAAAGGGAAGAATCATGGTGTACATTTCTAAGAATTCCTGTCCCAAAGTTGTTATTTTCCTAGTCTAGGAACAGAGATACATTATTCTTCATCTGGTAAGAAAACCATGCTTGAAAATAAATTATTTAGCACAAAAAGTGTAGATTTGCAGCTATTGTATAGAAGACTTGTTGAGTATAAAATACAAATTTTGCAGAATGCTGAAAATCAATTTCTTATTTCTTTAGTTCTCTCTTCATATAAACACACACACATACACACACACACACACACACACATACACGCACACACACACGGCCACACACACACAGTATATTCTATTTGCCAGAGACATTCTCCTATATATCATTTGTTTGCCTAATATCCCAAAGAGGTGGAAGCAACTTATATCTTGTGACATTGTTTCTTAAAAGAGGTTTTTGAGATCCAGAGGGCCTTCAGAGGGATCCTTCATCTGGCGAAGGACAGCGATACAGACGGAGACCCACATTGGAGCACCGGACTGAGCCCCCCAAGGTCCAAATGAGGAGCAGAAGGAGGAAGAACATGAAAAAGAAAATCAGGACTGCGAGGGATGCTATCACCCACTGATACAAGGGAACGGATCTAATGAGAGTTTACCAAGGCCAGTTGTACTGGGACTGAACGAGGACATGATCTAACCAGATTCTCGGAATTTGGCCGAATTCTCTGAATATGGCTGGCCCGAAGTCTTTCTGAAAAGCCATTGACTATGATACTGGGATTTGTTTCCTCTGCATATATTGGATTTTGGGGATCCAGTCTGTTTGGATACTCACCTGCCTGGACCTGGAGGGAGGGGGGAAGGAACTTGAACTTCCCACAGGGCAGGAAACCCTGACTGCCCTAAGGGACAAAGAGGGAGGAGGAGAGGGAGTGGGGGGAGTGGGAGGGTGTTGGGAAGAGGGGCGGAAATGGAAACTTTTATAATTTAATAAAATTTACTCAAAAAAAAAGGTTTTTGAAATATTACTGTTAGAAGCACTGTAGCTGAATCAATGACAGAAAGCATTATAGGAAAATTGTAGTTACACTTCTGTGGATACCATCTGATTAATAATGTTCTCCGCTATATACTCACCAGCCCTGATTACTCCATAACTTGGTTGGGAGCTTCTTTTGATGTTAGTTTCCAAGTGATAATGCAACGATTCCCTCCATGCCACTTAAAAATCTGAACAATTTGAATAAAGAGTGGAATACAAATGCAACAATAGAAACATTAATAATAAGCTGATACAACTGATGCAGAAAGACATAAAAGGGAAAGAAAATTCTGTATCATTCCTGATATTCGCAAGGATTTTTGAAAAACACTTGGGTTTTACTATGGTAAAAAGTAGGGCCTTTGTTCATTGTTTTCGAGATTAAAACAGAAAAGGAACCTGAACTCTTTGTAAAATCTTTCCCTAAGAGCCTTATGACAAGTGATCAAATCATCAAACGCTTCTTCCTGAAAAATAATGTTCAGATGTAGTCTAAGTATATGCCCTGTGACAGCAAGAGTGCCCTTTCTACTGTGTTGACGTTCATTCTAATAACAGAAAATGTAGACGAATATGTGACACCACCACACCAGAGAGACCGTGACTTCACATCTGATATGAAATTCTTACTAGTGGAGATGTCCTCCTTGTTTAAAACTGGTTTTGCATCTTTAAACTTATGCTTACACGTAACCATAACTTTAACGAATGCAGATCTTAGACGTATACATGACAAACTGATGATGAAAATTTAAAATCCTCTCTGATAAATTATGTGAGTTTCATACGAATAGAGAAGCAACTGATGTGAAAATGTCATAAGTAAAGGTATGTTCCCAAAAAAATCTAAATCCTTTGAAGCAGAAAAATGAAAGCCAAAATTCACCCACCTGGAGTTAGTTATAACTGATTTTAGTGAGTGAGTTGTTGACTTTTTTGTTTAATATATTGTAAATGTTATTACATATTGTTTACAACTGAAGTAGACAGTATGAGTTAAGAGTTACTTTTTCAGAATAGAATTTTATGAACCTGACTTCTCTGAAGGAAAAAGAGGGCTTAAATATTTTCATTATACATATTCATTTGTCCCATGAAGTCATGCTATTTTTACAAAATGTTACATGAGCTGTACATGCTATTAAAAGAAATCATGGTTAGACATAGTTTAACAGACTAAATGTCAGGAAAAATTTCTGATAAAAGTTTACTGTGCACAGAAAAAAATAAACTAGTAAAATAAAAGTTCCTAAATTATACAATCCAAGAAATACTGGAGAAACTAATGATATTTAAACCAATGTTAATGTTTGGCCTACACCAAACATTTGGTGGAAAAAAATAAATTATCTTCATAGGTTTGAAGGGCTTGGCTGTAACTTTTAGAATATGATTTTAATTGGAATAAAACAGAACCATTAAAATTTTACTTTATTCACTATTTACATGAATCTCACAATTAATTGATTTGACTCAAAATAAAGTGGATATTTTTACAGGTGTCCCCCACAATATACAAGTGTGTGTGTGTGTGTGTGTGTGTGTGTGTGTGCATGTCCACACACATGTATCTGTGTGTAGGTACACACATAACAAATGTGATAATATATTAGGCCCTACTGTTGGAGAAAGTTGCCCGTATAGATTGACTCTGTGGAGCCTTTAAAATTCATGTGGTAATATCTAGCTGTTCAGTGAAGGAGCCAGCCAAGAAAAACTAAATATGAACAGATCACCCAAAGGAAGTTCCTTACTTCCAGCCACTGTCATCTGCCAGAGTAGGACTCAGCCATCAATAAATTTAATAAGGGCCTGAGTCTCAGTAGTTTACCTGGCTGCAGGAAAAACCACAAACAGATTACCAGAGCATCACCCGAAAACCAACCACCTAAAGGAAATGCCTAGCCTTCCAACCACTGTAGATAGGGCCACCTGCCAGCACACAGTCACCAGGACACCCCTAGGCAAATGTCAGCCAATCAGGGGTCCTGAACCTCAGAAACCCCTCACCCCAACCTTTTATACTATAAAAACCCAGTTCTAACTGGGCTCGGGACTCTCTGTTTATTCCAATATGTAGGATGTGTGGAGAGACCGAGTTTGCAAACTTGCATAAAATTAAGGTTCTTTGCTTTTACATAAGGGACTCAGTCTCCTTGTTGGCTTTTGCTAGGACGTTGCCAATTTGGGCATAAGACAGAGTAATGTTGATTGTGGGTGTGTGTGGGTGTGTGGGGATGATGGGAGATGAGTAGATATTTAAATCAGGGCTTTCATGAATCTAGAAGCTCTAAAGTTGTAGATGTTTTCTTTGCTCTCAATCTTGTGTATATATTGATAAATAACATTTATTTAGAAATGATGAAGTGTGCTCACACTTATTCAAGGTCTTCAGAGATTAGGTTTGCTTCTTTTTTATTTCTTTCCTTCTTTTTTTGGTCTTCCTAATATGAAGAACAGAGAGATATGAATGGGTATTTTAAACTAATATCATTCTATAGTAATTTGTAGAAAAGTCTACTTAGTAATTAACCTATCATTTTTTATACTTCTACTTCTAAATGAATATGACCAGAAACTGAACAGTCTGTCTACAAGAGTTTCAGACCACCAAATATTATTTGTGTCAAAATTAAATTGAATTTTCTTGGCTTAATAAGGACTCAGAATCATAGCATTGAATAAGTCAGTAAAAATATAGGGAAACCCAAATCAGTGATCTTCGATGTATTTTTATTTTGAAAATTAAGATCAATATTTCCTTTTCTTTAATTTGTTGTGAAATCTGGCATGGAGCTAAAAAATAAAATGTTGGTCATAATCACATGAGATATATAATCAGGACTTTTTTTCTGAATTAAGGATAGTGTGTGTGTGTGTGTGTATGTGTACTTTCACATGTTTGTGTATAAATAATATGCTTAATTCTTATTAAGACAAGAGTAATTAGTTAAGAATGGTCTAAAATATTCTATAATATAATCCTACAACTCAATATAAAATTATTAAGCAGCTATAGACTCAATATCATAATAGCAGTAACCTAACAAGATACATATAACAAAACCTCAAGTTCTTTTCTGGAAATTGCCTTATTACACTGTAGAAAGATGAGCACTTGTTGGAATTTGTTTTCTAGTACAGAATATTCTTTCAAATGGAGCACTTGATGTTGATAATGCAAACATTATATAAATTGAAAAGGAAGACTATTAGGACTACTGCCCATGGAGGATTTTGATACTAATGAAAAAGGTTTATTGATATATAGAATTAAGCCAGACAATGGTGGGACACACCTTTAATCCTAGCACTCTGGAAGCAGAAGCAGGCAGATTTCTGTGAGTTTGAGTCCAGCCTGGTCAATGGGGCAAGTTCCAGGACAGGCTCCAAAGCTACTCAGAGAAACTCTTCCTCAAAAAAATAAGTAAAATAAATAAAAATAAAAAACAAAACAATACAAAACTAAAGCAAGGGAAAAAAAAAAACAAGATAGAGAAATAATTTTAAATCCAAGGTTTCTAACTTCCCATCACATTTTCTAGAAGGTTTTATATGTTTTTCACAGAAAATGTGAAAATCTCTTATTAAGTACTATTTAGAAATGCCTACTTGTTTTGAGTTATAGTCACTAATAGAAAAACAAATACTTTTATAGTAACATGTTGATTAGACAAAAAAGAAATGGAATATGTTTTAGAAAATAATTTAGTTTTTTTATCTAGTAATTTTGAATTATCATAAAATATATAACTTATAATTAAGTAATTTAAACTATCAGTAATTGTTGATATGTCTAGAAATGTTTAGTTTGGATGTACTCTTTATTATTAATATATACTACATATAGTTTTATATCACAAAAATTTTTATAAATTTTAATGTATTCTTCAAGTAGTACCTAGAGATATACATTGCAGACACTTTTAAAGCCATGTAAAAACAGAAAATTGATGAACTAGTTATAAATTGTATTATGAGGCAAATATTTGCATTTTTAAGCTTTTAAATTTAGTGGTCATGTGTTTATTTTAATACAACCATTTATTTTGTTATGATGATGAAGTAATGGCAATTCATTTACAGAGACTTGCAGGTCATTCAAAAAATAAATCATCAGTAAAATTCTACAATACTGCAATTTTTTTAAACATTACTTCTTTATTGATGCTTTTGTAATTTAATATTATGCACCCTAATTTTACTCATCTCCCAGCACACCCATGTTCTTCCCTCACCCTTGCAGTACCCCAAGAAAAGAAAAGGAAAAAAAATCAAACCAAAATAAAACAAAGCAAAGCAAGCAAACAACAAAAACAAAACAAAACAAAACACAAGAAAACTAAACCACCTCTTTGTTTCTTCTTCTTTCCCTCCTCTCCAACACCTGTCCATCCATCCATGCAGCACTAGTGAGTCACATAGTAGACTCTTTGGTCCAATTAGCTTGACTAGCAAATGTTCATTACAATGGGTCATTGGTGTATTTTAAGTCCTCTGGTTTCTGGTATACACCCTCACTGAAAATTCTCTGCGAGATCCTGTGGCCACCCCAGTTGTGAGGATCTTGCTGACATTGTTCCAAAGGACCAGTCCTTTCTTCTCCAGCAGGTCCTATGTGGGGTAGGGACTAATTGGGGAATGTCAACCCATGGCATGACTGTGGGTCTTGGTGGCAGCCTTAGGAGAGTGGGCAGAGACAGCTCACCAAACCATGCCTTCAGGGTCAGTTCTCCCTCAGTTGTGGTGAGAGTAGGACCATCTCTCAGGGGAACAGGAGTCAACAGGAGTCAGCTCTTCCTGGAAGGTCAGGGGCAGCTCTCTTGCTGTACTATTCAGCAAGTAGTTCCCACTTTCCCTAGACCACTGAAGGATAGCGCCCACTCAGGATGGCCCTCTGATTTTATCATGCATGATTCCCATGGCCCCCAGAGGTGACACTGGCCTCCGACCTCAACACAGACCCCAGTTGCAACTTTACCACGATCCCAGACATGGCCCTCAGCAGCAGCTGGGACTAAGACAACATCCTGGCTCCGGGTAGAAGAACTGGCCTCTCTGATGGGTATGTTTCTGGTGAAAGCATGGGTCCTGGACACCACAAAGTCCCCAGGATGTGTCAACAACCTCTGGTTCTGTGTGACCTTTGGTGTCAATACAGGAATTTGACTTTGACTCAGACCCCGACTACAGCAGGACTATGGATGTAGAAAAGGCCCTTTGATGCAACCTTGAACTCTATCATTCCTGCAGGTAGTCTTATGTGCCACCCATTTCTGTATAGCCATGGCTGAAACATGGCCCTTGGGCACCAACATGGTTCCTTTTTGCTCATCAGATCCCAGGCAAGCACATGACATTTGGTTGCACGTTTAGTCATACATGTCTTCTCAGATCCTTGCTGCTGTTGGGCCATGAACCTAGAAATGACCCTTAACAGGGGCCCGGGGCCTGGACAACACCAAGTCTTTGGGTGGCTGCACAGGTTACACTAAACAACATGGCTCTGGAGATGGCACAGTCTTTGAACTTCAACAAGACCAGAGGTTTTGGCCCAGACTGCAGGCTTCCAGGGGCCTTTGGTAGCAACATGGACCACGGATTTTAACACAGACCCTGGTTGCTGTAGGGTCACAGACTCATATATGGTCACTGGAAGCAACTCAGGTCTTGACCTCTCCATGGTCCAAGGTGGCAGCTCAGGCCAACCAGATCAGCGTCACTCTGTTGGTGGTCCCTAAACACCTAAATGGCTACAAATAACATCCCAGACACTGGGCATCCTTGCATCCTCTGGTGGTGGCAACATAGGCCATGGACATTCACATCGACCCTTACTGTTGTAGGATCAAGGACCAATACATGGCCTTTGACAGCAGCCTAGCCTGGGCATAGCCATGATCCCAGGTGGCAAGTAGACCTGAACATCAGCCTACTTCTCAGCCTCCTTCATTTGTTCTTTCTGCTTCTCTCCATGGCATACGAACCATTCTGCTTTGCTTTCTCTCCCATTTCTTCACCATATATTTGCTCATCATGGTGGGACCTACCCTGTGGGCCCATAAATATCTTCTTGCCTGCAAGGTATTTGAAGGCAAGAATGCTGTAATTTCTCAAAGAGTATTTAATGAAGAATATTATCATTCATGTACTAGCACTTTCCGTTACTCTCTCTAAATTATAGCGGGGCAGGTATTTCACTTAGATAATGGTTCATTGTATCAAATGCTGGAATCAAATGCTGACTCCAGGAAAGCTGCTTTAGAATGAACTCTAAACTCCAGTTCCACCTTTTATGTGATTTGAAGATCTCTTCAGTTCATTTTCTTTCCCGTAGTAGCAGAGACACCATGTCATATCTTAGACACTTTTGATATCCGAAACTTCTGTAGTTATTATGGAATCACAGAATATGTGATGTGGTAGTCATCTTTCTGTCATTATATCAGATATTTGTGATCAAGTAGTGGACGTTACGACATTTCATCTCTCCATCAGCCTTACTGTTTGGGAACTAGACAGTACATCATGGCCGCAGACACCTGGCTAAACAGAATTTCCCACCACTTGATTGAGAAATGAAAAGAAGAAAAAGGAAGAGGCTGTCATCATTCTGACCCCCTTGAAAGAATGCCTGGAGTGACCTGACGTCCATTGAAAGAACAGAATTCCCAAAGGTTCCATCACTTTTATGAACACTACTTGGAACCAGTTTTATCCGACAGAACTTTGAGAAATGTTCAAGGTGAAAATTAAAGTATGTAAATGATCACAAGTGCATAGTACTCAGGTCCATCTGGAGACATTGCTCCAAATACTATAATGCATTCTCGAATGTAAATAGACATAACAGCACAGTATTCAAGTCAGTCTGTAAACACTGGCCGGAACACGACAATGCAGAAGAAGAAGCTGAAGCTGAAGACAGTCTTGTGAAGATTGAGGGACTGGAGCTTAGATGGGTATTAGGGCTACAAAACGAATCGTGAACTTGCAGAATGTAATTTGATAATTTTTTATAAACTTTAATTTATAAAGAAAGGGCAAGAGCATTAATGTAACTGCAAGACAGTTCAAACACCAAATATTCCTTATAGAACAACTCTCTTTATCTTTATAATCTTAGTTATAAAAAGTACAATTATTCAACATTTCATATTCATGACTGGCAAAGAAGCACATGTCCAAGAACATAAATGATAAATATCAAAGTTGTGTTTTCAAATTTTCTTCCATTTCATTCTAACATGACAAGTTCTAAGCACGGAAGACTAGTTAGGGAGAATGCGTTTGTTTTCCTCAACTGTTAATTCTATTTAAAAGGATCTACCAGAAGGTACATCTGCCAAATCCAAACATGTAAATAACAGTAACAGCATACATTATCTCAACCTTATCGAATGCAGTGCAGTCAATACCAAACAACTTCAAGTAGCCCTAAACTCTTGAATTCTTTTCACCTCTTAAAACTGCTATGCTCTGAGTTCATAGTTGCGGATGGAGAGGAAGTCATTTTCTCAGTGATATAGTCACTGGTCAGTTACTCGTTCCAGTGGAAAGATCCACACACCCCTGGCCCTGTGGCCATACATGAGTAAGTCCAGTGGATCACAACGTCAAATCTCAGGCAACCCGAAAGTAAGGAGAATGGAATTGGAATTTGGTGGGACTGGAGAAGCAAATGAGTCTGAGAGAACCATAATGAAAGGTAGGACAGTGAGTGTGACGAGAATGGATTGTGTGCAGGTGTTAAATTGTCGAAATTAAGTTAATTTCTAAAATGTACTAGCAAGGATCTAATACTTGAAGATTTAGCTTATATGTAAAATATATTCAAACCACAGCATTTATTAATACCAGGAATTATACTTTAAATACATTAAAAAACAATTACATGTGCACATATGTGTATTATATAATACATATAGTGTATTATATAATTTTATAACTTTGTTATGATATTTAAAACAGATTAAAAGAAGACAAAACCATTATTAATTTTCAGGATTTTTGTTGCTGCTATTTATATGTATTTGGCTTTTGGCATTTTGAGGCAATATAGTTAGGTATATGTTATATTAAAGGTTAGCTCACTATCAAAATTGCCTGTATTTTTAATAGCCAATTAAACTCCTATTATCATGAAGCCAGAAGAGGAAAAGCTGTTCTTAACATGGACTCTTTTGCCTTAGGCTATCATATAAGCTAAAACATATTTTAAAAAAACAAGAATATAAGAAGACTTATCTAATAAGCTTTTCTGAGTACCATGAAAGCAATTAAAAATGTTTATAGACCATGTTTCATGAAACTAAGGTACTATTCATTTTATCCTGGCAGAAGAAATTTTTATTATAAATAATACAGTAAGTGCCACACATTCATCATATAATATATTAATTAAGGTTTTGTTCATTCCTTTGTAGAATCTATGAAATAGTTTAGGTAACAAAGTCAACAACAGTTTCCATGAGTTAAACGGCATTCTTAATGAGTGGTTTATTTAATCTTATATTAATGTTGGTTTTAAAATATCCCTGGCTGTGGAGCCATCTGTTTCTTACCTGTACTGAAGTCATAGGACTCGGGAGATTTTCACATATTTGACTTACTGTAGGAGGTATTATATACTTCATGGAGAACATTTTTTCTTTTTCAAGTAATTGGGAAGGAACTATTGACAAAACTAAAAATTGAGAACTCTTTATGAGCTCATTTTTTTGCTTATTATCTACATTCATGTTAAGTTTAAAATAAGTAAATAGGTCATAAATTTTCTTTATGACAGGAAAACAATCTCATGTTGTTCAGTGAATCACATTTTTGAACATTTAAGATTCTCACTAAAGCAGCTGCAATATTCCTTTGAATATATGACTTTCACATCACCTCTACAGCATACTGGAATCAATTAAAGAATAAGTATATTCTCATTTACAAAAGAAATCAATCAGCAGTCATTTTTGATTGATTATTCTTAGTTGAAGTGGTATTTAATCTATGAATTTATAACATATTTTTCAACTAGTAGAAAATGGCATATGAATTTGAAATGGTGTCCAATAGTACATGGGACAAAACCCACAGTCCTCTTTTTAAGTCATTTGTGAAGTTTTGCTGGAATAAAGTCTTTTAACCTTTAAAATCTTTTCAGTGAAAGACAATTCCTTTACCAAAACTTGAATCGAACATATATACTTCTGGAAAATTAAGCTAACTATCATATTGCATATATGATATATACATAATTCATTAGAAGAAAAATGTTTTATTTTTTCAGTGTAAAACAGACTTTGTGTGGCTTAAGAAATTATTGTGGGTAAAGGACCCTAACATGAACTCCAAATGTCATTCCACAGTTCAATGATAGCTCACATTGTTCCATGTAAGATAGCATCCTATTGAATTACAGAGATGGAGCCATCTTTCACAGAAATGCCTATGATAGGATAACTTGTCCAGAGGTTAAAAAAAAAAACCTCTGCTGATAATTACTCGAGAGAGTTGTGATAAAAAGTGAATGATGCTTGATCAATATTATTATTTTAAAGGGTTTCTGACCTTTTACTCTCATGCTACAAGCACATCTTCTTCATCTTGGGTATGCCAAGAAATACGAATAAAAATATTTATTGAGACTATGTCTTTCTTTATAAATTAGAAACCTCAACTCTACTGATCTAAACGTGCAATAAATTTCTTTTAATGAGTCTCATTTCACCTTTCAATACAAACTGACCTTAAAAGATAACTCCTCTGTATAATGAGTTTACTATCTATCATAGATTCTGAAGAATTAGGACTAACACATAAACTAACAAACATTTGTGATAAAAGGGAAGGCAAACCTAATAATAAACTCTCCAAACTACTACTAAAGTAGCTAAATGTGTAAATTATATCTTACAGATTAAAAAACTGCTTTTTTGTAAATAAATGAGTTTAATCTAAGTAAAAATATAATTGGCATTCTCCTCTGAGAAGAAGCCCAGAGGACGAAACGAAAACTTATTGAGCCTGAAAGTTTTAAAGTAAAAAGAAGTGAAATTAGATGAAGAAAAGAGACAATGCAATTGGGTTTGTGAGTGTGTTTCTCACAAGGAAGACAGATATTGCCAGTAGATTTCATTCTGTCTCTAGAGAGCAGGGGCTGCTGTAGGGGAAGTAAAGTGGCAGGCGCTGGGTCTGCTTTCCTGCTCATGGACAAATAAGGACTGACTTTGATTATTTCCCCACAATATGAAGGGTGACAAAATGAACCACCATTATCTGAGATGAGGAGGCATTTATTTAGACACTCTTAAGTGTTCTGGGTTGGCAGAAGGTGTTACACAATAGTTGACGTTAACAGTTGCAGTGATATGTAAAGTATTAATTTTTATCCATTTTATACACAAGAAAATGATATCAGAACACTTTCATTAGTTGCCAAAATTCCAATAGAATGTGGTATATAAAATTTGCAAGAAAATTTATCTGACTGAAATTTGTTGCATGCTGTTTTACCAAAACTATACATATGATATATATATATATATATATATATATATATATATATATATATATATATATATATATATATAATGAACAACAGTACCTATTACCGTGTTCTTCTTATTTTGGTTGGCAGAGGAAAACTTATGAAGCCTGATTAAGAAACATAGGGAAAATGGTTAATCAGCAATAATTTCCACATTTCTAGCTCATTTCAATTAACTGTTATAATTGAAAAACTAAATGAATTATCCAAATGAAAGATACATACTCTCTCTCTCTTTCTCTCTCTGCGTGTGTGTGTGTGTGTTATTTTTACGTTTTAATAGAAATAGATAATATAAAAGTATATTTTTGTCATATGAAATAAAACCATCCACAATGGGATGTTTTATTACAGGTCTCACGCTTCCATGCTTTCATGTGTGGCATACAAGAAAGCACAAATGTGTGAAATATATAGCAAAGCATCAACATTTTCTTCCTAAATATTCAAACATTCTGTGCTTTCTGAACATTCAAGAGAATATTGTGCCTGCCACAAGCAGAGGATGCTTTGTCAATGATTGGCAAGTAAGGAGAAAAGCTCCACTGGATAACAACACAAATCCGAATTCAGTGCTCTAATTTCAGTTCCTAGGAAATTTCAAAAGAACTTTTCAGCATTAAAATTATGTTTAGAAGTAGGAATTTATAATTTTTCTTTCCAATATTTTCTTACTTCTAGCTATTTATCAAAATAGACTTTTCAGAATATTATAATAAATTTAAAGACATCAACATTATACCAAAGTACTCTGCACTATACTAATAAAATTACATTTTAAAAATAATGTATTAATTAATTGCATGATTAACCTCTCAAATTCAAGAAGGGATAACATATATTTACATTGATTTTGGTGATAAGAATTGTTTTGCAAGTTTCCTGATCTATGCGTGTACTTCAGAAGTACAGAGAAGATTCATTATCCATAGAATATGTGGAAATTAAGAATGTGTGGCTCCAAGTTCATTGTGAAAATAATTGCTATTTAGTGAAAATTCACCTTCTTTGTTGAATTTTGATCAGAAACTTCTTTAAGTTATTGTAAAATTGTTAACCATTTAAGTACTTCAACTATTTGCAAAGTCAAGAACATGAGAAATGCATTATCTAAAGGGTTATGTGTCAAATAAGGTAGTAATACTTTCCTGGAAAGTATTCATTTTCACAATTTCAGCGGTTTATGTCACTGAAATAGATTAATATGTTTTGTTCCAGTCTCATCTGTTCAAATGGAAAACACTGGATAACAATAGACACCTTCGTTTTCTACACAGTTGTTCACTGTAATGAAATGTTGTAATGAAAATCTAAAGTGACCTGTAAAACTCTGGGGGAATGTGAATGTGATGTTTTTTCCGTTATTCTAGCAGAGACAATATACTGTTGAACTTCCTGACAGTTCTATTGCTTTCTCTACCAGGAGCTGCAGCTATGTTACTGGGACCTTTGTCAAGAAATGTGATTTCACCTGGCACAAGTGTGTGGCTCTGTGGCTTGAAAAGACATAAAGCAATGAATTGAGGTAAAAATGGGGAAGCATTAAAGATTAATAGCAGAAAATTAGCATTGTCTTCAAGTTCCTCTCTTGTGTTTAAACGTGTGCTATGTTAGGAAGCTTCTAAGATTTTTAGTTTTCAAGGGAAATATCTATGTGGAAAATCATGAAGTGAAATTGGAAGCTAAATTTCACAGAAAGACTCAGTCCTCAACCGTATTCAATACTTTAAACATCAGCTAATAAGTAAGTGGCTGAATAAGAGGCCATCAAGGGGCAGAGTGTTGCCTGTGTTTATCTCTAATCTTCTGACAATTTAAAACATGTGGCAGGAAATTAATTTCTTCCTTTTACAAATTAAGAAGAAATGGCCTTTATGTGGCTTAGAAAAATACCAAAAATATACCAACAAAACAGTTTTAGCATGAATGCAAATCATAAGCTATTAAACACCACACTGAAGGAGTTCCTGAGATGCATACAATATATTGCTTCAGGACAATGTGTACAAATACAAATGGAAAAATAAAAGCTTGATTCACATTTATGTCAAGTGTTTTGTTTAGAGAGTGTACCATACTGAACAATTAACTTAAAAGGATCAAGTCCATGTGGAAAGAAAGACTGTGGAGAATGCAAGGAAGGAAATGTTTTGCAGACGTACTGCATTTAAATTAATAAAATCTCATTAGGTTTTATGTTTGCCAATAACGGCTGGAAAAGTTACCATACATTGTAGAAACAATTACCCAAATCTTCACTGTCTCATTAGGTCTGTCATACTGTTTTCATTATAATACATTAGAACTTGCAAGTGAGCCTTCAGTAATGACATATTGTTCCAATTCTCCTTTCAGCAGGCACTGAGACATTTTAGTATTTGTGCTATAAGCCAGCAGGTGTCTTCACTTTGCTTTTTCTGAATCAGTTTTATACACAGACCTCCAGACACAGAATGGAATGTAAAAGGGCTTTCAACAGCCACATAAAACTGAGTCTGATTAGAGTAAAGCAATACACACTATTTTTATGATTTTATGGTAATTCAAGACACTAAAAATGTGCACCTTTAGAGTATATGTCTGCTCTGGTAAGACCTGTTAGTGAAAGCTGTATTAATGTAGATAAACCATGCAGTATATAAAGTTTAAAGATTTGCATAACAAATGGAAGACACAGAGCTGATTTGAATATCTAAAGCATTATAAACTTCAATAAGAACAGCCAACACTGTTTGAGCTTTCAAGGCACTTGCATTCAAATGAGAAAGATTTAAAAAGGATATGATTTTTAAAATGCTTTGAAGCTTCCTATTAAAGGTCTTAGGCAGCTCAAGGTTAAAATAAATATTGGATTTAAGGTGGGTGAGAAAAGATTTAGAAGCAATTTAAAGTAGAAATCACTTATCAGTAGAATAGAATGAATGTTTATAGTTAGTGTAATTGTCACCTGACCTTCAGAAAACAAAGAGCTGCTCTATGCCAGTCACAAGCGGGAACATTCCCACAACAAGAAAAAGGAGATCTCAAAATGCTGCCCCACTCATCCCTTAGGATTACATATAACTCGAAAATATTTTGCCTAAAAATATATATGCTTTCTAAATTGTTGCTGAGTTTAAATGTGGGACAAAATCTTGGTCAAAATACATACCTCCTCATGCATGAAACAAAAGAGTAATGCATGCAGTGTCTTTTTCAAGGCCAGAGAAAGCTCAACTCTGTCACACTTGTGGAGAAGTTGAAGAGAAAAATGCATGTTCTATGTACAATGATTAACAATAGAATCCATACACTCATTGGTGGTATTTGAATACCTTTTAAATTTTATTATTAAAGAATAAAAGTTAAAGCAGAAAGGGACATTGTTAATATGAAAGATAATGTAAAAATCTTATAAACTTCAGTTAGATAGGAATGTTGTTTGGTATGATACATGTGTATGAATTTGTTATAAACACTTTTATTGCACAGTGCATAGAGTTTACTCTGACTACTAATACTATGTAAAAAGACATGTGCAGAAAGGAAAAGTATTTAAGCCTGCCTTCTAGACAAAATATTGTGACTCGAAAAATAAAAACCCAGAGACAGATACTGGGATTCAAGCTGATGATCAGAAAAGCCAAGCAACCAACCACTAGAGGGTTTTTACGAACGCTGGGCTATCCTCTCCACAGTGTGATACAGATTGATAGCAGTTGAACTCCAATCTTCTATTGTATTATTGTCCTCTCTTGTGCTGGGATTAAAACTGTGTACCACCACTCCCTGGCTTCTATGGCTCACTAGTGTGACTATTAGGATTATAGGTGTGCACCACCACCACCTGGCCTTTCTGACTGTCTAGTATGGCTAGCTCTACCCTCCAATCTTCAGGCAAGCTTTATTTATTAAAACACAAATAAAATGTCACTATAAAAAGTGATGGTATAGCCACAATCTTGATTAGCAGGCAACATGTTTAGTAAGTCTGAATTTTTTTTTACTTCCTGTTTTATGAGATGATACACCTTCCCAACTACTCCTAAGTCCATCTATCTTTTATCAATTCTGCTTGTCAGGCTTACACCACAGGACATAGGTGGGCAAGTAGGTTCCTTGCCCAAACCTACTGTGCCAGGTCAATGCACTCACCTGGTACTTGTAGGGTTGAAATTCCATGATTATGGATGGTAACTCACCATATCTAACAGTTTGTATATCAGGGACTAGAAGTGTAACTATTTCTTTACTGATCAAAAGGAAGAAAACTGAATCTAGGACCTAAGCTGCTTCTAGAAACTAAGATTCCTAGGGCAAGTCAGACAAATATGAGGTTGAAAAACAATGAAAACAAAGATTACAAAAGCAGAATCTCAAAAAAAGGAAAGAAGATTCATGGAAGTGTTTTCTGACTATTGGTAAAGTAACGACATGCTCAATTTTGCCAGATTTTTAAAGACACGTTTGAAAAGATTTCTATGTAGTGTGACTGTTTTGGTGAACAACAAAGTTTTAACATTGGCTTCTCCATTTAAATGTGCCGGTCAATCACCAGGACAGAAGAGATCTCTTAGGGAGATATCTGTTCTAAAGGCTTTAAAAACTGTACCGATTTTCAATCAACAATCAATTAGCCTACAGGTTATAGTCCTAGGCTCTCTGCACGTGTATGGAAATCATGCAGCTTGGTTTCTTAGTAAGGCTATAAACTGTGAGAGCAAGGCCTCTCCCTGGTGCTTAGCTGGCATTTGGTAATCTGTTCTCCATGCTGAATGACCTAATGCCTACTGAACAGAATGACAACAGATGGTCTTACCTCTACTTGGTGTGTCATGCTTTGTGCAAGTCCATGGGAGGACTGTCCCTTTCTGAATAGAGATGGAGGGGGAGGAGTGGATGGGAGGGGTAGATTCAAAAGAGAAGGATGGGAGGTGAGAAGGGAAGGGAATGTAAAGTAAATAAAATAATGATATTTAAGTAATAAAAACCATACAAATGTTGGGCAGTGGTGCATATCTTTAATCCCAGTAGTGGGGAGGCAGAGCAGGTGGGTCTCTGTGAGTTTCAGGTTAGCCTGATCTACAGAGTGATTTTCAGGACAGGCTCCAAAGCTATAAAGAAAAACTTTGTATCACAAAACCGAAAAAAGAGAAAGAAAGAAAGAAAGAAAGAAAGAAAGAAAGAAAGAAAGAAAGAAAGAAAGAGAGGAAATAAAAAAGCAATGTACAAAATTTACCTATATAATGCAGGTTGAGTGAATGATCATTTTGGTGCCTGCCCACTCTCCTACCTCCATGGTACCTTACTTTGTAATAAATAAACTCTACCTTCTGAAGGACCTCCCATGTGTCTTCTGTCAATTTTTTGATGTTTCTCACAGGAATAAGGAAGCTAGGAGAAAACAGAGTGACATTTTGGCACCAAAAATTATCTTAGTATTTTTACCTAATTTATATTAAGGTAACACTTTATACCTTATTATATACATGGGTTCTTACATAAGTTTTTTGCAAATCAATATGTTTTCTAATAAAGAAAGATGTTTTTAAAGGGTCCATAGAAGAGTGGACATTTTCAGATTAATTAGAAGCCAAAACAAGATGAAGCAATTTCAACAAGACAAAGAAACTTGATTAGCTAAATTAATTAGAATGTATTTTGACTTCTCAACACAGTCTTAAGTAGGAAAGCTGTATGATTTCATTCAAAGTTCAGGAAGCATTGCACAAGAGGTGGAAGGAAAATATAGAAGTCAGGTAACACAGGTGAGAAAGATTTATTACAGACATGATGTAGCCTTGACCATCACGGGCTTGTAACAGGTGTGGTTGCATGCATAAGATCAAGCTCTTTGCATCCAATCATATATAAAAATAGAGTCACTAAGCTCAAGGCCAAAGGTAAGGTGCTGTGTCAGAGAAAAATATCATTTGCAGTGATGTAGCCACTAGTTAGATACTCAGGACCCAGTGAGTAGCCTTTCACCCCTGGCCTGGCAGCACCTGTGGATCACAAATCACACACACACACACACACACACACACACACACACACACACACAGAGAGAGAGAGAGGGAGAGAGAGAGAGAGAGAGAGAGAGAGAGAGAGAGAGAGAGAGAGGTGAACTTGGGCTTTGGTACCGGGAACTAATAAAGAAATGCTGCTTCTAATCTGCTTTTAAAAGATATGCGTGGTTGTTTCATGTGATAATAGAGGTTGGACAATAAAAATAAATACTCTTCCACGTCGCAGTGAAAACCGAACCCCACTTCTGTTGTTGATGCCTCTGCATTTATCAGAGGATGCCCTGTTCATTTGCTTTTATAATATTTTCCTGTATCTCTTCTGGAATTATCAGCATCTCATTATATTGGTTTCCATTATATCTGTAATACAGTAAATTACTCCTTATTGTCAAGGGTGTGAAAGTCAGAAGCAAATACGAAGCTGGAAAGTAATGAAAAGCAAGACTGTGCAGACAGCATCTAAGCTGAGAAAAGCAGTTAGCTAAAGTGCTTTCTGACTATCTGGAACACAGTAGCCTACTCTAAATGTTGCCTGATTTTTAAAGACACTTCATTTTGAGTCTGTCAAGTTCCACAAACTGGTTGTTTTTCTTCGTGACTTGATTGCTGCTGAGCTCTTAGGGAAAAAACTTGGTTCCTCCGGGGAATTCAACGACTTTATTTTAATTAGGTCTTTTTTTAATGGACTTTTACTTTTAGAATTATCAAATGTGAATCCTTTAATGTAATATATGAATTCTATCATCTCTCAATTACTCACAGGAACAAGCAGAGAAGTTGCAGAGGCATTCCAGGAAAGAAGAGGATCCAAAGACAATTATAATTAACTTTGGTATAGACAACACGTGTTTCCAGTCAGTAAGGCCTTCCTAATTGTGCTTTTTCTTTTAGTTTCAAGTAAAATCAGTTGCCGTCTATTGAACGGACACCAAGAAAGAAGAGGAATGTATTTTATTCATGATAAAAAGAATACATGATGTATATTTTAGATCTATTGAAGAGTTCTTTCAGACAAGTAACCATTAATAAAGAAATACCATAGCCATCTTTTATCATGAGAGTCTTTATTTTCAAATCTTAAAATGTTTCTTAAGTAATTATAAGACTACAAGTAACAAAATGTTGAATTATTTCAAGAACACTTTTTCGTTTATTTTATTAAATTATTTAATATTATCATAAAACAGTTCTATCTATCCCAAATTTTTAACAAAGATGCATTTTAAACTCAATAAATGTCTCCATTATTTCTTGTCTGTGGCACTTTGTAACAAGACCAATTAACAGTCAGGATATAGCAGAAAAGCAAATGCAACCCAAAGCAATATGATTTTATTATGTTCAAAAGACCACTTTTAATACAACTTTGTTCTTTGGAATCAGTTTCAACAAATGCAATTTTCTTCAGGGCTATTGTTCAGAATGATGAGCCACATATATACCCTTACGGTCACCTGAAAGGGGAATCCAGGAAAATTTGAACATACTCCCACAGAAATAGCATTAGATGAATAGAGCCTTTTATCACCTTATCTGTACTCCTACCACAATGAAAAGGCAAAACATCTCCGAAAATTTGTAGAGCAGTCACACATTCATCGCAAACCTCCACGAGAGATGTTTAACACACCACTATATCCTACAAACTTGTGATTGCAAACAAGTCAAAGGCTTACATTATGAACAGTATCACCACGAAACAGTAAACTTCATGATATAAATGTCAGCACGACATGATGTATTGGCGTGCCACCCTCAAATATTATTCCTTAGATGTTGTTGCAGAAAATGTTCACTTCAGCAAAATATATAGAGACTTCTGACCTTTGGAATTTAACATACCACAGGGGACACTACCAAGTAACGATGAAAAAGAATTAACAAACTCTGGATTAGAAACTCCAGTCCTAAAAAGGCATTAAATAAATGAAATGGCCCAGGGTTTTGGTGAGTTACACATTTTGGAGGCTCCATATGAGAACTGAAACATAACTCATTATAGCTCTGGGCACTAATAAGTTACGAGGCACTCACATGTATGAGATAAACCCCATAACTTACAGGGGCCTATATCATTCCTTCATTATATCTAGGGACATGTGGAATAGCTGAAATTCAGCTCAAAACCCCAAAGTTCAGTAATAAAAGTGAATAGATCAGCACATCTATTGATTTTGCTGTCTTTTTTGTGCTTTTTGTTATCCCTCTCTCCTTTAACATCTGAAAGATTTCAGCATTTTTCTTCTGAGCTCCTTCCACGTTGGCATTTTAGGTATGCTGGCACACATCAAAATAAACTAGCTTTCTGCTTCTCTCTCCTCTCAAGAGTAATTATTTCCGTCCATCAAGTCTTAGGCAGTTTCTTCTCATAGTAAACAAAATGGATTGCCTTATTTCCAAGGCTGAACATTGGCAACAAATTCAGTATCATCACGCACTGTGATAAATGAATAGAACTATAAGAAAAACGCAGTGTATTTTAATAACAGTGTTAAGACCAAATTTTTTTGAATACTGACAAACTTAAGAAGCGGGCTAATAGAAAACACAGTGAAAGTGAAAGTATTGGTGTTTGAGAGGAACCAGGTAGATGTTTGATTTCTGTTGGAACTAGAAGGGCAGCAGGGAGGAGGAAGATTGTTCACATTTCCCCGCGATGGGTTTATCTTAGCTACCAGCGTAGCATAAGAACTTTTGAACCCACTTTCAAGAGGCTAGTGCTCTTATTCATGCTTATTGTTTAGCTAGCTTCTCAGGATACAGTCGTTTCAAGGCAGGCGTTATAGAGACATTGGTAGAGGGAATGCTGAAACCAGGCTGGCCTGGGATAACTATGTTGCAGTTAGCGGACAGTTGAACAAGGCTGGAGCACAGTAGGGGACGAAGGCTAACAATTATTTGTTTAATATTTCATCTAGAAGAAAAGCTCTGAATATTTCATTGTAAAGAAATGGTAGATAGTTGACCAAACAGGTTTGTTGGAACTGCTGCTGATTTTGTACAAATCATCATTGCACCATAATACCACATTCTATGGCCTTATATTTTGGGTATTAAATAAAAGAACATACACTAGAGGCAAAATTGTCTAAATGTAAATTGCTAAACTTTAACCATAGAATAAAGTTTACTTATTTTATTGCTAAGTACTTTTTATGTCTCAGGAATTGTTAACAATACCAGAGACATTATCTTCACGAAGATTTTTTTCATTTTCAGTAATCTTCATACATGGAAAGGATGATAATAATGGGGGAAACTCTGCAATGGAGAATATTAGCAAGCACAGGAGTGGCACATGGCAGTCTGTCTCATTTTAAGTCTGCTCCCTACATTTAAGTGGTTGTGGTAGTCACTTTTACTGTCATGCACAGCCTGGTTTGGTTAATAAAGTACATGATCATGCCGATTTGTTAATCAGCGTGCCATGACACAGGCAAACATTGAAAGTCCCTACTTACCCTCAATTCACTACTTTCATTTCATGTTATCAGTTTTGGCTATCAATTAATATTTAATCACTCTCAGTCAGGTAATCCAGCGATGAGTGTTATTTGTGGCATGTTTCATTAGTTTGGCCAGGATCAGGATAGTGTCATAAGCATTTAGAAATGGCAACATGAAAATAAGAAAGATCATTACAACTCTTAATCAAACGGCCAGACTTCATTGTAGCTCTGAGGGGAAGACGCAGCCTAATCTTATCATTTGGACCCATCTCATCCACTGCTCGTAAGAATGTTTATGTGCGGCTACCGATAATGGAGAAGCTGATCTAATTGAAATCCTGGTGTTTAATAAAAACAGCAGCCAAATAACATAAGATCTCATAGCAACATCTCTTCTGCCTCCTCACAAGCAGCCGGACATCCTATTCTGAGTTCTCCTGTAACGCAACATTAATATACTGCAATAATATAGGGTGTTGGCACACAATAAATCATACTTCAGAGAAAAGAAAGTTTCTGTCACAAAAATTATAATATTCATATATGTTATAATATTTGAAAGAGAGCCTCTTGTTTCATTGATTATTTGATTTCCATAACAGATCACTGACAAGGAGGTGGGGTGTGGCCTCAGTTTAATATAATAAGAAGGAAGAATGCCATGCCCAGATCTATATGATGTTAGACATGCACCAGATTTACTCATTGATTTTCAGTATTCAATAAGGATTTGCTTTAAATTGTGTGTTACAATTATTGTCACAAAAATAAATCATTCCTTTATTTTAAAAACTCCATTAGTGCCACATTTTCTTTGTGTATACAATCTAAATTGGGGCGGTGATGTGACTTACAAAATATTTTATTTGTTAGATCTTAATTGTGATGGTTTCCAACATTACTAATAAACTACAAAAATACAATTTTTTCTCACACAATTGCCTATGAATATGCCATTTTTTCTCACTTGGAAGTCCGTCTCCATGGAGTCTTTTTATCTAAATATTTCCTTTTATTTCTTTTTCTTTCAAATCAAATACTCGTTCTTCAGACTAGAATACAAAAGAAGACCCTTACCCAACCCAACAGGACGGTTGTCCAGTATCGTCTACAGCATTCATGTTCCTGCCTCATGAGGTTTTGCCTTTCTCATCACAAGACACCGTGTTTTAAAAGAAAATAGATTTTTGTCATGCATGTCTTCCTACCTTGCATCAAATCAAAGTCTAATTTTCATTCTCCTTTGTTGAAATGTCATATTCTGTATACCAGGAGGCTTTAAAACTTGAAACAATCCCACTGCCCAAACCAGCAACTGCAGGAACCACCAGGCTAAAATACAACTTATGAGAAACAATAAATTAAAACTGCTACAAAAGTACTAGGCAATAAGTTAGCAATTTGTCTTTTTTTTATGTACTTGCCACTGAAACTTTGAAAATATGAATAAATTGTTGGTATTAAACCTGGGTCTTAGAATAAAACAATAAAAAAAAACCTAAGGGAGAGTCTAAAGAGATAAATGCAAACTGCTGTATAGTAATTTGCTAAAAACAAGATCTTTAAATGTTTTTACAGTAGCAATGATAGGCTTTCTTTGTGCTCATCGTCTTGGAAAGGGACAGGACTTGTCTCCAGACAAGTGCTTCAAAAAACATGTGAAAACACACCAGGACAATGTATACTCTGCTCTTACAGAATTAACTTCTCACTTCTTGTCTTCACTCAGTGCAGTGTACTACTTAATCTTGATTTCTTTTTTGTTTTATCACAAACATTATAGCTGCCCAGTTATCCCTGCTGGCTTAAATCAGAAGCACAGATGCAGCTGCTTCCATGACACTTAAATAAATGAGATACAATATTTGTAAGAAAACTATCTAGACAATATGATGAATTATTTTATAATTCTTCGGTTAAAAGGAATAATTTATTCTCTTAATAAATTCCTTATTGCCTTGGGGCTGTTTGAATTTGGGTGAGAACGATTGTCGATTACCTTGCTTTCCTTCCTACATGTTTCCAGCCCACTGACTGACAGATGTAAATTTCTTCACAAATGTCAGACAATAAAAGACGGCTAAGTGGCTGCAATGTGGGGGCCTTCGTTTATAATGCAACAGACAGAAAAGGCGAAAGAATGCTGTTTCTATTAGAAATAACTTTACTGCATCTTACAGATGAATTAGAGATTTAGGATAAGCAAAACATTTTCAACATAAAGAATAACATGCATTATTGAATAGTATGTAGAATAATGTTTGTGTGTGTGTGTGTGTGTGTGTGTGTGTGTGTGTGTGTGTGTGTGTATGTGTGTGGTTTGAATCTGGAATTTGAAATGAGTTGTATACATTGTACTGAGTCTGAGAAATAAATGCATAGAAAAATAATTTCATGTGGTCATCTCAGTCCTTCTTCCATGAATTCATTTCAGGCAGCAGAAGACCTTTGTAATGTATTTTGCTACTCTTTAAAGTTTTTGACGATCACCCATGTGATGACTGCTATACCCTTATGTGCATTGGTGTACAGACATGACTTTAAATGGCCTCTGCAAATAGTGCAAACATGTGCGGGTCTGATCTCCCACCATCAGTAGAGTAGATCCTGTTCATCTTTGGGATGAATTGCATCTTTACACATTTTAACTTCCTTATACATACTTTATTTTCAAGATTCAGAATTAGTAGTGGTCCTTTACTACTATCATTCTGGAATGTGAATAATACCTTAGACCTAGAAATATGGGAGATGCTGACACTTATAACCAAGCAAGAATATTATGCTTATTATTATTTACAATTGGAATGAATTCTAGATAATTTCTTAATCTCTCCATGGAAAATTTGGAAAATATATGTGACTGATTACACTGCTATTTTCATAGATGTCTAAAATACTAAAAATAACTAACAATATTTACGTCTTTAAAGACATATTATTCACTATTAATTTTTCATCCTGAATATCTCTTAGGATCATCTTAGATGTTCTTAAAGTGTTGGTAAGATTAGGGAACCCGAATTTTACACTTACCACAGTGGCTGTCCACCTACCTCACAGGTTATAGATGTCTTTTTTGTGATCCATGATGAACAACTCAGGAGAAACTAAGATAAAGCACCACAATGAAACCACCTCCAAATTACAGATATGGTTTACAGGCTCCTTATTATACATAGTTTGAAAATATCCATTTTTCATCTTCTACTGACATGGTCATTGCTTTTCTAGCATAGTAGTCAGTTACTCCTCTGATAGTCATTGACTTTTATAACATACTCATAAAAATTTCTTGATAAATTTATTATTATTAACTGGTGATAATAATTATTCTACTGCAATTACCCATTAATGAGATGCTAAACTGGTTATGACTAGTTATACAATACAAGAGATATATTTATTTTTCTTAGTCACTTGAAAAGTAAGGTGATCTTACATTTGTATTTACCTTATGCAATTTATTTCACAAAAGAAGATTTTGTACTTGCATAGATTTCATTAAGGAATATAAAGGAAAATTCACCTCCTAGTTACACTAAGCAGAGTTTCTCTTGTGATAGCTTCATAGATTTTAGCACAATTTCTTGTCTATGTATTGAAGTTAGTGAAACCATGAACCACTCTAATTACTACATGGCTATATTTGTAGAGAATATACAAAATTTTGTCTGTATTGGTTCTTTATGTATTAGATGGAGAGTTATGGAAAGCCCTTTTTATATTTTAATTTCCTCAACTCAGATAAAATCATATTATTTGTTGAGACCTGTAAAATTAAGGTCTTGAGAAATGTGTTTGGGAGTGTCCATTGCCTGGAAGCCAGTCTCATCTAGAACACTGACTCTGAACAATCGGTCATAGAAGGCTGTTCTCAATTTCCTCTAATGTAAAACTATTTTGGGGAATCATTTATTGGTAATTACATGTTCAATTACATAGAAATAATATATATTCTATATTCTTTGCAAAACTCTTCAGAGTCAGTAATTTCTAGCATTTAAAATTTCAATTAATTATAAAACATAAAACTTTAAAATATTTGGGGTTTCTCTATGCATTGTGATATCCATGAATCATTTATCATCCTTCCAAAAAGTTACTCACCATTAAATTGACAATTATTGAGCATCTGCTATGTACTTGATTCTGTACACGTTGTTGAAATAAAAATATAATAACTCATTATTAAGGAATTTCATACAATGCACAATTATTTAATCAATGTTATTCATTATGCTCTGAGAAAGATATTAACACTCAAATGACTAAGAGGATTCTTGAACATGAACACATAACAATTGCATTAAAGCACGGCACACACTCTGTGCTTTGTACTCTATAGACAAACCCTAGAAAGAGTGATTCACTCTCAAGTGTTTGACAAAGATTTAAAATATAGTATTTAGGTATAATCACATCAGACATGTGATTACCAATAGATTGTCAGACTCATGTAACGTAGTATCCAATTCTATCTTCCAAAAATTTGCAAAAACTACTGAGTCAATCATTTAAATATCACTTGCTGTTTGCAAAATGAAGGCAAAAATATTTACCTATACATTTTCATAATGAGTTATAAATGGGGCTGGAAAAAGAAAATGCTCTGAAAATTTAGGGTGGGGCCAGTTTACTGTGAACTTGGCCCATAAGAAATAATTCAGTACAAGAGTTGACATGTGAACCTGATCTTGTAGAATTACCAGTCAATATTTTTGAAAAGGTGATCTTGTGTAACAACTTAGGACAAGTGTTTGCAATGCCTTTCTAGTCTGTGTTAGTTCAAAAGGGTTTCTGTAAAGAACAGTGATTAAACATGGAAGGTATATATAGTGAAGAAGCCTTCTTGGCAGCGACAGCTCTCTAAGATTTTTCAGCTGCACATTGTCAGCTACAAATCTCTTCAGTGTGGAATTGCACAACACTGCTCCCCCTTCCCTACTGAGGCATTGGGGATTTCTCTTGCTTTTCTCTCTTCAAATTATTTCCCCTGGGTTACTTCCTTGAATCCCCAAGTCAGTAGTAGCTCTTGGAGTAAATAAAGGAAAAACATTTTCAAAAAAATGTCTATGGTCTCATGTGAATAATTGTCATTTCAATAAATCATCATATCAATAGTTGTGTGGGTCTTTGGGTCTCTTTTTCAGAGGCCCTTCATGGTATATGATAATGCTTTTATATTAGAATAGTTTTGAATGAATGAATAGAACTTAGATGTAGAGATTGGATAAAACTCACTACAAATAAAGTTAAGTATACATGTGTAAACTAATGCTCAGGACTGACTTTTAATTTCATCATCAAAACTCCATTTCCCATACCATTTCCCTTTGCTGATAATTGACTAGAAAGAGAGCAATAGCCGATTACTTTCAGATCATCTTCACAGAATATTTGGAATGCTTCCTTTATTTCTAAAACATCTATTTTTAACTTCCTGGGTGAATAATCTCATTATATTGAAGGTGGTTTACTGTAGTCTTTCATTAATCTAATTTGTTTTCTGGTCCTGGATTTACATTTTTTTGTCTTTGCTTTTGAAATAAAGAATCTCTATGTATAAGCATTAATGAAATGAAAATGTTAAAGCATTCCATAATTTCATTTGTATATTTTTTGTGAGAATTCAAAGAGTTGTTCTTCATATTGTAATGAAGTACACATTTTAAAAACACTATTCATGAAGGAGTAAACATGATAACTATTTACAGATTGCAAAGGAAAATAGATACAGAAAATATTGGTAATTCTTTAGGATTTGTTCACAAAACAGAACTTTGAATTTGAATATAAAAACAGAACTCATAACTAAAAGAGTACTAAGGCAACATTACATAAGAAATAAAAATGCTATCTATATTAAATGTGAGAATTTTTGTACTTTATTGTCTGTAATAGCAAAGTTGGACATATTTTTCTACAGAAAAAACAAGATTTTTTTTAAACTAAGGTTATTTCTCAACCTATGTATCTATAGAATATAGAGAAAACTTACTATATAGTTATTACAAATACAGATGGATGTGTCTTATGCCTTTTAATCATTAGAACATTCTACAAACATTAACACTTTTAGAAATACAATAAAGAAGAAAGTAGTCATTTCATTTAAACCCAGTTAGTAATATAACATAGAGAATGTATTCAAGTTGCAAAATTCATTGCAAAAACAAATTTTGCTATGACTTTATTTCTGGTACTTTTCTGAAGATGCCTAGAAATAGAGTATAGTTATTATATTGAAATTCTAAGGTAAAATATTTAAAATGGAGAATTATTTTTATTTTTATAAGAACATGGCATCATTGTCTAAATGCTGACTGTAACGTGTGCAGCCTTAGATAAAGCATGCAGGCTTCATTTCCTGAAGCAGGCATGTTTAGGATAAGTTATTAAAAAAAGAGGGGAAAAAAAGATCTGTTAACTTCCAGTCTTTTAAGTTTCTCTGTTTGACTGTGATGCTACATACAAAAGTAAGACATCACTACAAATTACTAAAGCAGATTAAAAAATAACATCCACGCTGCTCAGAAGTAGTAATTCCTGTCTGCAAAAGAATGCAAGAAAAAGATATAAAGATCAAAGCCAAAATTAGACAATCATAAATGTTTTAGAAAGGCTTTACCTACCCAAGTCAAATGGTGATTCTAACACGGGCATTGATATGGGCCAATTACACGAGGCCATTTCGAAACGCTGTTTTTCACCATGTTCCTTCAATTCTTCAGAGTCTGCGGTTATGACCAACATCAGATACTATTAAGGAGTCTTCAAGCGTGTAAAATAATATGATTTCACAATGATTACATATTCACTCTACAGCTGGCTGAGTTTTTACATCTCCATTTGTCATTGACGATTGTGTCCAATTAAATGATTAGCTTTTAAAAACTGCTGCACATTATGAGAGTGAACTTGTGTTCCATTGCACTGAGTGATGCAGAAACAAACTCATTACAGCATGTAATTCACCCATATTAAATAACAAACAGATGGCTGCTGTAAATGAGAGCTCCTTTTTCTCTTCAAAAGTGCGAGGAAAAAGGTGTTTTTATTTATCTTTGTTTCCAGCTTCTTTCTGTTTTCTTGACAAGTGGGCAGCTGGTTGCTGAGGTTTTCAATTGGTGCAGAAGAATGAAAAGCCTGTTTCCATTAATTTCCCCATAAAATAAGTCTTTGAATCATTTCTGTTATAAATGCAAGTGCAGTAGCAAGCTGCTGCTTGATTAATTCACTTATTATGAAGATTTCATCTTTTATAAGAGGGCCTGCAGGTAATTTATCTTGTTTAGTAAGATTAGAAAAATGTAATTATCTTGATACCTTTGGACCCCTCTCATTTTAATTGTGTTCCCATAAATTTCAAACATAAAGATGGGAAATTTTTTTGCTCACAAATGTTCCAACATGTGGTCAAAAAATGTGCTGTAATATCTGCATAGAAATTTGTCTAGTAAAATACATGAAGACTGTGCTAATACAAGAAGGCATACAAACAAAGTCAGCCACAACTATAGTAGTATGCACAAATAAATATCTGTATTTTCTGAGCCCTAGTCGTCTAACAGCTGGGGTGAGGTAATGGGAATTGGGATTTGTTAAAAAGATTTTTTAATTATCATGCATAAATGACACAAGGGAAATGAAGAAATCTGTCTTATTTATACTAATAAAATTAAATTTTTGTTTGTCCTGAAATGTTTCAAAATCATATGGATTAATTACAAAGGTCTATTTCATGGATATTTTCTTATTGTTTTCCCAGCAACTTATGGCATTTATGGGAAAATCAGATATAGTTATAATTTTATATTGATAACATGATTTTATCTATTGGTAAACCCATCTCTCATAAGATTAAAGAATAGACACTGGAAAATTCAGTCTCACAGTTTTGGATTCTCTTTATGACAGAAATATTTTTTTAAATTGTTAGAATTAGTATGATCAAGTATTTTATCTTAAATAAAATAAATACCCAGGTATGTATTATGAAACTCACACATTATTATTACCCAAATTTTACAAAGCACAAATTTCTGAGATAGTTTCCTAAAGATCTATACATCTGGATTAATTCAGTGACCTGACAGATTGTTGCAGAGTTAGCAAAGACTATGTTATGTTGCGTCCTCAGTAAATATAATATGAGAGCTTAGAATTCCCTTCCAATCTCACCCTTTATTATTGAAGCCTCCTATGGTGACCTTCACCTGCATGTCTTCTGCTACTTATCTTGGTATCATTTTTATAGCATAAGTTAGAAAATCATGTGTGGGATATCTGGAACATTTTTGCACATGACTTTTCATAGCTTCATTTTTAACTAATACACACATAAATAGAAGAACACCCGAATTTCCACCTTAAATTATAGATGGCATTAGTAAAAGCCTAAGTGATTTATTTTTACAAGTGAAAATGAGAGAATGGTCTCTACCCCAGTTGTTTGATTACAGGACAAAATCAAGGTCAGTTTTGGGAATCACCCAAGAGCAAAGTGCATCACTAAGATATTGAACTGAACTAAGCTGCCCACTGCCTCAGAAACGCAATAACTGTAATTCTGATACCCAGGAAAGTACAACTGCATCTGTACTCGGGACAAAGCAGTTAATTTAAGCTTCTGCTCTAATGAAGAAAAAGATCACAGAAACAAAACAACAAAATTAGTGTGCTAAAATTCAGTCTATACTTTATTTCTTATTCAAAGGGTTATTTGTTGTCATTCCTTTCCAATTTCAATATGGCATCATCCAGGCAACATGATATCCTTATCTTGAAATATATTTTAAAGTAAAAAAGGAAAGAAGATTGTAACACCCGATTCTGTGTTACCCTCTAGATACAGTTCGTGTGCCACTGTACCATACGCGAGCCAGGCAAGGACCTGGAGATTGAAAGGACACACAAGAGACCTGGGTCATTCGAAAGGAGATCAGCCAAATGCCCTTTATTCAAACTTAGGGAAACTTTATACACCTAGCAGCTGCACAAGGAATTACCCCCAGGCAGGTGGGAAATTGCCACACCCAAAATGGAAAACCAATGGATTCCCTACAGCTAATCACCAGGTGGGGCAGAGAGAGGGAGCAGAAAAACAAACAGAATGTTTTAGCTGGCTGACCAGAAACTGTCCTCAAGATGAACCTCAGGAGCAGGAGTAGACCCGGGCCCTACAGGTCCCCCTTTTATATAAATTATATGACTAAGCATGTCTTAGATGGCATTGAACGTCAGGCAATACACTTTACCCGCCATGGGAAAGCATCCAGGTCAAAACACATTTCCTGTCTTAGGTTGGGGCAGCCCCCCAAAAACCTTTCTCATCATTGGCTCACCAGTCACCCATCACCGAGTTCAGCCAGATTTGCACTGAAAGATTCTCCGGGGCACTAGCAAAGAGGACTTGCCACGTGGCGATATTGACCTGAGCTTGTCTTTGGCTCTGACACCATTAAACCATAACGATGATGCTCAGCACATGTAAGCACATGTAAGCCTTAAGGAGGCCGTGTCTGCCCAATCCTAATAAGTCTGCCCGCAATTTGGAGCCCTTTAAGTAAGGTCTCAGTGCTGGTGGTAGAAACCCTGGTATAGTAAACTAGAATAATCTCAAGAACCAAATTGTAAATTGTGCACTCCAGGGTCCGTGAATAACAGTAATAAGCCTTTTTCTATAACCTAGCAGAAGTCTTTAACCACAACCAATTACAAAATTAACTGCAATATTCATTTGTAAATTTAGCTTAATTTGAATGGCCAAGGCATTTACTACCTGCCCTAGAAGGTATCCATTGTGCTAACAGAAGCAACTGACTGACTAATGGAAAATCCAGCAGCTCTAACTGCTCTGGCAGCTACAGCAATGGCTGCTGACATCATGGGATGGGTTGATAGGTAGAGGACCAATCTTTAGCTGGCTGACCAGAAACTGTCCTCAAGATGAACCCCAGGAGCTAGGATAGACCCGGGCCCTACAGAAGTCTGTAGTTAATTAAAATTGAAAGGAATGCTTATTGGTTACTGATTTCAAACACAAATACACATCTCAAGTTCTAATCTTCAATAAAGTACTACAGACATGCCTTCAGCACTTAATGACAGGCACAGAAGAAACAGCAACAAACAGCAACAATGCCTTTCCTTCAATTTATTATTTAATCGTTCTATTGCAATGGAACAAGTTACCTGAAAAATTGATGGCTCAAATCAATAGTATTTTATTCTTTCTGTTGTCTGCACATGGTGAATTGTTCTGCTTTCTTTAAGGGGAATCAGCCTAGTGTCTGATATAAACTGGAGGCCCAGACTCGTTTAATTACAAGGCTAGAAATGCATGCTCCTAGCCACTTGATTACACTGGGTTTTACATCTATGTTTCAGCTTCCACTAAAAAGATACTTTTAAAATGAAGAGAATTCTAGCCTTGTTTAAGAACCCCAAAGTAAAATGTCTATATGACCATGCCAACATATGACTTTAAAATATTAGCTTCCCACACTGGTTAAAGCAGTGTGAGACAGGGATCAAGAGAAAGCACCATAAAGGATCACAAAAAGTGGGAGATACTTTTCAAAGACGCCACCAAAATAAACAACAGCAAAAAGAACATAACTTTGCCATATTTGTAGGAAGATGTCATTGTCTGTTGTATTCAAGGTAAAGGGACTCCCTATACAAGAGTCAAAAAAAAAAACCAACTTGAAAATGTGAACCAAAACCATAGTAAAATATAAATTTATATAATTCAATGATGAGGTTTATCTCACTCTGCTTCATAAACAGGTACCACTTCACATTTAGAATGACAATTATCAAAAACAAAGGAAGCTGCAAATGATGGCAAAGTGGTTTAGAAAATGAGTGACCATATACAAAGTTCATACAACTGATATAAATCTTAATAAATGTTGCAATTGTGGACAATATTATTAAAGTTCATAAAAAGAGATCATATGAACCAGGAATCACTCTATTTTGTAAGACCCTAAAGGAAATAACATCACCATGTAGTAAAGGTTTTTGCCTCCCAGGCTTATTGCAGCAGTATTCAAAACAAACAATATATGAAGAGAATGCAAATATCCCCATGAATAATGAAGAAATTGTGAGATACTTACACATATACATACACACACACTCACTTTATGAAATAGTAATTAGCATTTTAAAACGAGGAATTCTATGTTATGCAGTTGTGTAGCTTTGTTGTTCAAGCACGTGGCTGGGATGAGAACACTGCAAGTTATAGGTTATGTGTGGTTCACTGTGAGTTAAAGTACAGCTGGGGCATAGAGCAAGTCTCTATTTTGACAAAATAAAACTAAAGAGCAGTACACTTGGTGAAGTAAGCTCAAGGCACAGAGCATAAAGAAATACATAATCTCATTAATATGTGGCATCTAAAAATAGATGCACATCTCCAAATATGTGAAACACAGAGTAGAAAGATGGTTACTGATATGAGGGGATTGACTTGAGAAATTCAAAGGTTACCATTTTCAGTTATGTACAATAATTTATTTAAGAATGAATAAAGAATACTTTTCAAATTGATCTTGTGGTAAATCTTGAGTGTTGAGGCATGACACTTGGTATGTCTGTGAGGGCATTTTATAAACACTGACATCATGATGGCTCTAAACTAATGAACGTTTCCTCTATCTGCATTGGCTAACTTAAATTAATATCTTTCAGAAAATACAAAAAAAAGATATAAAAATAGAAGAAAGTCCTTTACAGTTAAGCCAAACAAAATGTAAGGAACTCAAAATCACTTGAGAAATAGTGTTTTTATCCATGGTGAATATAGAAAAGAATCCCATATAGGTTTACATAAAGATATTACATAGAAATGTAATGAAGAAAGGAGCTAAGATATGAAATAGTAGTTATGAAGAATCCTAAGGAGATAGAACAATAACAATGGAAATTATAAGACAAATTATTACCTGAGAATTTCTAAAATAAAATAAAATATTGAACAAAACCCTCTGCAATACAATCACTTTGATAATGTAGGATCAAAGCACAGAAAAAGTCCCACTTTGGGTAGCATATGACAACAGTGGGCTTCTCATACTTCCGTGGACGATTCATATCCATACACATACAGGCAACACTAACTGAACTTATTGGTCTTAAAAATAAAAATTATTTAAAAATAAACACAAAAAGTTGGGATTAGTTATAGTGGAGGTGGGGAATATAAATTATGTTTAGGTGGAAATGGAAAGTAAACTTTGCATTTCATTTTTTTACATGAAGTACTCAAAATAAGAACTAAAATGTTATAAAGGGAAATGAAAGAAAATAAAACTAAAACTACTTGCAAAAAAGCGGCATAGATATATTAAACTGATATTGTGGGTTCTCTCTCCCTATTATTTAGTGCATCCAATATATTGTTGTTATTCCTGCTGCTGCCATATTTGCTACCATTGGAACTAGAATCATCAGTCTCTGGCTCTGCAGGACTCTTCCAGACCTGAAGCATCTGACCAAAACTGTTGATGCATACTGCATTATTTATTCAGGAGCTATAGGTCTGTTGCTTCTCCAGCTGACAGGTACTGTGGACTATCCGGCTTATATAATGTAGCCAATGTTGCATAGTCTTCATGTTTTCCTATATATTGTATACTGTTCTGTTGAGTCTGTTTTTCTAGAGAAGCTCAGGCAACACAGGTATGGATAACAGGAGTGGTTCCATATGTAAAATGTTTAGAATGCCTACTAAGTTTCTGATCACTCTGCATATGCAGAAAGGTCTAGAACAGAGGAACAAAGACATGTCTGTTTCAAACTAAATGAAAATTATGGTACTTTAATCAATGTCTACACTTTTTCAGGTTACTTAAACCTTTGACTAAAGGGAAATCTGGGTCCTTTAAGTAAAAATCTTGCTTCTCTACCTATAAGTTTTACTATTAAACTTCCTGCACTCTTCCCAAAGGTACTACAGACCTTCATTAGTATGACTGTACACTTGGGAAAAAATAAATTATGAGAGCTTTTGAGTCTACTAGACTTAAAATTAATATTGAATCTGGGAGGACCTAAACATTGTAACTAATTATAAAAGCAGCCTATGAAAATCACGAGGTCAATGCATACAATGTCCTGCTAAATAGGAGTTCACAGGCACCTATAACCTATCTTTTGGTTATTTTTTTATCAGTCCTAGATTGCATACTTGGGATAGACACACTTAGAAACTGACAGAACTCCAATATTGATTCCCTTATCTGAGAAATGGGGGTTATTATACTTGAAAAAGTCAAATATAAGTTGCTAGAGCTACCTCTATAAAAGAATATAGTAAACCAAAAACACTACAACATCATTGGTTTGATCATAGAAATTATACATCAATGAAGGACTTGAAAGATGTAGGAGTGAACTAGGAAAAGAACTCAGAGACCTGGTGTCTCTTTCAGAGAGCATAGATATGATCTGAGTACTCACAGGGTTGATTCAATATTATCTGTAACTAAACATGCAAGGGGTCCCCTTCTAACCTCTGCCAACATCAAGAATGCAAGTAGTTCATGGTCATACATGCAGGAAAGCATCCACATTCATGAAAAAATAAAATTAATTTTTTTTAAAAAAAAGATATGAGGGAGGTTATTCCCAACATATCTCCCTAAATCTTCATTATTTGGTCAGTGCATAATATAGATTGTTCAAGGAGAATGGTAATTACTTACTGCATACTTAACCAAGTACTAACTCCAGATGCTGTGCCAGATGTGGCTTCTTTACTTAAACAGATTAATACATAACCTAGTAACTGATACACAACTACTGATATTGAAAATATGCTTTTCTCCACACCCATCTATAGAGATGTAATTTGCTCTTATCTGGATAGGACAGCAGCAATCTTTACTCTTAACCTCAGGGCTATTTAATTCCCCCACCTGAGTCAGAACTTAGTCTGAAGGAATCTTTATGGCATGCCTTGTCCATAAAACATTATCCTGGTTCATTAAACTGAAGATATTTTGCTGGCTGTCCTGAGAATACGAGATAGATAACAGTCCCCATGGACTTTGATTTAACACTAGAAGATGACAAATAAGTCCAGATGAAATTCAAGGACGTCCCATCTCAGTGAAACTTCTAGGAGTTCAATGGTATGAGAGATACAGACTTGTTTCTTCTATGATAAAATTAAGTTGGTTTTATTATATCCCCCAGTACATCCCCAGATAGAAAAGAAACAATACTTTGTTGACGTGTTAGGATTCTGAATCCGTCCATTTCTCATTTTGCTGTCCTCACGGACCAGACAAATGGCTCTGAGAGAATATAGGTTTGAGGGGTTGCCTGCAACATGAGGAGACTCTTCAACAGGTCCAGAGCTGTCCCACTTGGGTTATATGACCCAGAAGACTTGAGCGCACTTGAGCTACCTGGTTCTGGGAGGATTGTGTATGTAACTTCAGAAGTATTATTAAATTAAGTCACATAAATTCACCAAGAAAAGTCAAAGAAAGACTTGGTTAGTGTCCCAAACAAATCACTAGTTGTCACTATTTATTTTCCAAATAATCTTAAACATTAGATAAATTCAGCGTTTATCCTGCTTCACAATTCTGTAAAAATAAAAATATACTCACCTTGTCCTTACTTAGAAAAATTAGCTAGCAATATAATCACATAAATCTTGATTTTGATAAAAATACATGATCATATTCTCATTATAAATATGTATGCAGGAATTCCTAGTAAAATCCTTAATAAAGAAAAACATGAGTATAGCAAACTATTTAATAAATACAAGGATGTTTCAGTAACTGTATGTACCTTATAATATTCACTGTAATCACCTTAGGTGAAAAACATACATATAAATCTTTATAAGGTGTCAAAAATACATTATTCACATATAAGTTCATAAAAGATGTATTTTTCAGGCTGAGAGATGGTTCCACTCTTAAGAACACTGGCTGATCTTCTAGGGAACCTTGGTTTGATGACAGCATTGATATAGCTTTTCCCAGGCTTCTGTTATTCCAGTTCTGGGCAATCCGTGTCCTCTTCTGATTTCTAAAGGCACCAGGCACACACAAGGTACACAGAGGTACATGTAGGCAAAAAAGCCTGTATAAATAAAGCAATCTATCACTTTTTAAAATGTGAATAATTTTCAAAATGTATTTTAAGGATAAAATGAAGACATTCAAAACAGGAATGACAAGTAGATATTGCTCCTGTAAAATCATCTTACCTTCCTTAGAAGTCCACAAAATTAAAATAGCTTTTTTTGTTGGTAAAGCAAATCCATAATTAATGGTAAACATTAGTATGTCATGCCGCTATGTTAAGTTTTTTTGTAGTGTTGTTTATATTGGGCCATACAATGAATTAAATATTCTTTATAAGCAGATATTAGTGATACTAAGCAAAGATGCTGCTTCTGAAAAAAAAATGTGTATAGAAGTAAAGAAACATGAGAGCCATGTAAAAGGGTTTCCACCAATAATCTATCTCAAGAGTACTGAGCAAATGAATGCAATTGATAAGTGATGTTAACTCAGTATCAATCAACTACCAAGTACGAATTTAACTATGCTTTAAAAGTATCACTGTAGAGAAAACAAATTTTGAACAAAAAAACTTGCCTGTCGGAAACACCTCTGTTCTCAAAACTATGGGTGGATCCACATAAGGTTCATGTAAGGTTGAAGAAGTGAGTGAGATGGAAGGTAGTGTGAAGGACTGCTGTTGTGTTGCAATTTCCTCTGAGATAAACAAACAAACAAACAAACAAACACACAAAAACCTTCCACCCTACAGTGTAGTTTTTTATGATCAGAAAATTCTAGAAACAGACCAGATTCATTAGGTCCCTTCTTCCAAAAGCTTATATTTATGTGTGTGTTTATGTATGTATGTATTTATGCATGAATATTTACAAACATATATAGTATGTACACATATGCACATTTGTGTGACTGATGTTTATATATATGCATATACATTTATATATAGTGTATATAAATGTTTAAAGTTCTGTGGCAGCTGAGAGAAACTCTCACATTACTGAGTTGCCTAGCAGTCAGCCTTATGAAACAAGTTGAGCTGTCTAGAAGAAGCAGAAAACAAGAGAGCTTCTGGAAAAGTATATTACCCAATTGGTTGTACTAGCCTATAGTTTGTATACTGAATCCATGTTTCCAACTTTTATTAGCAATCTGCATGTTGAAGGGATCTTCAGGTCATCTCTGCTTCTATTACTAACCCTGGAAAAACCCACTCATTCACAAGGTTGACTTTGGTAGTATCTTCTTTGATCAGTTATCAGTTTCTTATCTCACTATCTGAAATAAGTAGACCTTTTTGTTCATGAATTTCCAGGAATATTGTCAGCAACAGGTATGTAATTCTACCCCCTAGATTGGGCACAACCATTTCAAATAGTTATTTACAACTATGGTTGCATGGTTGCTAATGCATGCCTATCACAGAACTGGTCATGTGATCAATCAGTCATAGTTGAGTTGGAGAATTATTGTCCCCCTTACTGCTGAACAAGCTGAAATAGTAGATACTGGTAGATTTTTTTGGAGATAGGGTTTCTCTGTTTAATAGCCATTAGCTGACCTGGCACTAGCTCTATAGACCAGGCTGGCCTTGAACTCATAGATCCACCTGCCTCTGCCTCTTAAGTGCTGGGATTAAAGGCTTGCGCCACCACCACCCAGTTGAAATTTGTAGATTCTTAAAGAAGAGGAGTCATTTTTTTTTAGTTGTATACCTATACAGGAAGGCAGACAATGTACCTACAGGTTAACAGGCTTTAATGAATAGAGGAAAATTCCTGGTATCACAGAAAACTCAACATATAAAAAACAAAACGTTGGAGATGAATATGAAAGGTTTGTAAGGAATAGGGTAAAGAGGATGGATGAGTAGAGAGGAGATTTAGGAAAGGATGGTTGTAAGGTGAAAGTAGTCAGTATATATTTTATACATATGAAAAAATTCTCAAAAGACTTGTTTATTTAATAATATAACTTCTTTAAATGCTAGGGCAAGACAGCAAAAATAACAAAAGAAAATAAACAGCATAAAAAAAAGCCATAGGGAGAAATATTTGTTAAATTAGCTTTCTACAATTTCCAAATGGAAATATTCTGAAAAACAAATATTAGAGTTAAAATAACAATATATTAGGGAAAGGCTTTATAAAAACCTTCATAAAAAGCCAGCAGGGGTTTGTCTCTTGTAATGTTACATAAAATAAACTTGGATAGGAAAAAATTAGGTATTTCATTAATGTTTCTACAAATCAAAAGAGAAATAATTTGAAGTGTAAGAAATGTGGGTGGTGGTGGCACACACCTTTAATCCCATCTCAAAATACAAAAGAAAGAGAGAGAGAGAGAGAGAGAGAGAGAGAGAGAGAGAGAGAGAGAGAACAGGTGTTTCCCAAATGAAAGTAAATAAACAGTAAAAAAAAAATACCAAAAATGTGTCTCTGAATCATTATTCCATTTGCAAACATCTGCACAAGTTTATAATGCATATTCAAAACTGAATCTGATGAATTAATTTAAACTTGAAGATCTAGTGATAAATAATAAGATTGCCCTGGATATCTTAGTTTCATAAATAAATACCAAGCAGAGACTTAAACAATATTTCACTTTATTTCAAAACTACACATTCTATTGAATGAAAACAAGAAAGATAATGTTGCTAACCTTATGAGATCTTTTAGAATAACATATGAATGGAATTTGAGTCCAAGTGTCCCTCTACCACTTAGCAAATATGATGTTATTTAATGATAAGCACAAGTTAGCATATATTATTTTCAAACAATATTTGAGTTGGATTTTAATATATATTTAGTTTTCAAAGGGTTGATATAGTCTCATTATATCAGTGGTGAGAATGTCTATTCTCTAATATACCAATGGTGGTTTAAAATGGTATTGTTGCTGGGCAATGGTAGCACATGCCTTTAATCCCAGCAGTCAGGTGGCAGAGGCAGACAGATATCTGTGAATTCGATGTCAGCCTGATCTACAAGAGCTAGATCCAAGACAGGCTCCAAAGTGACATGGAAACCTGTGAGAAAAAAAAAAAAAAGAAAATAGGATTGTAAGTACCTATTTTCTCTAGACTTTTGATTATGCAGCTTTATAAATTTATTTGTAACTTAATAATGGAAGTTATGTTTTCATAACTGTAATTGGTTCAAATAATTGTTTAATAAGATTTTTAGTATTTGTGTTATGACACTTTCATTTCTAACTCTTACAATGAGTATGATTAAACTATTTGAAGTTACCCCTGGAAGAAAGAGTTACTGACACACCTGGCTGAGTCACAGGAGTTTCTCAATTTTGTGTAATCACTAGCTGTGACTGACTGTTGGGGCAGGTCTCTGAAATTTGAGAGTTCTATTTCATCATACATGCCAGACTAGTGTAATGATGACCTGCATCTTTTTAGTATTTTAGAGTATTTGAAGAAAATTCTGTTTAATATAATAAAACAATGCCAATTTTATTATTTCTTTTAAAATATATATGCTTGTAGGTTTTGTTTTCAAACTGTGCATGTTTTAAAATTCACCTTATTAAAATAAAAGAAATAAAATTTTTCTTAAAATTTCAATTTATCTTTTATGCATTTCTCATTCATTTCACTTTTATATTTTGTAAATTAAGTAACAGAAGTAGAGACAGCAATCACTGTTATTCTCCTTTTTCAATCAGAACTAAAAGTTGATATGACTACACCTGTCACTGGGTTATTAATTGACAATTTTTTTAAAGTTAGCTGTTTAAATGAATGGAATTAGAGAGTAGAAAATTATGTTACAAAAGCATGTAAATCATGTATCTTTCATCAACATTGTCAAATGCTATTATTAGTATGCCAACAAAATTTTAAATTCCATATAACTATTTTATATAATATATATTATTGTATAAAGAAACAAAAATACATTCCCTTCTCCTCTATTTCTCTCTCTCTCTCTCTCTCTCTCTCTCTCTCTCTCTCTCTTTGTCTCTCTCTACCTGAGATACGCAATTAATTCTTAGAAACCCAACAATTTGGCATTTTTGACTCAGAATGCCTATCTTATCTAACCTGCATGGCCTTTTACTTGTTGTGACTGGAAGAACCTGGACCTTTTATTTTAGTGGCATTATTTTTACTTCCTACGATTTACTGTGTTTTTCTTACTGTGCAATTTTACCAGCAGGCTTTACCAGCTATACTGTTTCTGATCTTTCTTACAAAGTAACTTTTAATACTTATGCATGTTTTTAGTGCTGCATTTGCCTCATCTGGTATCCAGATGTGCATCCAACCAAGCTGCCTATGGAAGAAGGTGTTTAGGCATTTGTTACGTTGGCTGTTGCAATTGTTCACATAACTGCTCTGCATAGCTCACTACATTCTACTCCATGGTTTTGAAATTTATAATGATGCATTGATTAATCTTTTCATCATCTCAACAAACCTGCCAGTTGCTGAAGCCCAAGTCAATATTTACACTTTTATACTTATTTCAAAAATGTTAAAATTAAGATCCTGGGTAATGGAGAAACTGACAAATGATATAACCATGACACAGTCAGAAGAAGATTAGGAATTTCTGTTTGATGAGTCTTTGTCTGATGTTCTTTCAAATAAGCAATCTTTTGTGATGTTTTCTAGCTGTCTATTTTATTTTCAAAGTCCCTTGACTTCAAGGTCCTAATAAAAGTATAAAGCCATGTAGTAAATTTAAGCTTAATCATTACTCTGCATAGGATAACTCAGCCCAGTCATAGAACAAAAGATTCTAAAATGAAGATATCTATCAATGCATATTGCAACAATGACATAACATGCATTTTCTTAAAATGTAGAGATTTTCAATTATGTACTATGCACCACATATTAAACAGAACATTTGAAGCCTTATATCATGAGCGAGGTCTGCTAACTTCCTCCTATATACCCAGGCGAGTGTAAAGGGAAAGCAGGAGCCCATATCTCAAGGGCACCCCGTACAACATAGCATAACCTCATCTGAAAAGACGGTAAAGATTTATACCATGCATTCCATAAGAAAAACTTCAGCTTGTTATAGTCTCGATTTATAGATGATAAAATGATGTTCAAAAAGTTCAGGTAGGTAGCCCAAAGGCATACACATAGAAAGAGTTAGGGTCTCAACAAGTCCTACAGATTTACTCTGTTTTTGATCTTACTACATTTTATCAGTGAAACAAATATTTATGTGTGCAAAACACATTCAAAATGACATCTAAACTGATCACCTTATCAATCATTACAAAAGTCTCCGACTGCCATGTTTCATGTGCTCACAATTTAGATAAAATGTAAAAATATGGACTCCCTTCCAGATCTTTAAAATTTTGCATAAGTAACAGGATAGATGGCTTCATAGCTCAGTGTGCCTGCTGCCTTTGCAGAGGACAGTGCTTCTAGTCTAAGCACTGACACCTACTAGTGTACAAAGGCCTATAACTCAAGTTTCAGGAGATTCTACTCATTTTTCTAGCTTTTGAGGGAACCTGTATTCATATGGTTCTCATAAATACCACCTACACATATACACATAATAAATTTATAAACATTTAAAATTTAGGAAAATTAAAATCTACAAGATTTTCTTCCTTTTTCTCTAAGATATGGACAAATCTTATTCAAGAATATTACAATATGCAAAATTTGTATTTCCCTGTCTGCATCCCAACACTCAATATCATTGTTTTTAGTTACATCTATTTATTTGCAAAATGCAGGATTTCATTTTTATTTTCAACTGAATAGCATTCTGTAGGGTATATATGCCATATTTTCATTATTCATTAGTCAATTGAGAGATATGAACTTTTTTTTCCAGAAATGAATACAGCTGAACAATTATCTCTGTAGGATTTCAGTCCATTTTGAGAATTGTCTATACTTGTTTCTGTAGTGGCTTCATCAGATTGAAGTCCCACTAACAGCGAGTGTGGGTTCCCTCATCAGCACAACCCTTTCTGCATTTGTTGTCTATTATTTAATTAATCTTTCCCATTCTTAAAAGAGCAAGGTGAAATTCCAAAAAAAAAAAAAATGTTTTGATTTGCAGTTCCCTAATTCCTGGAAAAGATGAAAATTTCTGAGATATTTCTTTGTCATTTTTTTATCTTATTTCGGGAATTCTTTGTTCAGATTATACCCACAGTTAAGTGTAGTCCTTACTCTCTATCTAGGAAACTTCTCAATACATCAGACAGAAACCATTTCAGAAAACTAAACCAACCAGAATGCAGTGTTGTCGAGCCCTGTCCCAGTGGATGAATTTACAATGCAACTGTTGTACCTAAGACTCAGATATCCTGGCAAAAGTGGGGCTTGGAGTGAAGGCTGAGGACTAGAAGAGTCTGAGGAACAAGGTTTGATTGAGATCATTTTCCCTGGGAATATCAGAAGCTACCAACTTGACTGCTTCTACCAAAGCTGAACAAGTATAACATAGACATGCTAATATAGATAGGGGAAAGCCCAGCAGCCTCTGGGGCATGTAGGAAGAATTCTGGACAGCTAAGGAATGCTGATGGTGAAAGAAATAGTTACATCAGGGAACTGATGTAGCACACAAACTGATCCAATATGAAAAAGTCAGTCTTGAAAACATCTCCAGGCAAGTAACATACAGGTTGAGCAGGTTGTATTTAGAAATGTATATGTTTATATATACATATATATATATATATATATATGCATGATAAAAGTCCGCAAAATTGAAATAAAAGCAAAAACACATGTGAAAAGTTTGAAAGGAGTAAAGGGAAGGAGGAAATTCTGTTAAGTATTTTATTATCTAAAAAATAATTAGAAATACTGCAACACTATTTTACTGTTGATCCCACCAGTGACAATAAGACCACATCCATAGTTTTGAGCCAAATTTGAAGCAAACTGATTTTATTAGGGTTCACCCAAGAGCTGGCTACCAGCTAGGGACTGCCTCTTAGTTGGGTTACAGAGACCAAACCTGAATTCATTTATTGGGCCCATTTTAAGGGCAAAAATCACAAGTACTTGCAAAGGTTTACAGAAGTCAATGGGACAGTAAGGAAATTTAGGAAAATCTCAAAATAACCATTACATGATCACCATATGATTAGGGAGGGTGGTTAAGGAATGTTCAGGGAGAATGAGGCAGGGTCAGGGAGGGTAAGGGTTTTCTCAAAATTAAGTCAAGGTCATGGGTTGGAGAAGGTCAGGTTCCAGGAAATACACTTAAAAACAGAAATTCAACTCTTACAGTAGATAGAAACTAATTTTTAACAATACAGTATAATGGCTCCTGCCTTTAAAATGGAGTCTGGGAAATTCTTCATTCCCTCTTTGACTTATGTTTCCTCTTCAAATCTTTGATAGGGAGATGTCTTATATATAATAGTGTAGAGTAGCGATGACTATCAAATTATTTATCTGGGGGGAGATAAAGTATTAATACATGGAAGAACACGGGGCCTGAATATGAGAACTAGTAGAAATAATAGTAGAGAGTGTAAGGCCAGTGTTACACGGAACCCCCAAACAAGACCACCATAGAGCCACTATCTGATGCAAATGCACTAGGGTTTTCATAAAGAGAAAAACCATTAGGCATGGTGGCACAAGCCTTAATGTTTTAGTATTGGGTAAACAACTTTGAATTTGTTGGTTAGGGTATAGGTATATTTTAAAGCAGTGACTGTAAGCAGATATGAATTTCAAAAACAGTTATCATATACCTACAAAGAACTTCAAAGCAAACACATGTTTGGATACCCTAGTAGGTCACTTTGACCTGATCTGGCAGAGTTTCCTGGAAGTGTTTATGACTTTGTTGGACTGCATTCAGCCCCCTAGTTACATCCTGTCTAAAATGTAGTTGTTTCTCAAAATGGAGTTTGTTCTGAGCCTTAAAGGGCAAATGAATGGGGAGAACCATGTTAGCCACTTTGGCTCGTCAAATTTTGCTTGAGAGATTTTGTCTATTATTTTATGTAGATAAACAATTTGGGTGTCAAAAGTATGAGAGAAATCAGAGATATTAAAACTGCACATTCTAGTAAACTGCTGATAAGTAAGATTATATATAAGTAGCAGGTAAATAGTAGCTTTATTTTGTAGAACAGTTGTTCTAAGTTGTACCAGCTTGTGATTGAGTTTTGTCACTGTATTTTGTTGTCATGTTGTACCCAGAGTGCGGGATCAAAAAACCATCAAGGATCAGATCTGATGCAAAAGCAAAGAGTCTTTTTAATTATGATTTAATTATGTGAGTTAATAGTTTAATTAACTCAAGTCTTCTGTCCTTACAACACAGAGGGTAGAGTAGGAGGCACCCTGATCTGCAGCGAGGCAGCACATGTATTAGGGGTAGAGCAAAAAGGAAGTCTGGGGGTCTGCTAGTTGTATAGTAACAGCCTTGGGATTGATACACCTTAGGCTGGAGTAACCTGTCCTGAGATGATTGGTCAGCTGCAACTGTGAAACGGTTGTTATACCTGGAGGTTTAGGTGGGGACTGGTAGTTACTGCATTCAACCATTATCAGTAAAGCACTTCCAGAGTCGACCAGCTCACTGCCGATTGATTTCTTACCATGTGAAAAATACCTGGCAGTTTCTCCTCAGTGCTTAGGGCCATGACAGGCCAAGTCAGGGGTTCCACACATCCTGCTGTGATATGGGATGTCCTTCTATAAATGTGTTGCTTTTATTGGCTGATAAAAAAAAAGTTGTTTGGGCCAATGGCTTAGCAGAGTAAAATCAGAACAGAGAATGAGAGAGAGTGTAGGCAGAATCAAGGAGAAACCATAAAGCTCCTGAAAGAGAAAGATGTCCCCAGAACCTTACTGGTATGCCACAGTCTCATGGTGATACATAGATTAATTGAAATGGGTTAATTAAAGATGGAAGAGCTGGATAGGACTATGCCTAAGCTATTGGCCAAACATTGTTGTGATTAATATACTTTTGTTTGATTATTCGAGTTTGGGTGGCTAGGAACAAATGAGCAGTCTCTGGTTACAAAATGGCACTCTTCATCTAGTATGGATCCATATAAGACCTAGAAAAACTAAAAAAGAAGGAGAGATTCTAGACCCACAAAAAATGGGAGCCAAGTGCAGCTTCTTGGTAGCAAATTTTTTTCAGATATTCTCTGTTTGTTAGAGGCAAGCAGAGGCACAATTCCTATTAGAGAAGGTTTCCTGACTCAGCATTAGCAGCAAAAATTGTTTGGTTTATGCTGGTCCTGTATTGGAGCACTTAAATGGGGTCTGTGAGCAGCATGCCACAAATGACTAAATGACGACAAAGAGCCACTGCCTCCCTGGAGCTAGGGCAGTGAGCATGACTCTCGGAGGTGATCAACATACCTCTGCCATGTTGGTTGAGGCAAAACCAATAGACAGGGCTGTGGAATGGTCCTAGCCATGCTCCTCCATTATTGTTTAAAAACAAAGACACTCCTGGTCAGAAAATGATTACAGATATGGAATAAAGAGAGATTCAGACAAAAATTCAGATTCTGAATGACTCACAGTGTTTTTAAAAAAATGTGCATTGACTTAAGAGAGAGAAAAGAAAATAAAAGCTATGTAAAGATGGGAAATACACAGAGTCTATATTATACATATTATTGTGTTTTCTTTAAGTTTTTTGACTAGTAATGAGGTAATTACAGATTGACATTTGATTATGGAGGCTGCTAAGCTAAACCAACATATATATTTTAAAGCTATCTTAACTTCAAATTTTGAGTCTAAGGATAAGTTACTTTGGAAAAGAGGTTCTGCTTTTATATCCACAGAGAATGGGAACTGTAGATACCTTCTAGGCTAATGTCACTTGTTGTAACAAAACCCCTAAAAGGTCTACATGAACACTAAAAATACTTTTTGCAACAAAAAGCAGGAAGCAGTTTGGAGAAAACAACAACCAAATACCCAAAATGATTGTTTATAAATGTTTATTTTCATTTAAAGGGGGATATGGTATATAGATGAACACTTTGCATTGGTATGGATCTTGATCTTTTGATACAAATTTAAGGTCAATTTTGTTACTGTGATAATGTATTTCTCTTCTTGCTTAAGGTATTATGTTTATATAGCTCATTAATAATGTAATGTATAATTAAAATTATGGATTAATGGATAGTCATCTATAATAATAAAGCCTGTAGTCATGTTAATTAGGTTTTCTAGGTATACAGAAATATATTTTAGTTAGATAGATAACCTTCAACACATAAAAGACCTAGAATATGGCATTTAAAAGGTTTTAAGAAGAACTTAGACTTTTCTCGACAGTGAGACATGGTTGCTTCTGTCAGTACCAATTACTTCAGAGAGATTGATGGGCATTGTAAAAACTCATTATGAAACTTGCCTTCAATGGGACAAGATTAGCTATTTGGGTAAGAAATTAATACTATAGGCTATAGTCTCTGGATCCATCTAACAGTAAAAAAGTCAATGATAAAAACTTCTGTGTCTCTTTAAGAGGCATTTGTACGGAATCAGAGTTTCTTATGAAAATTCTATAAGGATAGATAATGGTGAATAAAATAGAATATGCATCCACTAATGTTTTTAAAACTGGCTGATATTGTCATTGTTAACGTCTATTTCCTCCACTGTCTATGTTTGATTACATATTTCTTCTTATTGTATTTCCTCTTCTTAACACACTCTCCCCTTCAGCAAACTATTGCTATTAGTATTTTTTTGGTGTAAATAGTACTTGTTCTGCACTCCCAGCAGGATATAAGTGTTGGATGGGGATCAAACTGTTGTAAGGAGGCTGCTTGTTTGTTCCTAGCTGCCCAGAATTGAAATAATCATACAGAAACTGAATTAATTACAACACTGCTTGGCCTCTTAGCTTATGAATATTATCTCACAAATTAACTCATTTCTAATATTTTATATTTTACCACAAGGCTTATGGCTTACCAGTTAGGTTCCAGCTGACAGCTCATGTCTTTCCCCTCTGGTGGCTACATGGTGTCTCCTTACTCCACCTACTTTTCTCAGCATTCAGTTTAGCTTTCCCCACCTAGCTCTATCCTGACCTGTGCAGGCCTAAGACAGCTTCTTTATTAACCAATGGTATTCACAGCATACAGAGGGGAAACCCACATCATACAAGAGTTAAATCCTTGTTGTACAGGTCTTTTACTACTTTGGTTAGTGTCATTCCAATATATTTTATGTTATTTGTGGCTACCATACACCATACATAGTGATGTTTCTCTGATTTCTTTCTCAGTCCCTTTATCATTTGTATAATGAAGGGTTACTGAATTTTTTAAATTGTCTTTGTATCTGCCACATTTCTGAAGGTGTTTATGAGCTATAGGAGTTCTCTTGTTGAATTTTGGGAGTCACTTATGTATATTATCATGTGATCTGCAAATAGTAAAGGCTTGACTCATTTCTTTCCAATTTGTGTCCCCTTGATCTCCTTTTATTATCTTATTGCTCTAGCTAGAAAATGAATAGATATGGAGAGAGTGGACAGCCTTGTCTGGTTTCTAATTTTAGTAGAATCACTTTGAGTTTCTCTCCATTTAATTCTATGTTGGCTGTCGGCTTGTTGCATATTGTGTCTATCATGTTTATATACATCCCTTGTGTTCCTGATCTCTCCAAGACCTTTTTTTATAATCCCAGCTCCCCTCTGGCATCCATCTTTGGAAGCCCCCTCCCCTGAGCCCATAAAATATGGAGGATGAAAAACTCAAGAGTTCCCTCTGGTGGCCATTGTGTCCTATTGTTAAGATCTTATTGAGGCCAAATCTTAGTGCATAGAGAAATTGGCCGGCCGTTTTAGACAGATTGTATTGGACAGTCCCAATTGATAAAGATTTTGTAGGAGGCAGCCCAGGGACAGTAACAGATCTGGCTTTGAAATGTAAAAATCCATTTGTAAGCCTATGCCCAATTGATGGACTCAAGTTTGTCACAGTGTGTTCACTGAGACATCTCTTGACCTGAAACAGGGTTTTAAGAAACCTGAACTCATGAAAACCTAAGGAAGAAGAGAGAGGAGTGTCTCAGGTCTGAGAGGTGGTAGCTGGAATATACAGTGATTGGCCTGGACAAAGTGACCTTGAGAGCCTCCCAAGTGAGTTCAGCTGCTGCTGCTAGGGCTCTGAGGCATGGTTGCCATTCATAGACGGTGAGGTTCAGCTGTTTGGGTAAATAGGCAACAGCCTGATTGGAAGGCTGTACCTATTGGGTTAGAAATCCCGTGGCCACTCCTGACCTGTATATAGTTGGTAAGGCTTCAGGGGACTGGAAGAACAAGAGCAGGGGGTGTTAGAAGGGCATCTCACAGTAGAGAAATGTGGCTGTGGATGATGGCGGCGGGGAGGGGGAGCAGGGGTGAGAGGACCAATGGGAGTATCTGGCTGCGTTGTACAGAGGCTTTGCTGTAATGGCAAAGTTAGGGGGTCCAATCATGGAAGTACCCTAGCAGGTCCAATGAGAGGACGTGTGGTTGGGGGCTGTAAATCCTGCAGGGCCTGAACCCTGTCAGAGGTGAGAGTCTTAGACACTGGGCTAAGTTGAACACCCAAATATACCACTGGAGAAAAGTACAGCTGAGCCTTAGTTGGTGTGACTCGAAATCCCAGGGATCTGAGGAAGTTCAGGGCCTGTTGGGACAAATAGAATGTAGGACTGCAGAGAAGGAGATCATCAACCTAATGAAAAGTGTGCTAGGATCTGGGTCAAAGCTTGAGAAATTTCAAGCCACAGCTTGGCCAAAGAAATGGGGGCTGTCCTGAAAACTCTGAGGGAGAACAGTCCTTGGAAACTGTCTGGAGGACCAAGAGTCATGGTCCTCACAGGTGTAGGCAAAGAGGAAGTATGTGTCAATGTGTAAAGGGACAGTAAAGAAGGCATATTTTAGGTCCACAACAGTCAAGTAGGAGGTCGTAGGAGGGACGTTAGACAGGAGATTATATGGGTTAGCCAACAGTGGGTGAACTGGAATGACTGCCTTATTTATGCACAGGAAGGATGGGAATGTTGCAGGGTAAGTCGATGGAATCAAAAGTCCTTGAGATAGGAGAAGGATGATAACAGACTTAACGTCTTGGTGGTGGGTTTCAGAAATAGGACACTGGGGTCTGGAAGAGAAGGACAAGGGTCTTTAAGGCGATCTAGCACTGGGTGTTGGCGAGTAGCAACCACAGAAGTAGAAGTGTTCCATACTTGGTGATCTACTGGATAAGGGAGAGTTGGGACAGAGCAGTCTAGGATAGGAACCTATTTTGCTATTAAAGTGAGAAGAAAGTGTGACTCCACAGTGTGTGAGGGCCAAAGTGAGTGTGGCCCTGAAGCAGCTGAGAATATCTTGATCCAGTAGTGGTGCAGGGCAAGCAGGTATGAGTAAGAAAAAAAATGAGAGAAGAATCACCGTGCAAGAATGTAGGACAGTGGCAGAGTTTTAAGTAGAGAGGAGCAGGTCCCATCTATCCCCATGACTGAAATTGGTGAGGGGAACATAAGGCCTGAATGAGATGTTAAAACAGAGTAGGTAGCTCCCGTGTTCAATAGAAAAGCAATGGATTTACCCACTGCCTGCAGGGTTACCCTAGGCTCGGAGAGGGCTATGAGAGTCAGCAAGTCTGGGTTGTGTCAATCTTCTTCAAGGTTGAGAAGTTCAAATGCTGGGACAGTCTCACTTGCCAATGTTGGTGAGGCTGGACCTCCATGGCATGGCATAGAGGATGAGCCCACATGGGGTCATTGTGATTTCTAGTGTCCAGGTTGCTGGCAGGTAAGGCATGACCTCATAGGCAGAGTCCCAGGGCTTTATGGTGCCAAATGGCAATTTAGACCACATTTGAATCAGCCTGCCAGGAAGGGTGTCTTAGACTGAGCTCTGGAGGGATGGAGCCTTGTAGATGGCTTCTGTTGTCCCCCTTGTGGGTGTCCCGGTGGCCTCAGGACAGCAGCTAGGGCTTGGAGCATTACCACCTGTTGGAGCCTCTTCTGTTGGGAGGACTCGGCTGTTTCTTCATGGGCATTAAAAACTTTAAAGGCCATTTTCACCAATTCCTGTATGGGGTTTGGGGGACCTTCCTCAACCTTTTTTTTTTAACTTTTTCCCCCTAATATCTTGTGCAAACTGAGAAATAAAATGGGTAGCCAGTACTGTGGCTCCCGCTAAAGAGGCAGGGTCCAGTCTAGTATATTGGACCATGGTGTCTTGTAATCCCTTTAAAACAAAATGCTGGATTTTCATCAGCTAGCTGTGTGATTATCTTGAGGTTTGTCAAAATTAACTACTTTTTCTGAGACCATCTCCATACCCTGAAAGAGGCAATCGAACCATGATGTCCCACCTCTGTTGGCCATCTGGCCAGGTTAATAATCCCAGGATGGTTCTGTGCCTGGCACAGCCATTTCCCCCACAGGAACTGTACTGTGTATTAGATGAGTCTGCTCTGCATATTGTCTATCTCCTGCCTAAATTCTACTCACTATTCAAGAGTGAGAGTAGAAGCCTGGATGACAAAGAAGTCATGTCAGGTTAGATCATAGGCCTGGGACAGATAGCAAAACTCCTTAATATAAACAGAAGGATTAGCAGAGAAGGAACCCAACCACTTTTCTATCTGAGAGAGATCTGGAAGAGAGAAGGGAACACAGAATTTAAGAATGCATTTGGTTCCCGCTACTTCCAGGAGAGGGCAGAGAAGGGCAGGGTTATGGTAAGATCTGGTATGAGAGGAGATGGGGGAGGTTTGGAAGGGATTAGTTCAGTATGTAGAGGGGATCTAAGAAGTAGGTTGAGGAGTGGTGGGGTAGAGATAAAGTAGAAAGGAGGGGAGGGAAGGAAGGTGGGTAGGGAGAAAGTTGACCTTGAAGTTATGGCTTGACCAGAAGAGGGAGTAGATGAGGGTGGGTAAGGGGAGGAACGTGAATAATGTTGTTCCACAGGAGGGTGTTGGATAGTAAGGGTTCGAGGGAGTGAGGAAGGGGCCAGTGCTTCAGAATGAGTGGTCATAGGGGAGCTATCAGGGTCCCAATTCCCAGACCATTGGGAATTTGGAGGCAACATAGCCCTGGCAACCAAAACCGGTGGTGCAAGACACTGGCTATGGCGGGAGGGGCCAAAGCACAGGATGTATGAGAGTTCTATCTATTTATCTGATTGGAATTATTTGTGTTGGCACAGAGGCTCAGTTTTTAGGACTATTTCTAACATTTATCATGAAAGGGTTTTGGATTTTGTCAAATGCTTTTCCAGCATCTAATGAGATGATAATAGGGTTTTTCTTTCAGTTTATTATTATTTTAACCCCTCTCTTACTTGTCACTGAACTCTGCAACTTTCCCTATCTCAGAAAGAAACAAGAGAAAAAAAGTAAAATCTACACTGGATTCTAATGTCTTCTTTTTCAACTGAGTTTCAACTTACCTTCTTAGAGATAGGATGTCTTTTTGGCTCTTGTAACTTCTTTGCCTTCTGCTTTTGGTCTGCCTTTGTTTGTGCTCCACCAACCAATAGAGTAGAGTTTGTCTCTACTTTTTGGTTACTTTTGAGGTTGTTCTTCCCCATCTGAAGATACATAAAAGCTGGTTACAGATAGGTAGTTCCTGTGAAGTTTACTATATGATTTTTCTGTGTACTTGAAGTAAGATTAAGATTAAGAAGTTGTGGTAGTTTGGATGAGAGGCGCTCTCATTAACTCATCTATTAAAATTATTGGTTCCTAGGTGTGGAGCAATTCTGGGAGGATTAGGAGGTAAGGTCTTGTCAACGGAATTGTGGCCCTGTTAGAATAGAAGCCTTCTGAGGGGAGGTATGCCACTGGAGTGGGCTTTGCTATTTGAAAGGTTCATAACATTCCTAGTTAGGTCATAGTTCATAGTCCATAGCATTCCTATTTAATGTTCCTCTTCCTCTGCTTGCTGGATCTCTGTAATTGTCCAGCACCGTGGCTGTCTGTATGCCTGCTGTCATGCTTCTAATCAGAATGATCATTGGCTTACCCTCTGAAATTATAAACCTAATTAATAATTTCTTTCTTCTGTATGTTGCCTTGACCATGCTGTATATTCACAGCCATAGAAAAGGAACTGAAGCATTAGAGAATACTGTGTTCACCCACAAAAGATAGTGGAAGAACTATAGGATTGACTGGGGTGCTGCTGAATATTGCACAAACTGAAACTGAGATTTGTCTAAGGAAAGAGGAAAGAAGTTACTCTATTCCTTTGTAACAAACAAGTTTATCATTAAAGTAATAAATACATAAAAATGGAAAACATAAGTATAAAGTGCAAGCTTTTCTTAAACAGCAAAATGTTCAATTTTGTGAAATAAGAAAGAAAATATTTTCTACCAGCTATAGATTACTAGCACCAACAGTAAGGAATTATGCTAGGACCTTAAGATACCTTATCTGAGAAGGAATGATAACCCAGCCAATAAATAATGAGAGAGTTCAAGAAAAATATTTTCTTTAACGATGAAAACATTAAGAAATCATCTATTCTTGGTAAAGACAAATTACTCAGTTACATTTTAAGTACCAATAATGGGCTCCAATTTTCTATACAACAGTAATTATTTGTTAATAAGTTAGTGTTCTGTCTCAATAAGTTTGTGGTGTTCAGTGGTTATCACTGTTTTCCTTTGTATTCATATTTAACAAAAAGCAGAGTTTTAACTGTTATCTATTTGTATTAATAAGGTAAAAAATCATTTTGTTTCCTATATACAAACAATGAAAGATACGCAAATGTCTATGGGAACACTCAGCAACACTAGACCTCCCATTATAGCAGACTTTTAAAAATTTCTTTATTTCTTATTAAAATATAGTATAACTTTAGGACACCATGAGAAAACAAAACCAAATTATAGCACTTATTTATATTTGTATATTTTTGGTTCAAATTACTTCTCTAGACTTATTAATTTTAATGGTTTATTTGGTACTTTTCTCATTGCTTCTTTCCTCCTGACTAAATCTTTTCAGAATTAAACAGAATGTGTCTTACAGATGCAGTAACTTTTATTTTACTGAGGATTTATGCATTTAATTATCCAAAGGATTCATTACAGAGATGTTTGAAATCAACTGTGACAGAAACATTGTCAATTAGTTTCACTGGCTTCTTATACATGAATAGTTGAGTTTATTTTATAAACAACTGTTAATATAACTTCTCCAATTAGGGAAAGTTATCAGAGAGTAACTTTAACAACTACGTTATGAACAAAGGAGAGCATGGTTACTGTCCCAGTGATTCACAGACAGCATAAGTGTACTAAATAAATGCAGAATATTTAAAATGTGTGGACTACCACCGCATCCACTTACTACATTGGTTCTCTTTTCTGTTAGCAAAACTTTGCCTGTAATTACTTTCAAAGAGTATGCTGTACAAGCAGCTTATTCTTTATTGTTTTTTTTTCTGAGTGAAATAGGTAATTAGTTTTTGACTGAATTTTTTTGTTACAGTACAGCATGTTTTGGCTATTTTCAAAAATGGCTGTTGAAATAAAGTATTACTTCTGTTATTGCGCCTGCGTAGTCTAGAGATTTACAAATACAGAGAGCACAACAGTGGAACAATTCTTGACAATATTGCTCAAATTCCTTTCTACTTCAACAAAGAATATCAATCCAGCTTCTGTTTATAGGCCATGGCCAAAGCTTCTTTGATCTTCTTGTCTTTTGTTTATAGTGTGAGTACAAAAAGATTGCTTTGATAATTGAGGCTCACCACATCACCCAAAGATCCTTAACTCAGGTATGCATAGCTCTTAAATTCCTTCCTATCATTTAAGGTGCAATGCCACAAATAATGATGAAGCTTATAACTATTCTGGTACAGGGGTTGCATTATTTCTATCACCCTTTTATCTTCATCTGAAATGATCAGCCTTGACATCAAACCTTTGTCTATAAATCATGGGCATTTTGATACATAACATTATTTTTTATATTGAATATAAAAATTATATACTAAACATCTACTACAAGCTAGTATCAAATAAATCATGTACTGGTTACCCATGAGATAAAAAATTCAAACATATTTTGACATAAGAAACTGCCTGATGAAACTTAACTCTCTTCTACAGGAGCATTATGACTGAAGTCTAAAATTAAATGTGTGAATCAAGGTTTCCAAACAAAAATTACATTTTGAACTAATTAAAAGTACATTGATTTTGGTCTGGAGAGATGGTTCAGAGATTAAGAGCAATGACAGCTTTTTCAGAGGTCCTGAGTTCAGTTCCCAGAAACCATATGTTGTCTGACAACCATTGATAATGAGATCTGGTGCCTCTTCTGCCTTGCAGGCATACATTCAGGCAGAACACTATACACATGATAAATAAATCTTAAGAAAATACTGATTTTGATTTTATATGTATAAGCAAATTGCCTGCATGTAAGAGCACTGTATTCATTCCTGGTACCCAAAAGAGCCCAAAGAGGACTCAAGATCCTGTGGAATTAGGAGAGTTTAAAAGACACCTTGTGACTTGTAGGAACTGAACCCTGGTACTCTGCAAAAGCAGCAGGTGTGCTTAAATGAAGAACCATGTATCTTCCACACAATCTAAACTTTTACATGTGTAACAAAGATATCCAGCACTATAGCAGGGATGACATTAGGTCACTAAGTATATAATCTAAAACACAGAAGTACAGTTAATCTCAGGACTTTGGTGTATGTATGCAATTATGACTGAATTGTTGAATACAGGGTCTCAGTGAACAGAATACCAGGGTTCCCTGGTGAATGAATATCCCATTTTTTTCTTTTAGATCTTTTCTCCTTTTTATTTTTAATATTTGAAAAAAATATTTTCTCATATATTTCTTTATTATAGCTTCCCCTCCCACTACTCCTTCCTGTTCCTCTCCTCCTCCCATCCTCTCCTGATCCAGCACCTTTCTGTTTCTCAGTAGAAAAGAATAGACATCTAAAAGATAATAACCAAACAAAACAAAATGAAATACAATGAACTGAAGAAAAAAATTATATCAAAGTTGGACATGACAATTCAGGAGGAGGAAATGAATCCCAAGAGATGGCAAAAGGGTCAGAGGCCCACTTGTTCTCATCCTCAGGCATCCTGTAAGAATGTTAACCAAAGAGCTATAATCTACACAGAGGACCTAGTGTAGACACACACAGACCTGTACCACCTCAGCCTCTAGAAGCTCCTATAAGCCTTGCTTAGTTAATTCAGAGGCCCGTGTGCTTTAGACATTCTCTATCCCTCCTAACTCTTGCAAGTTTTTCACTTCCTCTTCCATAGGCGTCCTGGAGGTTTAACTGGAGGGATTCAATGGAGACCTCCTATTTAGACTCTCTCTCCTTAATATCTGGATGTAGGTCTCTGTATCTGTTCCCATCTGCTGCCAGAGGAGGCCTCTCTGCTGTTGACTGGATAAGGCACTGATCTGTGAGCATAGCAGAATATCATGAGGAAATCATTTTATTTTATTAGTTTTTATTAGTTTTAGACCAATTGGATTTGATTTTAGTCTAGGTCTATGAATTGTGTACTCTGGTTCTTGGTTACTCAAGCATTGTTTGATACAAGTTTCTTCTTTTGTGGAATAGAAACAATCAAATCAGATATTGGTCAGATATTCCTACAAGTCCTGTGTTACTATTTCCCAAGCATATTTTTTCAGGCAGGGCAGATTGTAGGTCAAAGTTTTTTGACCTTATTGCTGCCCATGTTTCCCTTTGAATATCCTGCAGAGTACCTTCTGATACTAAGGAGACTAATTCATAGGTGTAAGGTTCCAGGCTGGCACCAGCTCGACTTCTCTGTACTTAATGAGCTGTGTGATGTTTCCTGAGCAATATTCCCCACTGTCAATTTTTAGAGAGCAACCCTTTGCACTAGCATCAGCCTGAATTGTTTGAAAATTTCTGTAGGAGTCCTTCAGACAATAACTCAATAGACTACATTCCAGACCTGCCATTGGAAGCCTTGTCTGGTTGCAAGAGATGGCCAGATGAGACTGTGTATCCCCCATTACTAGGAGTCTGCATTAGGATCATCATCATAGATTCCAAGAAGTTTCCACTGAACTAGGACCCCCCCAATTCCAGTTATCTCTTCCAGCATTCTTTCCCATCATTCCACACCACCCTGCATAACCTCACCTTCCTACTCCCCTCCAGCCTACCACCAGTCTACTAGTAAAATCTATTCTATTACTTCTACCTAGGGAGATACTTACGTTCCCCTGAGACCTTGCCTGCTTATCTAAGTTCTCTGGGTCTACAGAATATAGCTTAGTTATAATTTACACAATGGTTAATATCCACTTCCAGGTGATAGCATGCCAAGTTTATCTTTCAGTGTCTGGATTACCTCACTCAGAATAATTTTTTCTAGATCCATCTATTTGTCTGCAAATTTTGTGGTGTCATTTTTTAACAACTGAGTAATGGTCCATTGTCTAAATATACCATATTTTTTAAAACCTATTCTTGTTTGTTTGTTTGTTTTTGAGAAAGGGTTTATTTGTTTAGCTTTGAAACCTGTCCTGGAGCTCATTCTGTAGCTCAGGCTGGCTTCAAACTCACAAAGATCTGCCTGCCTCTGCCTCCCAAGTGCTGGGATTAAAGGTGTATGCCATCACTGGCCTGTTTAAATCTATTCTTATGTTGAGGAATATCTAGATTACTTCTTGTTTAAAGCTATTATGAACAAAGTCTCAATGAGCATGTTCTAGCAAGTATTTTTGTAGTAGAATAGAATGTCCTTTGAGCAAATGCACAAAAGTATTATAGCTATGTCTTGAGGAAGATTGATTCACAATTTTCTGAGAAAAGATCATATTGATTTTCACAGTGGCTGTACAAGTTTACACTCCACCAGCAATCGAGGAGTATTTCCCTTGCTTCAGATTCTCGACAACAAGAGCTGTAACGTATGTGATATAACTTAGGTATTCTGACATATGCTTGATGGAACCTCAAATAATTTTGCATTTAACTGATGGCTAAGGATGCTGAACAATTCTTTGAATGTTTCTCAACTATTTGATCTTCATCTACTATGAACTCTGTTCAGATCTGTACTTATTTATTAACTGAATTGTGTGTGTGTGTACTTTTTGGTGTTCTTTATATATTTTGGATATTAGACTTCTATTTCATTATGAAGCTGTTTAAAAAAAACTTTGTCCATTATATAGACTGCTGCTTTGCCTATTGACAGTATCCTTTGACTTACAAAAGTTTTCAAAATAAATGAAGTAGCGTTTATTAATTGCATTCAAAACTAATTCACACTTTCTCCTCTTTTGGACTCAGTGTATCTAATTTTATGTTGAGGTCTATACATAACTTAAACTTGAACTTATGAGTGATAAATGTGACTGTATTTACATTCTTTTACATGCTAACATCCAGTTTAATGAGCCCCATTTGTTGAATATGCTATCTTCTTTATTAAATATCTGGTGTTCATAGGTCTTTGGATTTTTGTTTGGATCTTCAATTTAATTCCATAGATCAATGTGTTTGTTTTCTTCCCAAACAGTGTTTTTTTATTTAAATTTGTTGATTTATTTTACATTTATGTGGAAGAATCTCCTTCTGGCCTTCCATTCCTTCCCCTAAATCCCCTCTGAAGCCTCCTATTAACTCTTCCTCTGATTCTGTTCTGAAAGGGGTACACCATCACTAGCATTGTTAGGAGTTTTGGTGGGGGCATCCTTGTAGATTCCTGGGAGCTTCTTTTGTACCAGGTTTCTACATGACACCAGATTACCTTGCCAGTCTTCTCTTTCAGTACTCTCTCCCTTCTTACACCCCCAAACCAACCCCTCATGTTTCACCCATTCCCTTTCCCTAGGAGATGCATGCAGCTAGTCTTGAGCCCTTCTTTTTATTAAGCTTCTCTGGGCCTGTGATTGTAGCCCGGTTATTCTTCACTTTAGAGCTACTATCTGCTCATAAGCGAGTACATTCTCTGTTTCTCTTTCTGGGTCTGGGTCACCTCACTCAGGATGATTTTTTTTTCCTTCAGAATGATTTGCCTTCCAATTTCATGATGTCATTGTTTTTTAACAGTTGAGTAATACCCTGTTGTATAAATGTACCAAATTTTCTTCACCCATTCTTTGGCTGAGAAACATCTATGTTGTTTTCAAGTTCTGGCTATTACATATGAGCATGTTTTTGTGGTATGATTGAAAATCCTCAAGGTATATATCCAAAATTTGTTTAGCTGGATCTTGAGGTAGATTGATTCCAATTTCCTGAGAAATGACCATGTAAATTTCCAATGTTACTGTACACATTTTCACTCCTACCAGCAATGGAGGAGTGTTTCCTTTACTCCACATCATCTCCAACATAAGTAGTTATTTGGATTTTTGAATTTAGCCATTCTGATAGGTATAAAATGGAATCTCAGCTGGGCACTGGTGGCACACATCTTTAATACCAGCACTGGGGAGGCAGAGGCAGGAAGATCTCTGTGAATTTAAGGCCAGCCTGGTATACAAAGCAAGTTCCAGTACTGGCTCCGTAGCTACTGAGAAAGCTTATCTCAAAAAATTAGGCTCCCATCTCTTCACACATGGGAAAAGCCTCACTTATCATGGTAGATAATCTATTTGATGTGTTCTTGGATTTGGATTATAAGTATTTTATTGAGTATTTTTGTATTTGTGTTCATAAGGGAAAATGGACATCAATTTTCTTTTTTTGTTGAATCTTTATATGGTTTAAGAATTAGGGTAATTGGGGCCTCATAAAATGAATTGGACCATGTTCCTTCTGGTCCTATTTTGTATAATAATTTCAATAGTGTTGATGTTAAATGTGTAGGTTATGGAAATGTATTTAAAGTATAAATTAAAGAAAACTGAGATCAAATTCCATATAAAAGCAAAAAAATAATTTGATAACACATGGTATGAAGTTAAAGGATGGTTTACAAAGAAATGAAAAGAAATCATAAAAGAACTTTGATAAGTAGAATAACAACTTCTGAGCTTGAAAGAGAATTATGATTCTCACATGAGAATCATAATCTTGTTTACAACCTTAGCTTCAGTCTTGGGTGAAAATGTAGGGCCACCATTTTAAAAAGAAAGACAAACCTCAAAAACCATTGAAACACGTATTTTTGAAACAATATTATTAGTAGTAATGAATTACGGGACCAGTAGAAAATATAATTTTAATAGACAAGTACTTTTCTGTTATATGCTTATAATTTATCAATTCCCATTTTAAAAAGTGTACTGTATTGATTAATTATTATAAAAGATACACCTAAAGAATTTGAAAATTTGTCTCTAAATTAAAAGTGCAAAGGTTTCTTTGTAAGGATTGCTTAATTGGATTGGTTTTCTGTTATTGCAACACATACCTAAGGTAATCAGCTTATTGGGAGATATTATTTAATTCAACTAATTGTTTTGGAGGCTTTAGTTATTAATGGTAAAACAGCTTTCTTCAGTGCTGTAAATAGACACTGCAATAAGGATAGAGTCTATAGGCAAGAGAGCCCATTTGCCTCATATTTGAAAGAAAACAGAGAAAGATGAAGATGTGGCTGTGTTATGAGATTCAAGTATATATTTTCACATACAGAAGCTCCCAACTGTATCTCATTCATTAAAAGATTTCCATACCCACCAGTAATATAAAAGAGGGCTGGGAATCACCCTTTTAAAACATGGACTTGGGGGATGCTATGCAAACTGCAGCAGAGAACAAATGTTAATCGAACTATCATAAGAATAACTTTGAGGAACAAAGTATATTATAGGTAGTCTAAACAGACACAGATACTAATATCTAATACTTTTATGAATAACTACCTGAGTGGCATTTAGAGTACAGGCTTTAAACATTACAAAATTTAAACTCACAATATTCTGAATGTTGAAAAATATCAACATCAGACCAAAGCTCAATCTAAAGATAAGTTGACTTTCAGAATATACAGAGTAGTGTTTGTTCAGTAGAATCAATTTAGCTACTGTAAGCCAGTCCTTGCAAAAAATAAGGTATGGTGCCCATTACCAACCAAATTTGACAGATGGCAAACTGTAAATATTCCCAGGTTTCAAAATGCTACCCAAGTCATGTAGCTGGCATCAGAGAGCCCTGGAATGTGAATCCAGTGAAATTCTGCCAAACTTTAATTAATTTTACTGTACATGTCTCTTTCACACTGTACTTTTTTGACCTGTGGATGAGTTGAAGGAAGCTTCAAGGCTTCAATTTCAGCACAGATAATCAAATGCACTCAAAGCAATCTTGCAGTTTTCTATGTGATTATCTAAAATCTTATGAGAATGAACTTTTTTACAAGTATTTTGATAAAACTTACAAATATAATTTTGTATTTTTCTGTTGAATTTCATGTTCTTCAGTAACGAATCACTATTTTTCTTTGCAACACTGAATAAAAAAGAAAAAAATAGTTCAATATTCAAGCACTTTAGCTAAATTGACACATTGAGGTTGAGAGATTATAGCCTATCAGGTTAATAATTTGTGAACTAAGAAGGATTAAAAGGATTTGCTGTTCTTTTAGAAACATAAAGCACAAGCTATTCAAATTGTATTTTCATTAATGTTCAGTTTAGATCGTGTACTAATAATTTAGTCCTACTATAGACTAATCTACTACTTTACTATTAACAAAATATAAACGAAAATAATGCTAAAAAGCATGAATATACATATTAGAGAGCAAAACTGCTACCATGATTTTAAAATCTAAACCTACTAAGAAGAAATTATTTTGAATTGATCAATGTCCTTTTATTTCTAAATTAAACTAAATTTCCAAAAATGAATCCATGTTATTTAAATTTTAGGTTAAGGCAAAGACATTGTATATATAATATCTTTCCTACACAATATATAGAGTTTGAAAACCCTATTCTTTGGTTGAAAACTCTGTCATTCAACTACATCAGTTTATGGAGGTCATTCTCTTTCAAATTATCACATGCTCTATCGTGATTATGGCAGAAACTATTAGTTTTTATGTTTAGTCTTTTATATATAGACCATTGTAGCAAAGCAAAATGATTTTCTATTTTCTCTTGCAGAGAGATATAGATATATTTTCACATATCTTTTTTTGGGAAATACATTCACTGAATTGATGAATATAGATTCTGACTTTAACTAACAATATATTTCAAATTCTTCCTTAACTTCCAACTAGAAAGTGGATGAAGCAGGCTTTGATGTGTATATCATAAACCAGTACTGAAGATGATAGAGCAAAATTATATAAACTTTCTTCAGTCCCATTACAGAACTGTAACAGCTTTGGAAAGGTAGGTAAAACATTTTGCAAAAAGTATGTTTTGTTTAAGTCACTAACAATGTGTCCAGCTTTTATTGTAAGTAAAGTGGTATCCTAACTAACGTAGATCTCTATTCAGTTTCTGCATACCCATGAAATCTTTTTAAATTTTTTTTTTCCTTTCCACAACTCCCTAAGCTTTCCTGGCAAGACATCAGGGAGTGTTTTTGCTGCTGGGCTTTTTCCCTCAAACTCACCCTGCCACCAAGCCCACCTTTTCATCTGTGAGGTTTTTGGAATACTGCAACACAGCCTGTTCCAGTGCTGAGGGGACCAGAGAGCCAGCGAGGAGTATTTCTGCTGCTGGATTTTCTTTACTCCAATCCATCCTGCCCTGGTGTGGGAGAATTGTCTGTATTCTGTCAATCATATTTTAATAAAATGCTGATTGGCCAGGCAGGCAGTATAGGCGGGAAAGCCAGACAGAAAGTAGGGGTGGAGCAAAGAGATTGGGAGTATTCTGGGAAGCAGGAAACTCCCTCCGCCACTCCTGTGCAGACCACTGAAGAGGCAGCATGTAACTTACCCAGCTGAGAAAGGTACGGAGCCATGTGGCTAATGTAGATAAGGATAATGGAGTAACATAAGTTATAAGAGCTAATAAGTAGCCTGACCTAATGGGCCAATCAGTTTATAACCTTATGGAGTCCTGTGTGTGATTTTTTCCTTGGGGTATGCCGGCTACGGGGTACCAGGTGGGACGGAAACCCCAACAAGCCGGCCCCCTCATGTTATACTGCCCAAGCCCTCCTTTTCACCTGTGAGGTCCTTGGAACCCTGCAATACAGCATGCTTCAGTGTGGAGAGGAGCTGAGAGAGAGGGCAGACCAAGAAAAGCTTTCAAGTACTCAGACAGACACTACAAGGATTGGGCCAAGATACAAAGACACTGCTGGCCTCATTTGAAAGAAGAGATGGGTAGGCACCAATGCAAGAACTCCAATATTCTAAAAAGCAACATGGTAAGACCAGAATCCAGCACACAACAGGAATTCTTCATCATCCTAATACAGAAGAAGTAGGAGAAAATTATTTTAAACATAACTTGTTGAAAATGATGGAGACTTTAAAGAAGAAGTGAAAAACTTCCTTTAAGGGATAGAAAAGAGGACAAACAAAAATCCAAAGAAATTAATAAATCCCTCAAAGATACCAAAGTAAACCAAGAAAAAAAAAACAATCCAGTAGGTGAAGGAAACAGATCAAGACTTGAAGACTGAAATGGAGGTAATAAAGAAAATACAAAAACTGAGGGAAGGCTTGATATGGAAAATCTGGGTAAATGAACAGCAACTACAAAGACAAGTATAACCAACAGAACACAAGAGATAGAAGAAAGAATCTCAGGTGCTGAAGATACTATAGAGGAAATGGACTCATTGATCAAAGAAAACATCGAATCCAACAAATTCTTAACACAAAACATTGACGAAATCTGGGACACCATAAAAAAATCAAACCTAAGAAAAACAGGGGTAGAAGGAGAAGAACTGCAGCTCAAAGGCACAGAATATATATTCAACAAAATTATAGAAGAAAACTTTCACAACCTAAAGAAGGATATCCCTTTGAAGGTACAAAAAGCTTACAGAATAACAAAGAGACTGGATCAAAAAAATCCCCTTGCCATATAATAATCAAAACACAAAACATACAGAATAAAGAAAAATATTAAAAGCTTCAAAGGAAAAAGGTCAAGTGCATATAAGGGTTAACCTATCACAATTACACCTGACTTCTCAATGGAAACCATGAAAGCCAGAACGTCTTAGATAGATGTGCTGCAGACACTAGAGACCATAGATGCAAGCCCCGACTATTATACCCAGCAAAGTTTTCAATAACCATTAAAGGAGAAAACAAGATATTCCATGACAAAAACAGATTTAAACAATACGTATCTACAAACTCAGCCTTACAGAAAGTACTAGAAGGAAAACCTTAACCCAAGAAAGCTAACAATACCCAGAATAACACAGACATCTGATAACCCTCCAGCAACACAACCCAAAGAAGAGAAACACACAAATACTACCACCAAAAAATAACAGGAGTTAACAACCACTGGTCATAAATATCGCTTAATATCAATGGACTCAATTCACCTATAAAAAGACACAGGTTAAGAGAATGGATACAAAACCATGATCCGGTATTCTGCTGTTTACAAGAAACATACCTGAACCTCAAAGACAAACACTACCTCAGAGTAAAGGATTTGGACAAGGTTTTCCAGTCAAATGGACCCAAGAAACAAGCAGGTGTGGCTATCCTAATATCTAACAAAATTGATTTCAATCTAAGATCATTCAGAAGAGAAGGAGGACACTTTATACCCACAATAAGAACAATTCATTAAGATGAAGTCTCAATCCTGAATATTTATACCCCTAATATAAGAGCACCCACATATGTAAAAGAAACATTACTAGAAATTAAATAGCACATCAAACCCCAACACTAATAGTAGGAGGTTTCAACACTCCTCTCTCACCAATGGACAGGTAAAACAGACAGAAACTTAACAGAGAAATAAGAGAACTAACATATGTAATGAATCAAATGGACTTAACAGACATTCATAGAACATACCACGCAAACAGAAAAGCATATACCTTCTTATCTATACCTTATGGAATCTTTATTAAAGTTGATCACATACTCAGTAGCAAAGCAAAAATCCACAGATACAAAAAAATTGGAGTAACCACCTGTGTCTTATTGGATCACCATGGAGTAATGTTAGAATTTAACAACAATACTACCCCTAAAAAGCCTACAAATTTATGGAAACTGAACAGTCAACTACTAAACCACCCCTGGGTCAAGGAAGAAATCAAGAATGAAATTAAAGTCTTCCTTGAATTCAGTGAAAATGAAGGCGCAACATATCCAAACTTATGGGACAGTATGAAAGCAGTAGTAAGAGAAAAGTTCATAGCACTAAGTGCCCACATAAAGAAAACAGAGAAAGCTCACATTACTAATTTAACAGCACACCTGAAAAGCTTTTTTTTGTTAAAAAAAATAGAAGAAGAAGAAGAAGAAGAAGAAGAAGAAGAAGAAGAAGAAGAAGAAGAAGAAGAAGAAGAAGACTCACCCTGGAGGAGAGAACACCCAATTTAACAACATCAGAAATGAAAAGGGGGATATAAGATCAGACACTAAGGAAATTCAGGGAATCATTAGGAACCAAAAATGCCTGTACTCCACCAAATAGAAAAATGTAAAAGAAATGGACAATTTTTTAGATAGATAACATATACCAAAATTTAATCAATTCCTGATGAGCAATTTAAACAGACCTATAAGTCACAAGGAAATAGAAGCTGTTATCAAAAATATTCCAACCAAAAAAAAAAGGCCAGGGATGGATGGGTTTAGTGCAAAATTCTACCAGAAATTCCAAGAAGAGCTATTACCTATACTCCTCAATGTGTTCCACATAATAAAAACAGAAGGGTCCTTGTGCAACTCTTTTTATGAAGCTACAGTTATCCTTTTGCCAAAACCGCACAAAGACTCAATCAAGAAGGAAAATTACAAATCAATCTCACTCATGAACATCAATGCAAAAATTCTCAATAAAATACTGGCAAAATAAATCCAAGAACACATCAAAAAATCATCCATCACAATCAATTAGGCTTCATCCAAGAGATACAGGACTTGTTCAACATACGTAATTCTATTAATGTAATACATCATATAAAGAAACTGAAAGAAAAAAAAACATATGATTATTTCATTAGATACTGAAAAAGCATTTGACAAAATTCAACACCCCTTCATGATAAAGGTATTGGAGAGATTAGAGATACAAGTTTCTTATATAAATATAATAAAAGCAATATACAGCAAGCCAACAGCTAACAGCAAATTAAATGGAGAGAAACTCAAAGTGATTCCACTAAAATCAGGAATAAGACATGGCTGTCCACTCTCTCCATATCTCTTCAACATAGTTCTTCAGGTTCTAGCAATAGCAATAGAATAACATAAGGAGATCAAAGTGATTAAAATTGGAAAGGAAGAAGACAAACTTATATTATTTGCAGATAATATGATAGAATACATATGTGACCCCAAAAACTCTGCCAGAGAACTTCTACAGCTGATAAATACCTTCAGTGATGTGACAGGATAGAAGATCAACTCAAAAAAATCAGTAGCCCTCCTATACACAAAGGATAAAGAAGCAGAGAGGGAAATCAGAGAAGCATCACTTTTCACAATAGCCACAAATAGCATGAAGTATCTTTGGGTAACACTAACCAAGGAAGTAAAATACCTATTTGACAAGAACTTTAATTCTCTGAGGAATGATATTGAAGAAGATACCAGGAAATTGAAAGATCTTGCATGCTCTTGAATTGGAAGGATCAATATAATAAAAATGACAATCCTACCAAAAGCAATCTATAGATTCAATGCAATCCCCATCAAAATCCCAACGCAGTTCTTCACAGACCTTGAGAAAACAATAATCAACTTCATATGGAAAACCAAAAATCCCAGGTTAGCCAAAACAATCCTGGAGGAACTTCTGGAGGGATCACCATCCCAACATCAAGCTCTATTACAGATCTACAGTAATGAAAGCAGCTTGGTATTGTCAATAAAAACAGAGATGTTGACAAATGGAATCAAATTGAAGACCCGGTTATTTATCCACAAGCCTATGAACTACTGATTTTTGACAAAGAAGCTAAAATTATACAATGGATAAAAGAAAGCATCTTCAACAAATTGTGTTGGCATAACTGGATGTCAACATGTAAAAGAATGAAAATAGATCCTTATCTATCACCATGCACAAACCTCAAGTCCAAATGGATTAAAGACCTCAATATAAATCTGACCACACTGGACCCGATAGAGGAGAAAGTGGGAAGTAGCCTTCAATTCATGGATACAGGGAGCTTGGGAGTTCCCCGACCCCATAGACGCCCAGGTCGCCCTGCAGTGCAGGCTACCCCCTCCCGCCTGCCATCCCAGCTCCCATCCAGCAGGGGCCCTGACTTCTAGCAGAGGACCATCGGTGGGGTGAGTTTGCTTCGGGCCGTGGCAGGGTCCTGGTGAGAAGGAGCTTGGGTGTTCCCCGACCCCATAGACGCCCAGGTCGCCCTGCAGTGCTGGCTACCCCCTGCCGCCTGCCATCCCAGCTCCCATCCAGCAGGGGCCCTGACTTCTAGCAGAGGGCCATTGGAGGGGTGAGTTTGCTTCGGGCCTTGACAGGATCCTGGTGAGGAAGAGCTTTGGCGTTCCCCGACCCCACAGTCGCCCAGGTCGCCCTGCAGTGCTGGCTACCCCCTCCCGCCTGCCATCCCAGCTCCCATCCAGGTACGAATTCCTATATTTCTCCCTTCCCCCTGTGGCCATAAAATTTTCCCCAGCTCAGCTGCCTTGCAAGCTGAGCCTGCATTGTAAGCGCATCCAGGAAAGAGGGAGTGCCTTTGCTTCAATAGCCTGCCTGAGGAAAGGTGGGCATTCTGTCAGTGAAGTCCCTGCCCAAGAAGGGAACCTGACCCGGTAACAGAAGTTCCAATAGAGAACATTTGAAGTAAGAGATGGGCAGACGCCAAGGCAAGACCTCATCCAACAATCTGAAAAACAACATGAAAACACCAGATCCCAAGGACCCTACAACAGAAGGGCTTGAACACATTAACCCAGAAGAAGTGGAAAAAAGTGCCATTATGAAAGCAATAGAGTCCATTAAACAGGATATGAATAATTCCCTTAAAGAATTGGATGAGAAATATAACAAAAAGTTTGAAGAAATGAGTATAGCAATTGATGAGAAATATAACAAAAAGTTTGAAGAAATAAGTAAATCTGTGAATGAGACCCTGAGAAACCAAGAAAAAAACAATCAAACAAGTAAAGGAAACAGTGCAAGAATTGAAAACTGAAATGGAGGCAATGAAGAAAACACAAACTGAGAACCGGCTGGATATGGAAAACCTAGGTAAAGGAACGGAGACTACAGAATCAAGCATAACCAATAGAATACAAGAGATAGAAGAACGAATCTCAGAATCTGAAGATACCATAGAGAAAATAAATGCTCTGGTCAAAGAAAACGGCAAATCCAACAAATTCTCTTCACAAAACATTCAGGAAATCTGGGACACAATAAAAAACCAAATCTAAAAATAATAGGGATTGAAGAAGGAGAAGAACTGCAGATCAAAGGCCCAGAAAATATATTCAACAAAATTATAGAAGAAAACCTTCCCAACCTAAAGAACGATATTCCTATGAAGGTTCAAGAAGCATACAGAACACCGAATAGACTGGATCAGAAAAAAAACATCTCCTCGCCATATAATAATCAAAACACAAAACATAAATATTAAAGAAAAAATTTTAAGAGCTGCAAAGGAAAAAGGTCAAGTAACTTATAAAGGTAAACCTATCAGGCTTACACCGGATTTCTCTATGGAAACCATGAAAGCCAGAAGATCCTGGATAGAGGTACTGCAGAAACTAAGGGACCATGGATGCAAACCCAGACTACTATACCCAGCCAAGCTATTGTTCACTATCAACGGAGAAAACAAAATATTCCAGGATAAAAACAAATTTAAACAATACGTAGCTACTAATCCAGCCTTACGGAGAATATTAGAAGGAAAATCACTACCGAAGGAATCCAACATTCCCAACATGGCCTACAATAACTCGAACATCTAGCGACCATTCACAAGCACAAATCAAAGAAGAAAAACACATACACTCTACTACCTAAAAAAAAAAAAATGACCGGAGTCAACAACCACTGGTCATTAATATCACTTAATATCAACGGACTCAATTCACCTATAAAGAGGCACAGACTTAGAGATTGGATACGAAAACAGGATCCAACATTCTGCTGTTTACAAGAAACACACCTCAACCTCAAAGACAGACACTTACTCAGAGTAAAGGGTTGGGAAAAGGTTTTCCAAGCAAATGGACCTAAGAAACAAGCGGGCGTGGCCATTCTAATATCTAACAAAATCGACTTCAAACTAAAATCAATCAGAAGAAATGGAGATGGACATTTCCTACTCATAACTGGAACAATTCATCAGGAGGAAGTCTCAATCCTGAATATCTATGCTCCTAATATAAAGGCACCCACATATGTAAAAGAAACTCTTCTAGAACTCAAGGCGGTCATCAAACCACACACACTAATAGTAGGAGACTTCAACACTCCTCTCTCACCAATGGACAGGTCAATCAGACAGAAACCAAACAGAGAATTGAGAGATCTATTGGAGGTATTGAATCAAATGGACTTAACAGACATCTATAGAACACTCCACCCAAATAGGAAAGAATATACCTTTTTCTCTGCAGCTCATGGAACCTTCTCGAAAATTGACCACATACTCGGTAACAAAGCAAACTTCCACAGATACAAAAAAATATTAGTAACTACCTGTGTCTTGTCAGATCACCATGGACTAAAATTAGAATTCAACAACAATGCTCCCCCCAGGAAGCCAACAAACTCATGGAAACTGAACAGTCAACTACTAAATCCCCCCTGGGTCAAGGAAGAAATAAAGAAAGAAATTAAAGTCTTCCTTGAATTTAATGAAAACAAAGACACAACATACTCAAACCTATGGGACACTATGAAAGCAGTGCTAAGAGGAAAGTTTATAGCACTAAGTGCCCAATTAAAGAAAGCGGAGAAAGCACACATTGGAGACTTAACAGCACACTTGAAAGATCTAGAAAAAAAAGAAGCTGATTCACCCAGGAGGTCTAGAAGACTGGAAATAATCAAACTGAGGGCTGAAATCAACAAAATAGAAACAGAGAAAACAATCCAAAGAATCAATGAATCAAAAAGCTGGTTCTTGGAGAAAATCAACAAGATTGACAAACCCCTATCCAAATTAATCAAACGGCAGAGAGAGAACATGCAAATTAATAAGATCAGAAATGAAAAGGGGGACATAACCACAGACACAGAGGAAATTCAGAGAATCATTAGATCTTACTATGAAAGTTTATATGCCACAAAGTTGGAAAATGTAAAGGAAATGGACATTTTTTTAGATAAGTACCATATTCCAAAGTTGAACCAAGAACAGGTGAAAAATCTAAATAGACCTGTTAGTCGCGAAGAATTAGAAGCTGTTATCAAAAATCTCCCTACCAAAAAAAGCCAAGGACCAGATGGTTTCAATGCAGAATTCTACAAGAACTTCCAGGAAGAGCTAATACCTATACTCCTTAATGTATTCCACAATATAGAAACAGAAGAGTCATTGCCTAACTCCTTTTATGAAGCTACAGTTACCCTAATACCAAAACCACACAAAGACACAACCAAGAAAGAGAATTACAGGCCAATCTCACTCATGAACATCGACGCGAAAATTCTCAATAAAATACTGGCAAACCGAATCCAAGAGTACATTAGAAAAATTATCCATTATGATCAAGTCGGCTTCATTCCAGAGATGCAGGGCTGGTTCAACATACGCAAATCTATCAATGTAATCCATCATATAAATAAACTGAAAGAAAAAAACCATATGATCATCTCACTAGATGCTGAAAAAGCATTTGACAAAATTCAACACCCATTTATGATAAAGGTGTTGGAGAGACTGGGGATACAAGGATCATACCTAAATATAATAAAAGCAATATACAGCAAGCCGACAGCTAACATCAAACTGAATGGAGAGAAACTCAAATCCTTTCCACTAAAATCAGGAACGCGACAAGGCTGTCCACTCTCTCCATACCTCTTCAATATAGTGCTTGAAGTTCTAGCAATAGCAATAAGACAACATAAGGAGATCAAGGGGATTCGTATTGGAAAGGATGAAGTTAAATTTTCATTATTTGCTGACGATATGATAGTGTACATAAGCGACCCCAAAAACTCTACCAAAGAACAAATACAGCTGATAAACACCTTTAGTAACGTGGCAGGATACAAGATCAACTCCAAAAAATCAGTGGCCCTCCTATACACAAAGGATAAAGAAGCAGAGAGGGAAATCAGAGAAGCATCACCTTTCATGATAGCCACAAATAGCATAAAATATCTTGGGGTTACTCTAACCAAGGAAGTGAAAGACCTATTTGACAAAAACTTTAAGTCTTTGAAGAAAGAAATTGAGGAGGATACCAGAAAATGAAAAGACCTCCCCTGCTCTTGGATTGGGAGAATCAACATAGTAAAAATGGCAATTCTACCAAAAGCAATCTATAGATTCAATGCAATCCCCATCAAAATCCCATCAAACTTCTTCACAGACCTTGAGAGAACAATAATCAAGTTTATATGGCAAAACAAAAACCCAGGATAGCCAAAACAATCTTATACAATAAAAGAACTTCTGGAGGCATTACCATCCCTGACTTCAAACTCTATTATAGAGCTACACTATTGAAAACAGCTTGGTATTGGCATAAGAACAGAGAAGTCGACCTATGGAATCAAATAGAAGACCCAGATATTAACCCACAAACTTATGAACACCTAATTTTCGACAAGGGAGCTAAAGGTATACAATGAAAGAAGGAAAGCATCTTTAACAAATGGTGCTGGCATAACTGGATGTCAACCTGTAAAAAAATGAAAGTGGATCCATATCTATCACCATGCACAAAAATCAAGTCCAAATGGATTAAAGACATCAACATTAATCCGTCCACTTTGAACCTGATTGAAGAGAAATTGGGAAGTAGTCTACAAGATATAGGCACAGGAGGCCTCTTCCTAAGTAGGACCCCAGCAGCACAGACAATAAGAGAAACAATGAATAAATGGGATCTACTGAAACTGAGAAGCTTCTGTAAAGCAAAGGACATTGTCAGTAGGACAAAAAGGCTGCCTTCTGACTGGGAGAAGATCTTCACCAACCCCTCATCAGACAAAGGTCTGATCTCCAAAATATACAAAGAACTCAAGAAACTAGACACTAAAACTCTAATTAACCCAATTAAAAAATGGGGTACTGAACTTAACAGAGAATTCACAACAGATGAACTTCGAATGGCCAGAAGACACTTGTAGGTACACAGGTTCCCCATTTTTCCCGAGGCGCTTTGCAGGGCTGTTCTGCTTCCTAGTTCCACTGCATCAGCTTGAGGGTGTAGCATAGAACTGCCCTCTCTTGTTATGTTAATTTCACCTAAGGCCCAAGGGTGTAGCTTAGAGAGAACTCTCCCTCTACTGTCATAGTAATTCCACCTGCAAGCAAGGTTCTCGCCCAGGCAAGGTTCCCGGGTCAGCTTTTCTCTGAGCCTGAGCACGCCCACCTGGCTTCCTCTTTTCTCTGTTCAGCTGCTCTCCGACCTTGGGTGTGGCCCCCTGACTTTTCTCTTTCCTTGTTCCTGATGGGGGGCTGGTGTCTTTTGCCCTACAGTATATATACCCGACTTATGCTTAATAAAGCTGCCATTTGCCGTTTGCTCCTTGGCAGATGAGCTCGGTCTCTTTGTGTGTATGTCATGTGTTCAAACCCCTAGGACGATCGTCCGTTCTCGTGGGCTCGAGTCAGGAAAAGCGCGCGCCTGTTTCGAGGTTCGGGTGTCCACAGAAAAGTGCGGAAGCTTACATATGGTGTCCCTGGGGGGTGCCATGGTAAAAGCTAGCCCCAGCAGAGCAATAAGCAAGCTGCTGTTTCTCCTCAACCTCATGCTCTATGGATTTCATTCAACCTGGACACCCTCCGCCGAGACTCATGGGTGAGATCGGAAAGGTGAGGATTGTGGACCGGGTCATCCTGTAGTCTGGCCAGGATGCATTGAGGATTAAGATATAATTAAATAAGAGATACTTAAGATAATTAAGAGATAAGAGATAATTAAAAAATAAAAAATACCCCGGGTAAATCAGAGTTAAAGAGGTTGTTAAAAGGAACAGCTGTCTGGTTTTAAAAAATCTAATGTTTTCCTTTTTAAAGAAAGGTTGCTTACACATTTTTAGAGGGCTCCAGGCTAGGAGCGGGAGAACGGGTTTCTCAAATTATATTTTTAGAGCAATAGCTCAACTATGCTAGATTTAAAACAATTTATTTAGGACTTAAGTCTAGACAGTTTTAAGTTAAGGATTACTATAGATTCAAAGATTCCTTAATTATACAGGATTTTAAGTTTACATTTTTTTGTAAGGGTAATAATTATTTTATTCAAAGTCTAAATTTTCATCATAAATTTGATGGACATTTACATTAAGTTCATGGATTAATTTTCAGTAATATTGTCCATTTGGCTTATTTGATATTGTTTTCACGGATGAATAAAGATCTCTCCATTGTCTAATGGCTTAAATTTCTTATAAGGTTTAAAGTCTTGTTATACAGGTTTTTTAATTTATATATTTAGAGTTATTCAAAAATGTTTTATAACATTTATGGCTATCTCATTTATCAGGCATGTTAAAGAAATACATTTGGGTTGTTTTCAGATCCTATATTAATAAAGTAATTCTGCCATATACATGGTTAAACACATGTCCTTATGACATGGTTAAACATCTTTTATATATAGGCCCAAAAAAGAGGTATAGCTAAATTTTGAGATGATATGTTGCCTAATTTTCTAAAAATCCAGACTGTGCCAATTTACATTTCCACCAATCGTGGAAAGGTTTCTCTTAAGTATAAACTATGAGCAATATTTGACCTTGGTCATGTCATTTAAAATAAGATAAAGTCTCAAAAGTTATTTTGATTCACATTTCTCCTATGATTAAAGATGTCATATTAAGGATTTTTTAAATATCTTTCAGTCATTTTTAAGTTTGTCCATTGAGAGTTTTCAGTTTAGACTTGTTGCATATATTTTAGTTTATTAATTGCTCTTTGGAGGACTATTTCTGGAGTCCTTATGTTTTTTATATGAATTGATGACTGACAAAGATTTCCACATCTGTAGCCAGATATGTCGATCCTATTAATTATTTCTCAAAATGTTGGCGGGAGACAATGTGCCCCCATAAAGATAACAATTTTAATAATTCTATCCAGTTATGTAAGTGCTCACATACTGGATCAGATAATTATTTTCTGCCCCTGGAAAAGTTCCAGGCGAACTAATTCTAAAGGATGTTTTGGGGTTCGCTATGCAGCCCAATATTTAGGCCGGTTGCAATGGCACAGGCCAATGAAATTTGCTCTTTGGAGCAGAGACCTGTAGGCCTCTAAGACCAGCCAATGTCAATACTGGCTGAGCTAAGTTTTGTTCTGAGTATTTGTTACTCCCAATATGTAACATGGTCCAGTTCATGTATTAATTTGGGGTAGAGGAGCAGTTTATATGTTTCTACAGGATGCAAAGCAATCCATTTGGGTCCCTGAACGTCTGATGCGGACTGTGGATTCCTCTGTTCAGAAACCTGAGAACGAGGTGAGATCAAGAGATCCCACAGACACTGCAGCGGCGACGGAGATGGCAGATTCCTGAGAGATGATCCAGTGCCTGCCTTTGCCCCTTTCCCAGCTTCCTATCTTTGCTCTGCCTTGATCTGCCTGTTTAGCCAAGGCTGCTCTACCACCTGAGGGGAAGCAGCTACTTCCCCCTACCCTAGATTGCAACATTGAGTTCTCGTGGCGGGAACCCTGCAGGTCAGACAGAAATACCATGGACATTCAAATTAATTTAAATTCTCGATTGGATGCTTTTGTTGATCTTTACATACTGGGTGTGGATTTTGACCTCTGCTGGTCGCTGGATGAGATTTTGCTGCTTTTCTTGGACCCCGGAATACAAAATTGCTAATTGGCTTTAATTTAGTTTGATTAGTCATTCCAGGGGTCCCATTTGCAGGTGCCGTAGTCTTACTCAAAGGGGATCTATTCAGAGCAAAACGTTTCAGACACTGTGCAAGCACAGTCTCTTCCAGGATTGCTCATGTGTATGCTGGAACATTTTCACCTGGCCAATGGCTTCAGGTCCGCCACGGCCTGGCCCTAGTAGGCATTCGCCTCGGAGTATCTTTCAGCAGAAATGTGGCTGGATTCAATGTATGACTAGTGAAGCAATGACGGGTTTATTGCACGGGGGGGCGGTCTCGCCTAAGACAAGGGGTGCGTTTGGACCTGAACACATTCCCGTAGACGGGTTTAGAGATCTAACCCAACGACCGACATGCCTAAGACAGCTGCTAGTCATCATATTTTATATATATTTAAAGGGAGACTTGTAGGTACACAGGTTCCCCATTTTTCCCGAGGCGCTTTGCAGGGCTGTTCTGCTTCCTGGTTCCACTGCATCAGCTTGAGGGTGTAGCATAGAACTGCCCTCTCTTGTTATGTTAATTTCACCTATGGCCCAAGGGTGTAGCTTAGAGAGAACTCTCCCTCTACTGTCATAGTCATAGTAATTCCACCTGCAAGCAAGGTTCTCGCCCAGGCAAGGTTCCCGGGTCAGCTTTTCTCTGAGCCTGAGCACGCCCACCTGGCTTCCTCTTTTCTCTGTTCAGCTGCTCTCCGACCTTGGGTGCGGCCCCCTGACTTTTCTCTTTCCTTGTTCCTGATGGGGGGCTGGTGTCTTTTGCCCCACAGTATATATACCCGACTTATGCTTAATAAAGCTGCCATTTGCCGATTGCTCCTTGGCAGATGAGCTCGGTCTCTCTGTGTGTGTGTCATGTGTTCAAACCCCTAGGACGATCGTCCGTTCTCGTGGGCTCGAGTCAGGAAAAGCGCGCGCCTGTTTCGAGGTTCGGGTGTCCACAGAAAAGTGCGGAAGCTTACAGACACTTAAGGTCATGCTCAACCTCCTTAGCGATCAGGGAAATGCAAATCAAAACCACTTTGAGATACCATCTTACACCTGTTAGAATAGCTAAAGTCAAAAACACCAATGATAGCCTATGCTGGAGAGGATGTGGGGTGAGGGGAACACTCATCCATTGTTGGTGGGAATGCAAACTCGTGCAGCCACTGTGGAAATCAGTGTGGCGGTTTCTCAAGAAACTGGGAGTCAACCTTCCTCAGGACCCAGCAATTCCACTCTTGGGAATATACCCTAAAGATTCCCTAACATACTACAAAAGCATTTGTTCAACTATGTTCATAGCAGCACTCTTTGTAATAGCCAGAACCTGGAAACAACCTAGGTGCCCCTCAATAGAAGAATGGTTAAAAAGGTGTGGAACATATACACATTAGAGTTTTACTCAGTGGTAAAAAACAATGACATCTTGAATTTTGCATGCAAATGGATGGAAATAGAAAACGCTTTACTGAGTGAGGTAAGCCAGACCCAAAAAGAGGAACAAGGTATGTATTCACTCATAAGTAGATTCTAACCATAATTAAAGGTCTTTGAGCCTATTATTCGTGATCCTAGAGAAGCTAAATAAGAAGATGAACCTGATGAAGATTATTTAGCTATCCACCAGGAGGTAGGAAATAGACAAGAGTCCCAGGTAACCTCGGGTGCATGGGGGGGTGGGATGGTTGATGGAAGGGGAGAGTGTTATAGAGAAGGGAGTAGGGGAGGAACAGGGAAAGCTCGGTGGCCTGGGATGGGGGGGAGGGAGGAAGGATGAATATGGGATCAGGGAAGAATATATTTCAACTAAGGGAGTCATTTTAGGGTTTACAGGAGACTTGATTATATATGGGATCCCAGGTCCAAGGAGAGATCCCCCAGATTGTTCTCTGGACAGAGGAGAGGGTGCCTGAATCGGCCGTGGCCCATAACCATACTGATGTATATTTTGCTTATCACCATAGATCCTTCATCTGGCGAAGGATGGCGATACAGTCGGAGACCCACATTGGAGCACCAGACTGAGCCCCCCGAGGTCCAAATGAGGAGCAGAAGGAGGAAGAACATGAAAAACGAAATCAGTACTGCGAGGGATGCTATCACCCACTGATACAAGGGAACGGATCTAATGAGAGTTTACCAAGGCCAGTTGGACTGGGACTGAACGAGGACGTGATCTAACCAGATTCTCAGAATTTGGCCGGATTCTCTGACTGTGGCTGGCCCGAAGTCTTTCTGAAAAGCCATTGACTATGATACTGGGACCTGTTTCCTCTGCATATATGGGATTTTGGGGATCCAGTCTGTTTGGACACTCACCTTCCTGGACCTGGAGGGAGGGGGAAGGAACTTGAACTTCCCACAGGTCAGGAAACCCTGACTACCCTAAGGGACGAAGAGAGAGGAGGAGAGGGAGTGGGGGGAGTGGGAGGGTGTTGGGAAGAGGGGCGGAAATGGAAACTTTTATAATTTAATAAAATTTACTTTAAAAAAAATTCATGGATACAGGAGACCACCTCCTAAGTATATCCCCAGTAGCACAGACAATAAGAACAACAATGAATAAATGGGACCTCCTGAAACTGAGAAGCTTCTGTAAAGCAAAGGACACAGTCAATAAGACAAAAAGGCAACCTACTGAATGGGAGAAGATATTCACCAAACCCACATCAGACAAAGGACTGATCTCCAAAATACATAAAAACTCAAGAAGTTAGACATTAAAATTATAAATAACCTAACTAAAAATGGGGTACATAACTAAACAGAGAATTCTCAACAGAAGAATTTTAAATGGCCAAAATATACTTAAGGACATGTTCACCTTCTTTAGCTATCAGGAAAATGCAAATCAAAACAAATTTGAGATAGTATCTTAAACCAGTCAGAATGGATAAAATCAAAAACACTAATGATAGCTTCTTCTGGAGAGGATGTGGAGTAAGAGAAAAATTCATCCATTGCTGGTGGGAATGCAAACTTATACAACCACTTTGGAAATCAGTGTTGCAGTTTCTCAGAAAATTGGGAGTCAACCTACCTCAGAATCCAGCAATATGAGTCTTGGGCATATCCTCAAAAGATGCTTAATCATACTACAAAAGTATTTTTAACCATGTTCATACAGCATAGTCAGAACCTGGAAACAACCTAGGCGCCCCTCAATAGAAGAATGGATAAAGAAGGTGTGGAACATATACACTTTAGTGTTTTGCTCAGTGGTAAAAAACAATGACATCTTGAATTTTTCATGCAAATAGATGGAAATAGAATACACTTTACTAAGTGAGATAATCCAGACCCAGAAAGAGGAATATGGCATGTACTCACTCATAAGTTGATTCTAGCCATAAATAAAGGACATTGATCCTATAATTCGTGATCCTAGAGAAGCTAAATAAGAAGGTGAACCCAAAGAAAATCATACAGTTATCCTCCTTGATATTGGAAGTAGACAAGATTGCCAGGCAAACGTTGGGTGCACAAAGGGGGGAGTGGGTGTAAGGGGAGATGGGGAGACAAAAGGGAGAAGGGGAGGATGGGGAGAGCTTGGAGGAATGGGATGGTTGGTATGGAGGAAGGGTGGATATGGGAGCAGGGAAGTAGATATCGTAATTAAGGGAGCCATTTTAGGGTTGACAAGAGACTTGCCTCTAGAGGGGTTCCCAGGTCCAAGAAGATGTTCCCAGATTGTTCCTTGATCTGCTGAGGAGGGGGCACCTGAACTGGCCCTGTCCTAGAGCCACACTGATGAATATCTTGCATATCACCATAGAACCTTCATCTGGCGATGGATGGTGATAGAGACAGAGACCCACATTGGAACACTGGATTGAGCCCCCAATGTCCAAATGAGGAGCAGAAGGAGGGAGAACATGAGCAAGGATGTCAGGACATGAGGGGTGCGCCCACCCATTGAGATGGTGGGGCTGATCTAATGGAAGCTAACTAAGGCCAGCTAGAGTGGGAGTGATGGAGCATGTGATCAAACCAGACTCTCTAAATGTGGCTGTCAATGAGGGCTGAATGAGAAGCCAAGGACAATGGCACTGGGATTTGATTCTACTGCATGAACTGGCTTTGTGGGAGCCTTGTCTGTTTGGATGCTCACCTTCCTAGACCTGGATGGAGTGGGGAGGACCTTGGACTTCCCACAGGGCAGGGAGCCATGACTACTCTTTGGACTGGCAAGAGGGGGGGGATGGGGAGTTGGGGAAGTGGGGGGGGAAATGAGAGGAGGGGAGGAGGTGGAAATTTTTAATAATAATATTTAAAAAACTTTTCTGGTTAGGAGCTGCTTTATGGGCTATAACCAAGCAAAGTTCAATGTTTCTGAAACACAGACAGTTACCTTACAAACACACAAATCACACAGACAGACAGACAGACACACACACCATACATATACAGCCATGGGCAGAGAGATAGGGAAACACAAACAGCACATATACAGACAAAGAGACACAAACTCACACATAAACACATAATACACTGAAATAATTTAAACATTTTTGAAGTTTTAAAACATAAAGACTTATACTTAGTAATAATGAAGTATTGTAGTTATTTTCTTTCACTCATACAACACAGCATCAGCCTTTAGACAAATGGTGTTTTCATGTTTTCTAGATGGTTTTTATTTCTTGTTTCTAATCATTTATCATAGATACATTAGTATTTACTCACTGTTACCCAGAGACTAAATTTAGTTTAGCAGTAATACTAATTTTATTTACTAAATTTTGAACTTATATGAACTCCTCAGCTTTTTAATTATTCATTCATAACATCACTTTTTGATTTATTATGACACTGTTTATTCTCTTTTTGTTTTTTCAAGACAAGGGTTTCTGGTTGTCCTGGAACTCTGTCCTAGAACCAGGCTGGCCTAGAACTCATAAAGATCAGTCTGCCTGTGCCCCCCAGCCCTGGGATTAAACACATGTGGTATCACACCCGGCACTGTTTACTATCTTAAGAGAAATAGCCAGGTGGTGGTGGTGCAGGCCTTTAATCCCAGAACTTAGGAGGCAGAGGCAGGTGGATCTCTTTAAGTTTAAGGTGAGTTTAGTCAACAAAAGCTAGTTTCAGGACAGGCACAAAAGCTATTCAGAGAAACTGTTTAAAAAAATACACATACATACATACATACATGCGTACACACACATGTATGTATGTATGTAAAATCCCTGAGTTTTGCACATACCAGTAGCTTTTAGAGTTCTTGTTATTAGTTCCTTGTATGATTAATATCCAGGTTATCATCTAATTCAAATACAACAGGAAATTTGTTCCTATTAGTGATTACTACCAAATACTACTACTACTACTAAGGTATATTTTAAAATATTAACTCTCTTAAGGATTTGATGATAATCACTTAGCAGTTTATTTGTGAATTATAAAGGTGATCATGTTTAATAACAATAAATGAGTTATCACATGTTTAGTAATCCCACATCATTTCTCTAGTGAAATATCTGCCAATATTTCCATAAGTGATATTAATTTGGAATGCTGGCTATTAGCTTTCTGTATATTTTAGAAACAGTTCCTTATCAAAGGTATACTTTAATCATATTTTCTGCTAGTTAAGTGTTGGGACCAATTGGTGTCCTGGCCTTCATCTGCTTTTCCCTGCTAGAGCCTTCTAATTGAAGTTACTAAAAGTTGTGCATTGCCTAAAGGATCAGAGGATGGGATTTTCACCTGTTGGCCTTGACTGCTGGGTATTTAAGCCTCCATGGTGCTATAAAAAAAAAAGAAGGGCTTTTGTACCAGTGGAAAAAAATTAAACCTGGCTATGGAATTGGAGCATAGCTTGCTCCTTCTCTAAACTCAAGTTCCTCTGTCACGTCAAAAGAGCCACCTGGTATGGGACAAAAGAAAATCAAAATTAAGGGACTATTTGATCATAACTAAACTCATCATCCCTCGTATTTATTTTTACCCTTTAAAACTTTCCTTAAAATATAAATATTATCCTGAATTTTATAATATTAATATATGTATATGTGTATATATATATATTCAAACTGTCCATTATAATATTAATAGTCATATAGAGAACTAATTTATTTAATATTTAAGCTTCATTTAGTTTCCTTTGTATGAATTCAGGCTTAAGTTTGAAGTTAAGAATTAAGCCCATCTTTCCTAGGTTTATTTAATAGATTATGATCTGATAATCTGTCTAATATCTGTTGTATATGTCATTTAAAAGGATTATGTTTCCTACAGTGAACCATGAGCATTCCTAACAAAGGCCTTCGAAGTTTCCAAAAGATGGTGACCCACAATCACAATTCTACCTGCATTGAGATAATGCCACTAAGCAGGCAAGCACCTTCCAAAGATTTTTTTTTATTTATTAAAAATTTCCACCTCCTCCCTACCTCCCTTTTCCCTCCCCCTTCCCACTTTCCCCTCCCTTTCTAGTCCTACAAGCAGTCAGGGTTCCCTGACCAGTGGGAAATCCAAGGTTCTTCCCCCTCCATCCAGGTCTATAAAGGTGAACATCCAAACAAACCAGGCTCCCATAAAGTCAGTCTGTGCAGTAGAATCAAAACCCAGTGCCATTGTCCTTGGCTTCTCAGTCAGCCTTCATTGCCAGCCACATACAGAGTGTCCAGTGTGATCACATGCTCCATCACTCCCAGTCCAGCTGGCCTTGATGAGCTCCCATTAGATCAGTCTCACCGTCTCAGTGGGTGGACGGATCCCTCGTGGTCCTGACATCCTCGCTCATTTTCTCCCTCCTTCTGCTCCTCATTTGGACCTTGGGAGCTCAGTCCAGTGCTCCAATGTTGGTCTCTGTCTCTATCTCTATCCATCATCAGATGAAGGTTCTATGGTGATATGCAAGATATTCGTCAGTGTGGCTATGGAACAAGGCCAGTTCAGGCACCCTTTCCTCTGCTGCCCAAGGAACAAGCTGGGGACATCTCCTTGGACCTGGGAACCCCTCTAGAGTCATATAGTTATCCAAAGATTATTTTTGCACTACAAACTTTTCAGGACAATATCATGGTGGTTATCTTTGATGGTCTAGCCTCATAAACTACGCCAGCTAGGATTTAGTATAAGACTCGCATTCAATCACATTGAGATTAGACAACAGATAGCTCATAAAGTACTTGACCATTCTCTTAATCTCTTTCGTGGTCTCATAAAAATGTCATTACACTCAGAAAACAGGAATTAGTCTTAAGAACACAATGCTCACATTCTCAAGTTGTAGACTGCATTGTTTCTGACCACTAGGAGGGTTTTGAATGTTTATCATTGTTTAAAGGGATCAAGTACAGATTGTTACTGGTCATGATCAGAAAGATAATTAAACAAGTGAGGTTAGATACATGGATCTCTTTCTGAAAAGAAAAAGGGGAACATAGGAATGATAAAATAAAATGTTAGATTATTGAATCTACTTTAAACTATTAAGCAACTATTTATCTCTAATATTTTACATTGGTATAAATTTTTATATATTGGTACAAATTTAAGGTTTTTTGTTAAAACATTACATGTGCTTCTACTCTTGTCTAATATATTTTTATATGTTGATACAAATTTAAGGTCATTTTTTGTTATAACATATATAATTATTGTGCAAGATATGGTACCTATACAGCTCACTTAAAAATATAACATTCTAATTCTTGAAAGCTATTTAGGATAATAAAAAATATAGGTTAATAATCATCTATAGTAATCAAATTTATAGTCATGTTAGGTATATTTTAAAGGTCAGTCTGAAACATAATTTGAGTAGATAGATGGTTTTCAAACCCTTCAGAGACCTAAAGAATATGACACTTTAATGTTTTAATTACATTTAATATTTTAATACCGCAGTGCCAGTATCTTTCACGCTGTACAAAAAAATTATAGATGAAACAAAAACATTAATTTAAGATCTGAAACACTGAATTTTCTAAAGAAAAATAAAGATGAAACAAGTCAAATTATAAGTAAGATAAGATATTTATGATTGGGAAAGACAGTCCAACCACTCAAGAAATAAGGCACACTATAAATACATATAATTTAGTGAAATTTAATATCTTGTTTATTGAAAAAAAACAAGATTTAATATCTTGTTTATTGAAAAAGAATAATTAGTAGAATAAAGAGAAAATACATGAAAATATCATATACTTATATATATAATATATATGTGAATTCATTTAATACATTAAATGAATAAGTGATATATTTCTATATACTTCCCAGCTATACTTTGAAATAAGTAATATCTATAGTATACAGAAATCGACTTACAATTATTTTACTATTTGGATATGTTATTAAAATGTCTTCTCTATAATCAGAGTTATTGCTATTCTAGGTCTTGCTTGAAATAGTTTGTTATTGCGGTGTGTAGTAATTAATATAGAAAGTCATGAGTGACCAAGTCTAAGAATATACAATTGTTGAGTGCACAGCCCTAATGCAGATACCATTATCACCCTCTCAAAGGATAAGGGGATATAACAGAAGAGGAAAAGAATGAATATGAGTCTCAGGATATTAGCTGGTTGGTTGTGGTGCATGCTTTTAATCCCAGTACTCAGGAGACAGAGGCAGCCAGGTCTACAAAAGCTAGTTCCAGAATAGGCCCCAAATCTAGAAAGAAGCCCTGTCTCATAAAATCAAAAAACAAACAAATGAAAAAACAAACAAACAAAAAACCGAACAAGAGTCTGCAGGCATGAAGCAGTACTGTTGCATGTTGTCTTCTTGGTATGGCCTGGCTGGTGCACCATGAGCACACAGTAGCGTTAGTGGCATGCTCAGAACCTGAAATATGTATGACTAGTCAGTGCCTTGTAATCGATAAAAAGAGCATTCAAGATCTTCTTTCTTAACGAACTATTAAAAATAAGTGGGTTTCTTTGGGATTGTGAGACATCTTGTCCATTGGCTTAATCAGTGTTATGTTTCCTCAACTATGGAAACTTTCCTTCTAGTCAGAAATTCAGTGGGTAATATTTATGTGAAGATATGAAGCTAGAATAAGAGATAGTTGGTAACAATAAGGAGTTCAAGAAGATAGAGGACAACAAGAAAGCTTTTAATGAAAGTGAATATATCTAAAATATACTGTATATATATATATATATATATTTAATTATCAAAGATACCTTGAATACATGCAAGAAATTGTAGCAAAATACATTTTAAAAATATAAAAATCCATTTACCATTACCAATATCTCCCTACTTTATGAACTTCTATGTGATGGAACCCATTGAATCAAATATGTGATTCTGTATCTTTAGCATAGGGATCATATTTAAAAAGAGGCAGAAGATTGGAAGAGGAAAAAATATCACAGTATCTTCAGGGGAACTGTCTTTCCTAGAAATGGCTACATGAATAAGACTAGGACAATAACAAGAACAGTAGACATGTTAACATAGCAAACAAATTTTCACATGGTCCCATCCCTACATTGAGAGTTATAAGCAAATAATGACTTCTGAGAAAAGAATAGCTCAATGTAAGGGCAAATGCACTTGATAGTTATCCTGTACAGAATTCTTAGTTTTGAATCATACACAAACTAAAAAAAAAAAAAATGAAGCATAACAGAATCCATCTGAAAATATACAAAGAAGATTCTGGGGTGAACAGGAAAGAATGGGATGTGAGAACAAGGATTAGGGTGAAAGAAAGACTGAAATAAAAATGATTTATGTATGAGAGGAAGAAAACCAACCAGTTTCTTTACTACTTTTAAAATAAGTGTTTTTTTCTTCTCTCTATAATAAATGATTATTAGGGGAAAAGTTAATTAGTACAGCCTTAAGTTCAGAAGCCAGTTTCTCTTATTTTATATGTGAATGAATTGTAATGGTGTTTGCAGACTTGGTGTAACCATTGTTTCCAGGTAGGTGCTCAGGTACCTTAAACTTCACTACAGGGGTGGTGGAAGGGTCGTCAAGGCATCAGGGCAACAAAAAACTCATGTAGATCCTCACCAATTTCATAACTAAATATTGTTCCTGTATCTAACCAGTAATCATTTAACACTAATGAAACACACACACACACACACACACACACACACACACACACACACACACAAATTTATATAGTAATGTGTATATATATCGTAGTATTTAAGATATATTTATCATCTAACAATAATTTACTACATGTAACCTTTGTCATTTATTATATCAAATATTTAAAAGGACTCCTGATTTTGTCCTTAATTGTTCTTTAGTTTTTTTTCTATGTAATCAGGTGGCGTTTAGTAACTCACATAGGATTAACATTGTAATTTAATAGTGTTCTTTCTAGATATTAGAATAGCTATTCTAACTGTAAAATATAAGAAATTTTTTTGATGAGAAAGTAACTTTATTAAATAATAAAAGTTGCCCAAAGCTGCTCCCTTGTACGCTGGGTCTGGACTGTGGACTCAGCCTGGCAGGGGCAGTTCCTGTGCTTTGATAGCCTGCCTGAGGACAGGCAGGCCCTGTGTCAGCTCAGCCACATTCATGGCCAGCAAGAGACAGTGAACTTCTAGCAGACATCCATTGGAGGAGGGGTGAGTTTGCTCCTGGCCCGAGGGTTTCAGCTAGGAGGAATTCAGACTTTTACCGCGCCCCTTGACTTTCTGGTCACCCTGCAGTGGTGGCTCCACCCTGCTTAGTTCTACTGAATCCCATCCCAGCATTCATCCAGGTATACCTTCCTCTCTTCCCCCCTTCTCCTGGGGCCACAAGATCTCCCCAGAGCTGCTCCCTTGCGTGCTGGGCCTGGGCTATGAGTGCAACCCGGCAGGAGGAAGTACCTGTGTTTCAATAGTCTGCCTGAGGAAAGGTAGAACTTCTGTCAGTGAAGTACCTGCCCAACAAGGGAACCTGGCCTGGTACCAGATGATCCAATATAGAGCATTTGAAGGAAGAGATGGGCAGACGCCAAGGCAAGAACTCCTCCAACAATCTAAAAAACAACATGAAATCACCAGATCACAACGACCCTACAATAAAAGGACTTGAACCTCTTAATCGAGAAGAAGTGGAAAAAAGTGCCATTATGAAAGCAATAGAGTCCATTAAACAGGATATGAATAACTCCCTTAAAGAACTGGATGAGAAGTACAACAAAAAGATTGAAGAAATGAGTAAAGAAATGGGATGGAGAGGGAGGAGGAGAGGGAGTGGGGGGAGTTGGAGGGTGTTGTCAGAAAATAAATACAACAGAATAAGTGATAACTGTATACCTATCCTCTGGGAAAGACCATGTATGTATATTGTTTCATTTGCACATACAACATAGAAGCATGATTTTAATCTATATTTGATGTTAAGGAGATAGTTTTCTGATGTGTCATTTCATGTATTTTTGATCTTCTTGAGGAAATGCCTTTAGTACCTAAGCCTTCCTGACTTTCCTCCCACTCCCCCGACTCCCTCTCCTCCTCCCTCTCCATCCCTAAGAGCAGTCAGGGTTTCCTGCCCTGTGGGAAGTTCAAGTTCCTCCCCCCTCCCTCCAGGTTCAGGAAGGTGAGCATCCAAACAGACTGGATCCCCAAAATCCAGTATATGCAAAGGAAACAAGCCCCAGTGTCATTGTCAATGGCTTTTCAGAAAGACTCCGGGCCAGCCACATTCAGAGAATTCGGCCACATTCAGAGAATCTGGTTGGATCACATCCTCGTTCAGTCCCAGTCCAACTGGCCTTAGTAAACTCTCATTAGATCCGTCCTCTTGTATCAGTGGGTGATCACATCCCTTGCAGTCCTTATTTCCTTTTTCATTTTCTTCCTCCTTCTGCTCCTCATTTGGACCTTGGGGGTCTCAGTCCAGTGCTCCAATGTGGGTCTCCATCTGTATCGCCATCCATCGTCGGATAAAGGTTCCCTCTGGTCTTGCCTTCTTTGCTCACGTTCTCTTTCCTTCTGCTTCTCGTTTGGACCTAGGGAGTTAAGTCCAGTGTTCCAATGTGGGTCTCTGTCTCTATCTCCATCCATCGCCAGATGAAGGTTCTATGGTGATAAGCAAAATATTCATCAGTATGGTTATGGGCCAAGCCCATTTCAGGCACCCTCTCCTCTGTCCAGAGAACAATCTGGGGATCTCTCCTTGGACCTGGGATCTCATTTATAATCAAGTCTCCTGTAAACCCTAAAATGACTCCCTTAGTTGAAATATATTCTTCCCTGATCCCATATCCATCCCTCCTCCCTCCCCCCCAATCCCAGTCCACCAAGCTTTCCCCATTCCTAACCTACTCCCTTCTCTCTAACCCTCTCCACTTCCAACAACCCTCCCACCCCCCCCATGCACCCGAGGTTACCTGGGACTCTTGTCTATTTCCAATCTCCAGGAGGACAGCTACATGATTTTCATCAGGTTTACCTTCTTATTTAGCTTCTCTAGGATCACGAATAATAGGCTCAAAGACCTTTAATTATGGTTAGAATCCACTTATGAGTGAATACATACCATATTCCTCTTTTTGGGTCTGGCTTACCTCACTCAGTAAAGCGTTCTCTATGTCCATCCATTTGCATGCAAAATTCAAGATGTCATTGTTTTTTACCACTGAGTAAAACTCTAATGTGTATATGTTCCACACCTTTTTAAACCATTCTACTATTGAGGGAAACCTAGGTTGTTTCCAGGTTCTGGCTATTACAAATAGTGCTGCTATGAACATAGTTGAACAAATGCTTTTGTAGTATGTTAGGGCATTTCTTGGGTATATTCCCAAGAGTGGACTTGCTGGGTCTTGAGGGAGGTTGACTCCCAGTTTCCTGAGAAACCGCCACACTGATATCCACAGTGGCTGCACAAGTTTGCATTCCCACCAACAATGGATGAGTGTTCCCCTCATTCCACATTCTCTCCAGCATAGGCTATCAGTGGTGTTTTTGAGTTTGGCTATTCTGACAGGTGTAAGATGATATCTCAAAGTTGTTTTGATTTGCATTTCCCTGATCGCTAAGGAGGTTGAGCATGACCTTAAGTGCCTTTTGGCCATTCGGAGTTCATCTGTTTTGAATTCTCTGTTCAGTTCAGTACCCCATTTTTTAATTGGGTTAATTAGAGTTTTAGTGTCTAGTTTCTTGAGTTCTTTGTATATTTTGGAGATCAGACCTTTGTCTGATGAGAGGTTGGTGAAGATCTTCTCCCAGTCTGAAGGTAGCCTTTTTGTCTTACTGACAGTGTCCTTTGCTTTACAGAAGCTTCTCAGTTTCAGTAGGTCCCATTTATTCATTGTTTCTCTTATTGTCTGCGCTCCTGGGGTCCTACTTAGGAAGTGGTCTCCTGTGCCTATATCTTGTAGACTACTTCCCACTTTCTCGTCTATCAGGTTCAAAGTGGTCAGATTAATGTTGAGGTCTTTAATCCATTTGGACCTGAGTTTTGTGGATGGTGATAGATATGGATCTATTTTCATTCTTCTACAGGTTGACATCCAGTTATGCCAGCACTATTGGTTAAAGATGCCATCCTTCTTCCATTGTATACCTTTAGCTCCATTGACAAAAATCAGGTGTTCATAAGTTTGTGGGTTAATACCCGGGTCTTCTATTCGATTCCATAGTTCGACTTCTCCTTTGTTATGCCAATACCAAGCTGTTTTCAATACTGTTGCGCTGTAAAAGAGTTTGAAGTCAGGGATGGTAATACCTCCAGAAGTTCCTTTATTGTATAAGATTGTTTTGGCTATCCTGAGTTTTTTGTTTTGCCATATAAACTTGATTATTGTTCTCTCAAGGTCTGTGAAGAAGTTTGATGGGATTTTGATGGGGATTGCATTGAATCTATAGATTGCTTTTGGTAGAATTGCCATTTTTACTATGTTGATTCTCCCAATCCAAGAGCAGGGGAGGTCTTTCCATTTTCTGGTATCCTCCTCAATTTCTTTCTTCAAGGACTTAAAGTTCTTGTCAAATAGGACTTTCACTTCCTGGTTAGAGTTACCCCAAGATATTTTATGCTATTTGTGGCTATCATGAAAGGTGATGTTTCTCTGATTTCCCTCTCTGCTTCTTTATCCTTTATGTATAGTACGGCAACCAATTTTTTTGGAGTTGATCTTGTATCCTGCCACATTACTGAAGGTGTGTATCAACTGTAGGAGTTCTTTGGTAGAGTTTTTGGGGTCGCTTATGTACACTATCATATTGTCTGCAAATAAGGAAAGTTTAACTTCATCCTTTCCAATTCGAATCCCCTTGATCTCCTTATGTTGTCTTATTGCTATTGCTAGAACTTCAAGCACTATATTGAAGAGGTATGGAGAGAGTGGACAGCCTAGTCGTGTTCCTGATTTTAGTGGAATGGCTTTGAGTTTCTCTCCATTCAAGTTGATGTTAGCTGTTGGCTTGCTATATATTGCTTTTATTATATTTAGGTATGATCCTCGTATCCCCAGTCTCTCCAACACCTTTATCATAAAGGGGTGTTGAATTTTGTCAAATGCTTTTTCAGCATCCAATGAAATGATCATATGGTTTTTTTCTTTCAGTTTATTTATATGATGGATTACATTGATAGATTTGCGTATGTTGAACCATCCCTGCATCTCTGGGATGAAGCCCACTTGATCATAATGCATAATTTTTCTAATGAATTCTTGGATTCGGTTTGCCAGTATTTTATTGAGTATTTTAGCGTCAATGTTCATGAGTGAGATTTGCCTGTAATTCTCTTTCTTGGTTGCGTCTTTGTGTGGTTTTGGTATCAGGGTAACTGTAGCTTCATAAAAAGAGTTTGGCAATGATTCTTCTGTTTCTATATTGTGAAATACATTAAGGAGTATAGGTATTAGCTCTTCCTGGAAGTTCTCGTAGAATTCTGCATTGAAACCATCTGGTCCTGGGCTTTTTTTGGTAGGGAGATTTTTGATAACAGCTTCTAATTCTTCACGACTGACAGATGATTTAGATTGTTCACCTGGTCTTGGTTCAACTTTGGTATATGGTCCTTATCTACAAAAATGTCCGTTTCCTTTAACATTTTCCAACTTTGTGGCATATAAACTTTTGTAGTAAGATCTAATGATTCTCTGAATTTCCTCTGTGTCTGTGGTTATGTCCCCCTTTTCATTTCTGATCTTATTAATTTGCATGTTCTCTCTCTGCCGTTTGATTAATTTGGATAGGGGTTTGTCAATCTTGTTGATTTTCTCCAAGAACCAGCTTTTTGATTCATTGATTCTTTGGATTGTTTTCTCTGTTTCTATTTTGTTGATTTCAGCCCTCAGTTTGATTATTTCCAGTCTTCTAGACCTCCTGGGTGAATCAGCTTCTTTTTTTTCTAGAGCTTTCAAGTGTGCTGTTAAGTCTCCAATGTGTGCTTTCTCCGTTTTCCTTAATTGGGCACTTAGTGCTATGAACTTTCCTCTTAGCACTGCTTTCATAGTGTCCCATAGGTTTGAGTATATTGTGTCTTTATTTTCATTAAATTCGAGGAAGACTTTAATTTCTTTCTTATTTCTTCCTTGACCCAGGGGTGATTCAGTAGTTGACTGTTCAACTTCCATGAGTTTGTTGGCTTCCTGGGAGTAGCACTGTTGTTGAATTCTAACTTTAATCCATGGTGATCTGACAAGACACAGGCGGTTACTAATATTTTTTTGTATCTGTGGAAGTTTGCTTTGTTACCGAGTATGTGGTCAGTTTTCGAGAAGGTTCCATGAGCTGCAGAGAAGAAGGTATATTCTTTCCTATTTGGGTGGAATGTTCTATAGATGTCTGTTAAGTCCATTTGATTCAATTCCTCCAATAATTCTCTTATTTCTCTGCTAGGTTTCTGTCTGATTGACCTGTCCATTGGTGAGAGAGGAGTGTTGAAGTCTTCTACTATTAGTGTCTGTTTTTTGATGACTGCCTTGAGTTCTAGAAGTTTTTCCTTTACATAAGTGGGGCTTTATATTAAGGGCATAGATATTCAGGATTGAGACTTCCTCCTGATGAATTGTTCCTGTTATGAGTATAAAATGTCTGTCTCCATCTCTTCTGATTGATTTTAGTTTGAAGTCAATTTTGTTGAAAATTTGAATGGCCACACCTGCTTGTTTCTTAGGTCCGTTTGCTTGAAAAACCTTTTCCCAACCTTTTACTCTGAGTAGATGTCTGTCTTTGTGGTTGAGGTATGTTTCTTGTAAACAGTAGAATGTTGGATCCTGTTTTCGTTTCCAATCTCTTAGTCTGTGCCTTTTTATAGGTGATTTGAGTCCATTAATATTGAGTGATAATAATGACCAGTGATTGTTGACTAAGGTTATTATTATTTTTTGTTTGTTTGTTTAATAGAGTTTGTATGTGTCCCTTCTTTGAGTTAAGCTCGTGAAGGGTCGCTAGATGTCTGAGTTATTGTAGGCAGTGTTGGCAATGTTGGATTCCTTGGGATGTGATTTTCCTTCTATTACTTTCTGTAAGGCTGGGTTTGTGGCTACAAATTGTTTAAATTTGTTCTTATCCTGGAATATTTTGTTTCCTCCATTGATAGTGAATGATAGCTTGGCTGGGTATAGTAGTCTGGGTTTGCATCCCTGGTCTCTTAGTTTCTGCAGTACCTTTATCCAGGACCTTCTGGCTTTCATGGTTTCCATAGAGAAGTCTGGTGTAAGTCTGATAGGTTTACCTTTATAAGTTACTTGACGTTTTTCCTTTGCAGCTCTTAATATTCTTCTTTAATCTGTATGTTTTGTGTTTTGATTATTATATGGCGAGGGGATTTTTTTTTTTGATCAAGTCTATTCGGTGTTCTGTATGCTTCTTGAACCTTCATAGGAATATCATTCTTTAGGTTGGGAAAGTTTTCTTCTATAATTTTGCAGAATATATTTTCTGGACCTTTGATCTGCAGTTCTTCTCCTTCTTCAATCCCTATTATTCTTAGATTTGGTTTTTGTGTTGTGTCCCAGATTTCTTGAATGTTTTGTGATGAGAATTTGTTGGATTTGCTGTTTTCTTTGATCAGATCATTTATTTTCTCTATGGTATCTTCAGACTCTGAGATTCGTTCTTCCATCTCTTGTATCCTATTTGTTATGCTTGATTCTGTAGTCTCTGTTTGTTTACCTAGATTCTCCATATCCAGCCAGCCCTCGTTTTGTGTTTTCTCCATTGCTTCCATTTCAGTTTTCAATTCTTGAACTGTTTCCATTACCTGTTTGATTGTTTTTTTCTTGGTTTCCCAGTGTATCATTGTTTTTTCTTGGTTTCCCAGTGTATCATTCACGGATTTACTCATTTCTTCGAACTCATTGTTATACTTCTCATCCATTTCTTTACACATTTCCTCAATCTTTTTGTTGTACTTCTCATCCAGTTCTTTAAGGGAGTTATTCATATCCTGTTTAATGGACTCTATTGCTTTCATAATGGCACTTTTTCCCACTTCTTCTGGATTAAGAGGTTCAAGTCCTTCTATTGTAGGGTCGTTGTGATCTGGTGATTTCATGTTGTTTTTTAGATTGTTGGAGGAGTTCTTGCCTTGGCGTCTGCCCATCTCTTCCTTCAAATGCTCTATATTGGATCATCTGGTACCAGGCCAGGTTCCCTTGTTGGGCAAGGACTTCACTGACAGAAGTTCTACCTTTCCTCAGGCAGACTATTGAAACACATGCACTCCCTCTTGCCGGGTTGCACTCACAGCCCAGGCCCAGTGTGCAAGGGAGCAGCTCTGGGGAGATCTTGTGGCTCCAGGGGGAATGGGGGAAGAGAGGAAGGTGTACCTGGATGTAGGCTGGGATGGGATTCAGGAGAGCTCTGCAGGGTGGAGCCACCCTTGCAGGGTGACCAAAATGTCGAGGAGGGCAGGCAAAGTCTGAATTCCTTCTAGCTGAAGCCCTCGGACCAGGAGCAAACTCACCCCTCCTCCAATGGATGTCTGCTAGAAGTTCACTGTCTCTTGCTGGCCATGAATGTGGCTGAGCTGACACAGGGCCTGCCTTTCCTCAGGCAGGCTATCAAAGCACAGGAACTGCCCCTGCCGGACTGAGCCTACAGCCCAGGCCCAGTGTGCAAGGGAGCAGCTCTGGGAAGATCTTGTGGCCCCAGGGGGAATGGGGGAAGAGAGGAAGGTGTACCTGGATGAAGGCTGAGATGGGATTCGGGAGAGCTCTGCAGGGTGGAGCCACCACTGCAAGGTGACCAGAAAGTCGAGGGGGGCGGTAAAAGTCTGAATTCCTCCTAGCCGAAGCCCTCGGGCCAGGAGCAAACTCACCCCTCCTCCAATGGATGTCTGCTAGAAGTTCACTGTCTCTTGCTGGCCATGAATGTGGCTGAGCTGACACAGGGCCTGACTGTCCTCAGGCAGGCTATCACAGCACAGGATCTGCCCCTGCCGGGCTCAGCCCACAGCCCAGGCCCAGCATGCCAGGGAATAGCTCTCGGGAGATCTTGTGGCCCCAGAGGGAAGGGGGGAAGAGAGGAAGGTGTACCTGGATGAAGGCTGGGATGGGATTCGGGAATTTGTTCTTTAGTCATCTGTTGTGTTCTTAATTCATTATCACATTCAATATTATAAATGGGAAAAAGTAATATTTTTAAATAAAATATTAAAATATTCTTGAATTTATATCTTAACTTTGTTGTTAATGTTAGCTTACATTATAGATTAATTAAGTTCCTTAGGGTTCTCTTTCCCACACTCTTAAAGAATATATGGTACTTATAACCTCCCAGCCACCTTCCATACAATGGTACTTGAGACTAGGGGTAGGAGTTGCTTTGTAGATGTATCATAAAGATTGGGCTCTAGATCTCTTAGCACATGCTCACCAGGGCTTGGCCTGACTACCTTACACACTGATAATGCAGATGGGCAACTCACACATGTGTGCAAGGGTTTTAGATGAGTCATACATGGATGTAACCATGCATGCGAGCACATGGGTCATGCTGGGCCCTTAGTTCTAAGGGCCCATCCACACATGCCTGCCTTTAGAACCTGAAAGTGCAGCCTTATCTGTGGCTGAATAATTGATAGGGGAGTTCAGCCAATCATTTTCTGTTTGTGGGGTGTGTCGCCCTTAGGCTAAAGCTTGCCTATAAACCTGCAAGCACAATCCCGCTAGCTCTCTCTCGCCTGTCTCCTATGTCTGGACGGCTCATTTGGATTCTGGTGTAAGCTGGTGTAAGTCTTATTTCTGTTTACTAAAGCTGTATATTTTGTATTAAGATAGTCTGGGGACTTTTCTTTACCAATCGCCCTGCGGCTTCATCTGGCGCCCAACGTGGGGCTCGAACCCATGACCTTGAGATTAAGAGTCTCATGCTCTATGGACTGAGCTAGCCAAAGACACTCCACCTGGAGCTTGTCTTCTTCCTGGCATAACTGGCCTTTGGGCAAAGAAAAAGCCCATACCTCAACCACTAACAAAATTTTTTTTCTTTTTTTTTTTTTAAATTTTATTAAATTATAAAAGTTTCCATTTCCACCCCTCTTCCCAACACCCTCCCACTCCCCCCATTCCCTCTCCTCCTCCCTCTTCGTCCCTTAGGGCAGTCAGGGTTTCCTGCCCTATGGGAAGTTCCAGTTCCTTCCCCCTCCCTCCAGGTCCAGGAAGGTGAGTGTCCAAACAGACTGGATCCCCAAAATCCAGTATATGCAGAGGAAACAGGTCCCAGTATCATAGTCAATGGCTTTTCAGAAAGACTTCGGGCCAGCCACAGTCAGAGAATCCGGCCAAATTCCGAGAATCTGGTTAGATCACCTCCTCGTTCAGTCCCCGTCCACCTGGCCTTGGTAAACTCTCATTAGATCCGTTCCCTTGTATCAGTGGATGATAGCATCCCTCGCAGTACTGATTTCGTTTTTCATGTTCTTCCTCCTTCTGCTCCTCATTTGGACCTCGGGGGGCTCAGTCCGGTGCTCCAATGTGGGTCTCCGACTGTATCGCCGTCCTTCGCCAGATGAAGGATCTATGGTGATAAGCAAAATATACATCAGTATGGTTATGGGCCACGGCTGATTCAGGCACCCTCTCCTCTGTCCAGAGAACAATGAACCTGATAGAAGAGAAAGTGGGAAGTAGTCTACAAGATATAGGCACAGGAGGCCTCTTCCTAAGTAGGACCCCAGCAGCACAGACAATAAGAGAAACAATGAATAAATGGGATCTACTGAAACTGAGAAGCTTTTGTAAAACAAAGGACACTGTCAGTAGGACAAAAAGGCTGCCTTCTGACTGGGAGAAGATCTTCACCAACCCCTCATCAGACAAAGGTCTGATCTCCAAAATATACAAAGAACTCAAGAAACTAGGCACTAAAACTCTAATTAACCCAATTAAAAAATGGGGTGCTGATCTGAACAGAGAATTCACAACAGATGAACTTCGAATGGCCAGAAGACACTTAAGGTCATGCTCAACCTCCTTAGCGATCAGGGAAATGCAAATCAAAACCACTTTGAGATACCATCTTACACCTGTCAGAATAGCTAAAGTCAAAAACACCAACGATAGCCTATGCTGGAGAGGATGTGGGGTGAGGGGAACACTCATCCATTGTTGGTGGGAATGCAAACTCGTGCAGCCACTGTGGAAATCAGTGTGGCGGTTTCTCAAGAAACTGGGAGTCAACCTTCCTCAGGACCCAGCAATTCCACTCTTGGGAATATACCCTAAAGATTCCCTAACATACTACAAAAGCATTTGTTCAACTATGTTCATAGCAGCACTATTTGTAATAGCCAGAACCTGGAAACAGCCTAGGTGCCCCTCAATAGAAGAATGGTTAAAAAAGGTGTGGAACATATACACATTAGAGTTTTACTCAGCAGTAAAAAACAATGACATCTTGAATTTTGCATGCAAATGGATGGAAATAGAAAATGCTTTACTGAGTGAGGTAAGCCAGACCCAAAAAGAGGAACACGGTATGTATTCACTAATAAGTGGATTCTAACCATAATTAAAGGTCTTTGAGCCTATTATTCGTGATCCTAGAGAAGCTAAATAAGAAGATGAACCTGATGAAGATTATTTAGCTATCCACCAGGAGGTAGGAAATAGACAAGAGTCCCAGGTAACCTCGGGTGCATGGAGGGGTGGGAGGGTTGATGGAAGGGGAGAGGGTTAGAGAGAAGGGAGTAGGGGAGGAACGGGGAAAGCTTGGTGGCCTGGGATGGGGGGGAGGGAGGAAGGATGAATACGGGATCAGGGAAGAATATATTTCAACTAAGGGAGTCATTTTAGGGTTTACAGAAAACCACTAACAAAATTACAGAATATCCATAAATGGATAAAAGCAGGATTGTCTTATCTTGCCAAGACAGGGTGAGAGAGTCCTAAAAGATTTCTTGCCTTTGAAAAATGACATGTCAGTTACATCAGACCTTAGCCAAAGTTGGTTGACTCAACATTGCATATGAGACTTTGGGTGATTGCCCGGGTATTCAGTTGTCTCTTCCATTCGTTACACATTTCAGAAGTTTCCCGCTTGTACTTCAGGGCCGCTTGAGTAAAATTATTTTCCTTCTCAGATCTTTGATCGAGTTGAAGATTAGATAGATGTAGTTACTATCTACATTATTTAGACTCCCTGAAATAGAATGTTTAGTAGAACTTTTGTTATATGTTTCTTGCTTAACATTGTTTGTTGTTTGTAACTTTATGTTTATTATTTGGTTCTATTGTATATAGTTGTATTTGGTTTGGTTCTGTTGTATTTTAGAAAAAAAGGGGGAGATGATAGGGGAGTTCAGCCAATCACTTTCTGTTTGTGGGGTATGTCGCCCTTAGGCTAAAGCTTGCCTATAATCCTACAAGCATGCTTCTGCTAGCTCTCTCTTGCCTGGCTCCTGTGTCTGGACAGATCGTTTGGATTCTGGTGTAAGCTGGTGTAAGTCTTACTTCTGTTTATTAAAGCTGTATATTTTGTATTAAGATAGTCTGGGGATTTTTCATTACTGATTGCCCTGCAGCTTCTAATAATTACAGACTGTCTATGATTAATGAAGTTGTGTCTGCTACCAATACAGAAATGTTAGAAACATTATGACATTTAGCTAATTTTTACTCAAAATATGAGAAACTATTATATTGACATATTTATTTCTGAATTTTAAATTTAATTTTAACTGTACTTGGTGATGGGGAGTGAATTTAAAAATACATTCTTAAAAAATTTAAGATTTAGAATGAAAAATATTTATTTAGCACATCCTTAATTACTTTATTGGGGTAAAAAATTGAAAGTCAACCTAATTATCAAAACAATTTTAAGATATGTAAAATAAAAGTTAAAGATGAACAAACTAATCTAAAAAACTCACTTATTAGACATATGAAAAAAATTCAGACTGAAGATGCAGCTCAAAAGGACATCAACTGCATAAAATGTACAAGACTCAAATTTAAAATTGTTATGGATTTATTAAAAATGATGCAGGATCCTTGGCAGCAATAGGCATCAGAATTGCTGGAGGTCCCCAAGCGGTGGTAGTGGGCCATGTGGCGGCAGGCAGCAGGCCCTGAGAGCAGCCAGTTCTAGGCAGAGAAGGCTGCTAGTTCCCTGAGCAGTGGCTGGCTGGTCCCAGGCAGGGAGACATGTGGCGGGCAAGAGACAGAGACATGGATAGGCACGCCATGTAGAGTAAGGTTGAATATTTATTCAGGGGGTTATGGAGGGGAAAGGGAGAAGAGGAGAAGGGCAGAGATAGAAGAGAGAGACAGAAGTGGGTGAAAGGGAGAAGTGAGAAGAGAGTCAGAAGCTGCCTTTCCAAGAGTAAGAAGGAAAAGAGAGCAAGCTCAGGCTGGAATCTGAAGATCAACCTAAGACCCTAAGCAATAAAGAGGGTGCCTGAACTGGCCTTGCCCTGTAGTCAGACTGATGATTATCTTAAATATCACCATAGAACCATAGTTCAACAACAGATGGAAACAGAGACAGAGAACCACATCGTAGCTCCCAAGGTCCAGTTGAAGAGTGCAATGAGTGAGAGTATGAGCAAGGAAGTCAAGACCATGAGGGGTTCACCCACTGAGACAGTGTGTCTGAGCTAGTGGGAGCTCACCAACTCCACCTGGACTGGGAATGAACGAGCATGGGATCAATGTGGTCCCTTTGAATGTGGTTGACTGTTGGGGCAGACTGAGGGACCAGTGACAATGGCACTGAGATTTGTTTCTACTGCATGTACTGGCTTTTTGGAATCCTATTCTCTTTGATTGTATACCTTGCTCAACCTGGATGTAGTGTGGAAGACCTTGGACTTTTCACAGAGCAGGATGCCTTGCCCTCTTTTAAGATTTGTGGGGGGTGGGAGGAGGGTGTGGAGGGAGTGGGAGAGAAGTGGGAGGAGGGGAGGAATTGGGAATTTGGATTGATTTTTTTAAAGTAACACACTTTTTAAACATCATAATTCTGGAGTAAACTACCATATGTCTTTGTCAGTATAAGAAAGTTTTAAAAAAAGAGAAAGTAAAGGAAGAGATGCAGGAATTCCACAGTTCTGGTCATCATTGCTGTCTTTTTGATGTAAAATGTACGTTGCATACTCATATGGTTGAAAGCTTGCTCTCCAGCTGGTGGTGGTATTTGGAAAGTTTTGGAACAGGTGGAAAGCAAGAGGGAAACAAATGTGTAGTTTTTTTATTATGTATTATTTGCTTTCCCATCAGGAAAATAAATGGTTTATTTATAAATTATTATTTATTATCTTACAAAATATTACCATTTACAAAAGAGATTCTAAAAAATTCAGTGTTCAAGGCAATTATGTTTAAATTTTATAAAAATACAGTCAAATACCAATTCAATTTAATTTCTTGTATACCCACAAAGAAAGCTTTCCAAAAAGTATTAGTTAAGCTATTTTCTCTACTTGTCTCAGAATAAAAACTTGAGTTAAGGAAGAACATTTAGTCTCCTGATGCTGAAACTCTAAAGCTTCAGAAAATGTCTTTGTTACTCAGTACTGTATATTCTAATCAAGTATAAAGAAGAAAGTGAACACTATCAAAGGACCCATAAAAAGAGTTTATGATGTTTCAGAATCAGACAACATAAAACAGGACATATTCAAATTAGAAACACTATTATAAAGTGTGATTCTATAAGGAATCTCCATAACACTCTTAATAATGTGATTAAGGAGACAAAGTAATAGCAATATACACAAGTACTAATTAGAACATCGAAACTATTACGCCTCATGTGGGAGATAAGTCATAAAATTCAAAGAATATTTGTAAGAAGCTCTATTGGACTAGCTTTTAAGTTTTTCAGTGCCTGGGGCTGATTTAGTGAACTTGTGGTATGAGTTGGAAATGTTTAAGAGAGTTCAATTGCCCTAATAATTTACATTAAGCTTCAAATCTTATTACAATATAAAAAATAATTCAAAGGAAGATGCTTTTCTTCTCTAGGCTCAATGGTAGAATTCATGTGCAATCTAAAATCAAACCAAATCCTGCAATATTCAGTATAATGATACTCCATCATTGTAAATATATGTCCACATTTATTGTACTAGCATGACGTCAATGTTATAAGAGATGTTGATGGATAGATTTATTCTATAATTAAAACAATATTATTAACATATACTCTGTGAAAAAATTAAATTACATTTATAAAATAATTCATACAAAGGAAATAAATATCTGTAGCTAAAGTTGCAATGAATATTTTTATATTTACAGATGATCATAATGAATGATCTACTTCATATAAAGAAAATAAAGTCAGCTAAATCAATTTTGTAAATACTGCTTATTCAATAGAAAAAGCATTTTGGCCAAGTAAAAATTTATTTTAAAATTACTTCTATTTTTTACATATTAAAATTTTACATGGTAAAAGTATGAAACACAAGGAGGGTAAAAACACTGTATTTGTACTGCTTATTGGTTAAACCTATATATCCCTATTAGTGAAGTAATTATATCTTAAGGAAGAAAAACCTAATTAGATAATTACTGACAACATCCAATTTCTTGAAATACTCACTGAAGCTAGACAACTCACAATTCTCAGGAGTCTCTCAACAAACAATACAGTATATGTAATAGAACACAGACCTTTTGCTCCAATGTTTATACTCATAACTGAATGGTTATGAGTTATTGGTTATGAGTGAATGGTATTCTCAGAAGTCTGTTTACAGTTATCTCATGCAAAAGTCATATTCCAGCTGACACTGTCACTCTGCATATATTTTACACTTGTGCAGCTTGGTCCTCATGCAGGACTCCTAATAGTGGGAGCAGAAACTGTCTCTGGCTCTTTTACTGACTTTTGGGATCCTACTTCCCATACTGGGCTGCCTTGCCCAGTGTTAATACATGGGAAGGTGTTTAGTGTTTCTGAAACTTGATATGACATGGTTTGTTGATATTCATGGGAGACCTGCTCTTTCCTGAACAAAACCAGAGAAGTAAATTAGAGGTAGGAACAGAGAGGGGTGGGGAAGTGATTGGGAGAAGGGGGAAACTGTAGCCAAGATGTAAAAATCAATCAATCAATCAATCAACCAATAACTGGAAAAAAGCTTTCTATATAAACCATTATTATAAAAGCTATGTTTAATTTATTCAAATCAGTATTAAAGAGAAACACATTAAAAAGACCAAAATGATAACTTTTCTGATCCTATTGAATGGGACAAGAAGAAAAGAATGGTGTTTGAATTATTGTGGAGAAAATTAAATGCTGATCATGTTAAAATTGTATTTTATTTTTCAAAAGCCAGAATGAATCATATATTCATCAGGAAGTCTATGTGACTACTTGCATACATAACAAGACATTATAAGGGAAGTTTATCTGGAAGACATTGGAAAATGCCACAAATTTAAAATTAATAATGTTCTCATAGAGATAAAAGACTATATTGTTATGGAACAGTCCTTTTTACAATATGAAGATACTTTGTTCTCATTGGTTTCTTAAAGAGATAAATGGCCAATAGGTAGGTAGAAAGAGGTTCGATGGGACTGCAGACAAGAAGAGAGCTTGCTGGATTGAAGAAGGGTTGAGTCACCAGGAGATGTAGAGAGAACTAAGATGAACATACATGTTGAAGAAATGTACCAATATACATAGTAGACAATAGATAAGAAAGTCGTGTTGATTTTAGTTGTAAGAACTAGTTATTAACAAGCCTAAGCTATTGGCTGAGCATTTATAATTAATAATAAGTCTCTGTGTGGTTATTTGAGAAATGACCAGGACAGAAAACTTTGACAACAAATGGAACCCAATGTTCAGGACCATGTACATCCACATAAAAGCCTGGGAAAGTTTTTTTTAAAAAGTGTGCGAAACAGTGTCAAATGCTGTTTCCTGGTTATGACCTTCTCTTGGGTAGGCTCAGTGCTAGCAGCAAAGAGGTCCACTACTGAGCGCTTGTATGAGGTTTATGAGAAGCAGGTGGCAAGCTACTCAATGGCATGAGATTAGGTAGAAACTCCTGCAACAACAGAGATACAGATACTTTACAGAGATGGGGCAGTAAAATACCTCTGCCATGAGGCTAGCCTCTCAGAGAGTGAAGATGGATAAACCTAGCCTCCAGCATGCCATAAGCTAAATTGCACAGTGCTTTGGGGTATAGACAGTCATAAAATGTGGTTTAAACATAATAAGTAAAGTATTTAAAGAAAGAAGAAAATAATATAAAAAAAAAAGACATAAGGATGGAAAACAGATGGGGATTACTGCAGACACAGGAAAAACCTGCTGGAAATAGGGAAGTGGAGATACTCATCTTGATGAGAGAAGCAAGATGAACATGCCAAGTTGAAAAAAAAAAGGTACCAAGTCATGTGGTAGATCACAGATGAGAAATATTAGTTAATTTAAGTTGTACAAACTAGTTAGTAACATCCTTAAGCTATCAGCCAAGGATTTAGATTTTATAAGTCTTTGTGTGATTGTTTGGGAGCTGACCAGTGGAAGAGAAAATTATGCATACCTATATGGGCATGTGCTTACTCCCATACTTTTACTTGTTTCTTCAGCTGTGGACTGGGAAAATTAAGGTTACCCAATACAAGGGTTTTCAGTCAATGGTAGTGTTACAACCGCTAACTATCTAAACCAGCACAATCTCTAAAAGAATCTAGGCATTTTCCTCAAACCCACGCTTACTATGGTCTTCACTCCTCACAAAGAGGCTGCTTTTTGCTACAGTCTTACAGCACTACAGAAAAGTACAAACAATCAAAATACAGAGTTTTGGAGGCCAGTCACATTGGATACATTTATAATACACCTTAGAATATAAGGCTCAGGACACACTGCAGAAGAGAGGCTGATGATTATTATAGGAGATAGGACCAGGGAGCTTGTTGTAAGATTATTTTTTTTTAGTAGCATGAGAATCTACACACATAGATTTTCAATAGCATGACAGCTTATGCAGGAGTTGAACAAAGACAACATTACTAGACATACTAAAATGAATGTGGGGATACCGTGGTACATTAACCCTAAACAAAGAATGAAAGGTGATTAAGGAATCTTGAAAAGTAGACAAATAGCCTTCCCTAGGAAAGAACACGCCAAGTGATTATTCAATACCAAAAAGTCAGCTCCAAAAGATATCTTACATTGGCAGAGATGTCTAACAAGATTAAAATTTAAGTATTCTGAATAGTAGGAAACACATAGTGGAAATGAATAAGATGTTATACATTTATAAAAATACTTGAAAAGAAAGAATATTAGTCACCTAGGCTAAGAACAGAAAGATGCAGTTAAGAGCATTTTAGACAGAAATGAGGAATAAGTTCAGGATGTTCATATAAACATGTTCACTAAAATAAGTGGCAATATATGAGATATTTAAAAGCCACAAAGAGAAAAAATTCATGTTCACTTAAAAAAAATATGTAAACCAATACATATAAATTGAATTTGCTTGACTGTTATGTAATCAAACTTTTAAAAATTATATAAAGTGGCACTGCTGAGGAGCTCTTTCCAGAGAGCTGAGTGGGTGCTAGCCTGGGCAGCCTGCCTGCCTGTCCGGGAAGGGAGCACAGCCCTTCCCCCCTCAGCTTCTGTGGCAGGGTCTTCGGTGTTCCAAGGGACCCCTCCCCTCCCCCCACTGCTGCGGGCCCTTTGTCTCCCGGGTCCTGGGAAGACCAGCTAGCCCTGTTGCACTGCTGAGGAGTTCTTCCCAGAGAGGGCTGAGGAGCTCTATCCAGAGAGTGCTGTGAAGTCCTACGCAGAGAGTGCTGAGGAGTTATATCCAGAAAGTGCTGAGGAGTTTCATCCAGAGTGGAGGAGATGGGCAGGCGCCAATGCAAGAATTCCTCCAACAACCTGAAAGGCAACATGACATTGCCAGAATCCAGGGAGCTCGAAACTAGAAGAATTGAACACCCTACTCCAGAAGAAATAGAAGAAATCGACTCTAAGTGCTTCTTTATGAAAATAATAGAGGAACTTAAACAGGAGGTGAAAATCTGCCGTAAAGAAATGGAAGATAAGTATAACAAAAAAATTGAGGAAATGAGTAAAGAAATGGAAGAGAAATATACCAAAAAGTTTGAAGAAATGAGTAAATCCGTAAATGAAATTCTGGGAAACCAAGAAAAAACAATCAAACAGGTAATAGAAACAGTTCAAGATTTGAAAACTGAAATGGAGTCAATTAAGAAATCACAAACCGAGGGCCGGCTGGCTATGGAAAATCTGGGTAAACGAACAGAGACATCAGAAACAAGCATAACCAATAGAATACAAGAGATAGAAGAAAGAATCTCAGACTCAGAGGACACCATAGAGAAATTAAACACTCTGACCAAAGAAAACAGCAAATCCAACAAATTCTCATCACAAAACATTAAGGAACTGTGGGACACAATAAAAAAACCAAATCTAAGAATAATAGGAGTAGAAGAAGGAGAAGAATTGCATTTCAAAGGTCCAGAAAATATACTCAACAAAATTATAGAAGAAAACTTTCCCATCCTAAAGAACGATATTCCTATGAAGATTCAAGAAGCATACAGAACACCGAATAGACTTTATCAGAAAAAAACATCCCCTCGTCATATAATAATCAAAACACAAAGCATTCAGACTAAAGAAAGGATATTGAGAGCTACAAAGGAAAAAGGTCAAGTAACTTATAAAGGTAAACCTATCAGACTTACACCAGACTTCTCGATGGAAATCATGAAAGCCAGAAGGTCCTGGATAGAGGTACTGCAGAAACTAAGAGACAATGGATGCAAGCCCAGACTACTTTACCCAGCCAAGCTATTGTTCACTATCAACGGAGAAAACAAAATATTCCAGGATAAAAACAAATTTAAACAATACGTAGCTACTAATCCAGCCTTACAGAGAATACTAGAAGGAAAATCACAACCCAAGGAATCCAACATTCCCAACACTGCCTACATTAACTCAGACATCTAGCGACCCTTCACAAGCACAACTCAAAGAAGGAAAACACATACACTCTACTACCCAAAAAAATGACCGGAGTCATTGATCACTGGTCATTAATATCAATTAATATCAATGGACTCAATTCACCTATAAAGAGGCACAGACTTAGAGATTGGATACGAAAACAGGATCCAACATTCTGCTGTCTACAAGAAACACACCTCAACCACAAAGACAGACACCTACTCAGAGTAAAGGGTTGGGAAAAGGTTTTCCAAGCAAATGGACCTAAGAAACAAGCGGGTGTGGCCATTCTAATATCTAACAAAATCGACTTCAAACTAAAATCAATCAGAAGAGATGGAGATGGACATTTCATACTCATAACAGGAACAATTCATCAGGAAGAAGTCTCAATCTTGAATATCTATGCCCCTAATATAAAGGCACCCACATACGTAAAAGAAACTCTTCTAGAACTCAAGGCAGTCATCAAACCACACACACTAATAGTAGGAGACTTCAACACTCCTCTCTCACCAATGGACAGGTCAATCAGACAGAAACCTAACAGAGAAATAAGAGATTTATTGGAGGTACTGAATCAAATGGACTTAACAGACATCTATAGAACATTCCACCCAAATAGGAAAGAATATACCTTCTTCTCTGCAGCTCATGGAACCTCGAAAATTGACCACATACTTGGTAACAAAGCAAACTTCCACAGATACAAAAAAATATTAGTAACCACCTGTGTCTTGTCAGATCACCATGGATTAAAATTAGAATTCAACAACAATGGTACCCCCAGGAAGCCAACAAACTCATGGAAGTTGAACAGTCAACTACTAAATCACCCCTGGGACAAGGAAGAAATAAAGAAAGAAATTAAAGTCTTCCTTGAATATAATGAAAACAAAGACACACCGTATTCAAACCTATGGGACACAATGAAAGCAGTGCTAAGAGGAAAGTTCATAGCACTAAGTGCCCACCTAAAGAAAACGGAGAAAGCACACATTGGAGACTTAACAACACACTTGAAAGCTCTAGAAAAAAAAGAAGCTGATTTACCCAGGAGGAGTAGAAGACTGGAAATAATCAAACTGAGGGCTGAAATCAACAAAATAGAAACACAGAAAACAATTCAAAGAATCATTGAAGCAAAAAGCTGGTTCTTGGAGAAAATTAACAAGATTGACAAACCCCTATCCAAACTAATCAAACGGCAGAGAGAGAACTTGCAAATTAATAGGATCAGAAATGAAAAGGGGGACATAACCACAGACACAGAGGAAATTCAGAGAATCATTAGATCTTACTACGAAGGTTTATATGCCACAAAGTTGGAAAATGTAAAAGAAATGGACATTTTTTTAGATAAGTACCATATACCAAAGTTGAACCAAGACCAGGTGAACAATATAAATAGACCTGTTAGTCGTGAAGAACTAGAAGCTGTTATCAAAAATCTCCCTACCAAAAAAGGCCCAGGACCAGATGGTTTCAATGCAGAATTCTACAAGAACTTCCAGGAAGAGCTAATACCTATACTCCTTAATGTATTCCACAATATAGAAAAAGAAAAGTCACTGCCAAACTCCTTTTATGAAGCTACAGTCACCCTAATACCAAAACCACACAAAGACACAACCAAGAAAGAGAATTACAGGCCAATCTCACTCATGAACATCGATGCGAAAATTCTCAATAAAATACTGGCAAACCGAATCCAAGAACACATTAGAAAAATTATACATTATGATCAAGTAGGCTTCATCCCAGAGATGCAGGGATGGTTCAACATACGCAAATCTATCAATGTAATCCATCATATAAATAAACTGAAAGAAAAAAAACCATATGATCATTTCATTGGATGCTGAAAAAGCATTTGACAAAATTCAACACCCATTTATGATAAAGGTGTTGGAGAGACTGGGGATACAAGGATCATACCTAAATATAATAAAAGCAATATACAGCAAGCCGACAGCTAACATCAAATTGAATGGAGAGAAACTCAAAGCCTTTCCACTAAAATCAGGAACACGACAAGGCTGTCCACTCTCTCCATACCTCTTCAATATAGTGCTTGAAGTTCTAGCAATAGCAATAAGACAACATAAGGAGATCAAGGGGATTCGTATTGGAAAGGATGAAGTTAAACTTTCATTATTTGCAGACGATATGATAGTGTACATAAGCGACCCCAAAAACTCTACCAAAGAACTCCTACAGCTGATAAACACCTTTAGTAACGTGGCAGGATACAAGATCAACTCCAAAAAATCAGTGGCACTCCTATACACAAAGGATAAAGAAGCGGAGAGGGAAATCAGAGAAACATCACCTTTCACGATAGCCACAAATAGCATAAAATATCTTGGGGTTACTCTAACCAAGGATGTCAAAGACCTATTTGACAAGAACTTTAAGCCTTTGAAAAGAGAAATTGAGGAGGATACCAGAAAATGGAAAGACCTCCCCTGCTCTTGGATTGGGAGAATCAACATAGTAAAAATGGCAATTCTACCAAAAGCAATCTATAGATTCAATGCAATCCCCATCAAAATCCCATCAAACTTCTTCACAGACCTTGAGAGAACAATAATCAAGTTTATATGGAAAAACAAAAAACCCAGGATAGCCAAAACAATCTTATACAATAGAGGAACTTCTGGAGGCATTACTATCCCTGACTTCAAACTCTATTACAGAGCTACAGTATTGAAAACAGCTTGGTATTGGCATAGGAACAGAGAAGTCGACCTATGGAATCGAATAGAAGACCCAGATATTAACCCACAAACCTATGAACACCTAATTTTTGACAAGGGAGCTAAAGGTATACAATGGAAGAAGGAAAGCGTCTTTAACAAATGGTGCTGGCATAACTGGATGTCAACCTGTAGAAGAATGAAAATAGATCCATATCTATCACCATGCACAAAACTCAAGTCCAAATGGATTAAAGACATCAACATCAATTTGTCCGCTTTGAACCTGATAGAAGAGAAAGTGGGAAGTAGTCTACAAGATATAGGCACAGGAGGCCACTTCCTAAGTAGGACCCCAGTAGCACAGACAATAAGAGAAACAATGAATAAATGGGACCTGCTGAAACTGAGAAGCTTCTGTAAAGCAAAGGACACTGTCAGTAAGACAAAAAGGCTGCCTTCTGAGTGGGAGAAGATCTTCACCAACCCCTCATCAGACAAAGGTCTGATCTCCAAAATATACAAAGAACTCAAGAAACTAGACACTAAAACTCTAATTAACCCAATTAAAAATGGGGTGCTGATCTGAACAGAGAATTCACAACAGATGAACTTCGAATGGCCAGAAGACACTTAAGGTCATGCTCAACCTCCTTAGCGATCAGGGAAATGCAAATCAAAACCACTTTGAGATACCATCTTACACCTGTCAGAATAGCTAAAGTCAAAAACACCAACGATAGCCTATGCTGGAGAGGATGTGGGGTGAGGGGAACACTCATTCATTGTTGGTGGGAATGCAAACTTGTGCAGCCACTTTGGAAATCAGTGTGGCGGTTTCTCAGGAAACTGGGAGTCAACCTCCCTCAGGACCCAGCAATTCCACTCTTGGGAATATACCCTAAAGATTCCCTAACATACTACAAAAGCATTTGTTCAACTATGTTCATAGCAGCACTATTTGTAATAGCCAGAACCTGGAAACAACCTAGGTTTCCCTCAATAGTAGAATGGTTTAAAAAGGTGTGGAACATATACACATTAGAGTTTTACTCAGTGGTAAAAAACAATGACATCTTGAATTTTGCATGCAAATGGATGGACATAGAGAACGCTTTACTGAGTGAGGTAAGCCAGACCCAAAAAGAGGAATATGGTATGTATTCACTCATAAGTGGATTCTAACCATAATTAAAGGTCTTTGAGCCTATTATTCGTGATCCTAGAGAAGCTAAATAAGAAGACGAACCTGATGAAGATTATTTAGCTATCCGCCAGGAGGTAGGAAATAGTCAAGAGTCCCAGGTAACCTTGGGGCGTAAATGGAAACTTTTATAATTTAATAAAATTACTTTAAAAAAATTATATAAAGAAAATAATAAGTATATATAAAATTCTTGTTAGTAAATAAACTGACAAATAAACAAAAACTTTAAACTTTACTGAAAATAGTATTATAAAATGCATATATTAAAATAAAAACATAATGTTTGATTAATAGAGTTATAACTACATACTGCTAAATTATAAATGTATATTGCATTAGATACAGTGTAAAACATTTCTGATTGACAGTCACAAGATATCTAACTTGCTGTCCTCAGAAATTATATATTTAATCATAATTTGAGATAAGTAGAGTAGTTTTATTATAAAATATATTTGAAGAAAAAATTACTGAAATAGTAAAATTATGAAGTGATGGGAAATTGTTAAATGCTAGAGTATACTTGTTGGTGTGAGATTAATTAAAATATTTAAATATTAATATTAAATGAAACTTTACTAAATATGGACAGATATGTGCCATATGTTCTTATTTATAATTCACTCTACCATATAGTTCAATCTACCATTTGAAAAAAGCATATGCCATAGCAAGTTAGAAAGCTTTTCAGTCTTTACTTAAATTATGACACTGGTGTACTGCCAAGGACCATCTGCCTTCTGTACTAATTAGACCTGGGCCATAAAACATAAACTTAAAGAAATAATTTTAAGTGTAGATTTATGTTTGAAATTTGATAATCACATTAAATTTCTAAGTTTGAGTTAATTTGTTTTCATTCTTAATATTATTTTAGATACTCTTCACAGAAACATGACAAATATATTGTTTTATATCAAAAGAATACTAGTGATAAATGTGGTTTCTTTTTTCACTCCTGAATTTCACCTCAAAGGAAACTATTTAGGACCAATACATCTGAGTGTTGGGTTTCTATACAGAAATAAAATCTATTGCAATTCTAGTAAATTCACAAGGGTCCATTATAAGAAGTCTTTAATATACCAGAATTTGAAGAATATATTACAATCTAAATTTAGAGCTAATTTGAACTAAATTTATAACTGTTTTTTCAGGAATAAAGTTTGGTATTTTTAATAATGTTTTTATTAATTCTTTGAGAATTTCAAATAAAATTATTTTATTTATCTCCTTCTCTAACCACTCCCAGATCCTTCCTTACTTCCCTGTCTAGACAACTTCATGTTTATTTTCTAAACCTGTGTCCGGTTTCATGTTGCCTGACTATATTTAGACATATTCTTCCCTGTGGTTTGGTCAATAATACAAGGTGCAATAGTAACACAAATGCCATAGGAATGTCCAACTATTTTCTGAATGAACTTAAGATGTAGCCCATACTGGCACTGTTAGGTAGGCCAAGAACCTGTGGCTAATTAAGTCATGATCCCTAAGGGAAAGCATCATGCTCATTTGGCTAAATGATTATAGAAATAAAACTACTTCTAATGACTTTTGTTATACCAATATATCAGTCTTTTGGTCAACTTTTATTAGTGAAGTTTCTTACAGTAGATATCAATTAATATAGAAACCCACAAGTGATCAACATGTAAAGAATAAAAGACTTCAGAGTCCTCGGCCCTAAATGGGATGTCAACATTGTTTCCTTTACTTTCATATTCAGGGATATTTATAAAAGGTGAAAGTGAAAAGATAGTAGAGCCAGAAGTCCTGGAAATATTGTTTCCCCTACTCAACAAGACAGTTACAAAAATGAAGCATCAAAATCTGTGACAGCATTTGTGAGTACCTTATAGGCTCAAGCCAAACAAAATTTCCGCAAGAAGGAAGGGAGCTGGTCAAGAAGCCCACCTCTAACTGAGGAATTATTAGCATTTGATATCTTCCAGGAAAGGGAAAGTAAGCTGACTTTAAGTTTGGTGTTTTAATGTATTTAAACACTGAAGGTATGTCTCTAAAAACAATGTCATGAAAAAATGCAATATTTTGGGTTGGTTGAATGAGAATGGCCATTATAGGCTCCTTTTTTGATTGCTGGGTCCCTAATGGGTGGAACACTGGGTGGAGAATTGGGGGTATGGTATTGTTGGAAGAGATATGTCACTGGGGATGATGGAATTTCAGGATCAGAGGTTCCAAATCAGATGAACTCCCATATTTAGTCTCCAACTTGTGGATTAGGTATAACCAACAGAATACAAGAAATAGAAGAAAGAATCTCAGGTGTTGAAAATCTTGTAGAGGAAATAAACTCATTGATCAAAGAAAACATTAAATCCAACAAATTCTTAACACAGAACATCCAGGATATCTGGTACACCATGAAAAGACAAAACCTAAGAATAATAGGGATAGAAGAAGAAGAAGAAGAGCTCCAGCTCAAAGGTACAGTAAATATATTCAACAAAATCATAGAAGAAAACTTTCCAAACCTAAATAAGGCTATCCCTTTGAAGGTGCAAGATGCTTAAAGAATGCCAAATAAACTGGATCAAAAAAAAGTTTCTTCATGATATAATAATAAAAAATGCAAAATATACAGAATAAAAAAAGACTATTAAGAGCTGCAAAGGAAAACTATTAACTAACATATAAAGGTAGACCTAGAAGAATTATACCCAAGTTCTCAATGGAAAACAGGAAAGCTAGAAGGCCCTGGGCTGGTGTGCTGCAGACACTAAGAGACACAGATACAAGTCCAGACTACTATATCCAGAAAAGCTTTCAATCACCACCATCGATTAAGAAAACAAAATAATCCATGACAAAATCACATTTAAAAAATATATATCCACAAACCCAGCCTTACAGAAAATACTAGAAGGAAAACCCCAACCCAAGGAAGCTAATTGCACCCACCAAAACACAGCCAACAGATAACCCCCCAACAGCAAAACCCAAAGAAGGGAAAAATAGAAACAATGTTACAAAAATAACAGGAATTAACAACCAGAGGTAATTAGTATCTCTTAATATCAATGTACTCAATTCACCAATGAGAAGACACAGGCTAAGAGAAAGAATAAGAAAACAGGATCCATTCTTCTGCGGTATACAATAAACACATCTCAACCTCAAAGGCAGACACTACCTCAGAGTAAAGAGTTGAAAAAAGGTTTTCCAATCAAATGTACTAAAGAAACAAGCAGGTGTAGTTATCCTGATATCTAGATTAATAGATTTCAAACTAAAATCAATCAGAAGGATACTTTATACTCATAACAGGAATGATCTATCAGAATGTAGTCTCAATTCTGAACACCGATGCCCTTAATATAAGAGCACTCACATATGTAAAAGAAACATTATTAAAACTTTCAGTTGCACATCAAACCCCACACACTAATAGTGGGAGACTTCAACACTCCACTCTCTTCAATGGACATGCCAACCAGACAGAAACTTAACAGAGAAATAAGAGAACTAAGAGATGTCATCAATCAAATTGACTTAATAGACATCTATAGAACATCCCATCCAAACAAAAAGAATATACTTTTCTCTCAGTACTCATGGAACCTTCACTAAAATTGATCACATACTAGGTAACAAAGCAAACCTCCACAGATTCAAAACAATTAGAGTAACCCCCTGTGTCTTATTGGATCACTGCGGATTAACATTAGAATTTAACAACAACACTACTCTCAGAAAGCCTACAAACTCTTGAAATTGAACAGTAAACTACTGAATCACCCCTGGGTCAAGCAAGAAATGACAGAGAAAATAGAGATTTCCTAGAATTCAATGAAGATGAAGGCACAACGTATCCTAACCTATGGAACACTATGAAAGTTGTAAGAGGAAAGTTCAAAGCACTAAGTGCCCACATAATGGAGAAAGCTCACATAAATGACTTATCAGCACACCTGAAAGCTCTAGAACATAAAGAAGCAGACTCACCCAGGAGAAGTAGAAGAAATAATCAAATTGAGGGCTAAAATCAACAACATAGAAACAAAGAAAACAATACAAATAATCAGTTAAAAAAAAGAGCGGATCTTTGATAAAGTCAGCAAGATAGACAAACCCTTATCCAAACTAATCAAAAGGCAGAGAAAGAACATCCAAATTAACAAAATCAGAAATGAAAAAGGAGACAAAAGACACTGAGGAAATTCAGAGAATCATTAGGTCATACTACTAAAACCTATACTCCACAAAATTGGAAAACATAAAAGAAATGAACAATTTTCTAGATAAATACCATATACCATTATGAAACAAGACCAGGTGAACAATTTTAAATAGACCTATTAACTGTAAGAAAAAAAGCTCAGGTCTCGATGGTTTTAGTGAAGAATTACACCAGAACTTCCAAGAAGAGCTAATACTTATACTCCTCAAAGTGTTCCACATAATATAAACAGAAAGAACATTGCCAAACTCTTTTTATGGGGTTACAGATACCCTGATACCAAAACCACTTGAAGACTCAACCAAGAAAGAGAATTACAGACAAGACTCACTCATGAACATGAATACAAGAATACTCAATAAAATATTGGCAAACTGAATCTAAGAACACATCAAAAATATCATCCACCATAATCAAGTCAGCTTCATGTCAGAGATGCAGGGCTGGTTCAACATACAAAAATCTATCAATGTAATCTATCATTTAAATAAACTGAAAGAAAAAACATATGATCACTGCATTAGATCTTGAAAAATCATTTGACAAAATCCAACACCACTTTATGATAAAGATCTTGGAAAGATAAGCAATCTTATCTTTATAAGGATATTTATTTATAATGTTCCTATTATGAATAGGAACATACCTATTTATAATAAAAAGCAATATACAACAAGCTGACAGACACCATCAAATTAAATGGAGAGAAACTTAAAGTGATTCCACTTAAATCAGTAACAAGAGAAGGCTGTCCACTATCTCTATATCTCTTTAACATAGTTCTTGAAGTTCTTGCTATAGCAATAAGAAAACAAAAGAAGATCAAGGGTATTCAAGTTGGAAAAAAAGGCAAACTTTCATTATTTGCAGATGATAAGATAGTATACATAAGTGACCCTAAGATCTCTACCAGAGAACTCCTACAGCTGATAAATACCTTCAATTATGTGGCAGAATACAAGGTAAACTCAAAAAAAGCAGTAGCCCTCCTATATACAAATGATAAAGAAGCTGAGAGGGAGATCAGACAAACATCACTTTTCAAAATATCCACAAATAACGTAAGATATCTTGGAGTAGCACTCATGAAAGAAATGAAAGACCTATTTGACAAGAGTGTTAAGTCTTTGAAGAAAGAAATTGAAGAAGATACCAGAAAATTGAAAGATCTCCCAGCTCTTGGATAGGCAGGATCAACATAATAAAACTGGCAATCCTACCAAAAGCAATCTATAGATTCAATGCAATCCCCATCAAAAGCCCAACACAATTCTTCACAGGCCTTTCAAAAGCAATGCTCAACTTATGGAAAAGCAAAAAGCACAGGATAGCCAAAACAATCCTGTACATTAAAGGAACTTCTGGAGGGATCACCATTCCTGATATCACACTCTGTTACAGAGCTACAGTAACAAAAAAATGCTTGGTACTGGAATAAAAACAGAGATCTATCCCCATGCCCAAAACTCAAGTCCAAATGGATTAAAGACCTCAGTATAAATCTGACCACACAGAACCTGACAGAAGAGAAAGTGGGAAGTAGCCTTCATTGTCTGGGCATAGGAGACCACTTGCTAAATATAACTCCAGTAGCACAGACACTGAGAGACAGTGTAAATAAATGCGACCTCCTGAAACTGAGAAGCGTCTGTAAAGTAAAGGACACAGTCAATACGATAAAAAGGCAGCCTACTGAATGAGAAAAGATCTTCAGTAACCCCTCATCAGACAAAGGACTTATCCCCAAAATATATAAAGAACTCAAGAAATTAGACATCAAAATTCCATATAACCCAACTTAAAAATGGGGTACAGAACTAACAGAGAATTCTCAACAGACGTAGTTCAAATGGCCAAAAGATAATTAAGGAAATGTTCAACATCCTTAGTCATCAGGAAAATGCAAATCAAAACAACTCTGACTAGACATAGAATTGGCTATAAAATGCTAGGTTATTAGCATGGCACAGACAAAGTAGTCATGACAACTTCTGTGACTATAGGTTTGATATTTAATCAGACTACAATAAACAGATATCCTTGAATTTTTTAAAACAAAGTGTGTTTTAGTAGATTTTTCCTCTTCAATCATGTCTCCCACCCTCCCGTATCCCTCCCTCTCTTGTGTCCTTATCTCTAGTGTCTTCTGTTTTCATATTATATGTCTCATTCTTCTCTCACTGTGTACCCCTTCTTCTTGTGAACCTTTTTACCATATTTGCCTGCTTCCTAGGATTTTAGGCTTTATCCAAATTTAAACCATTTAATAGACATGTATGACTAACTTTCAGACTAGGATCCACATATGAGAACAAGCATGTAGCTTGTATGTCTGTCTGTGTATGTGTGTGTATTCCAATTTGGTTGAACGAAGTGCTAAGATCTACTAACCAGTTGATTTAATATCCTTTTCAGTCCTGAATTTGCATATCCACTCATGTATAAAATAAACAATTTTGAGAATTGAAATTCAAGTCTTTCTGTGTATTATAATTTTTCTTGGACATACATCTACAAGTGAAATAATTAGGTCAAATATAGGGGGATGCTTCAGTTTTTAAAGAAAGAAACAACTGGTAAACTGTTTTCAAAAGCATTTGTACCATTTTGTTTTGGAAAGCAGTATGTGAGGATTTTAGCTTTGTATCTTTACCAAGCATTGATGTACTGAACTTTTTTTAAATGTCTGACAAAATTGCATATAATTAAGTATAACATGCCATTTTAAATGTACATGCATCATGCTAATTAACATTTTTATCATTTTAGACACTTTCATTTGTGCCTGAATCCAGGACCTTTTAAGCCTGCTAGGCAAAGGCTCTCTCCTGAGTTATGACTTTCTAGTGTAATTATTATATTTAAAATTATTTCATTTTTGACAAGATCTCAGTGATTCTATTTTATATTAATGAGAAAAGAGCAGATAAAAAAAGAGAGAGTTGCAAATTCTTTGTTGTTCCACTGAATCCAGCAATGTAGCATTGGCACTTTGCAAACTTTATCTTGACAGTTTCTCGCTATTTAGGGAGGGAGACAAATTTCTCTAATTATACCTCTTGTCTTTTACAGTACTTCCCCTAAGTCTTACCTTCTGCCTGCTACAAGATTTGCATTCCCTGTTTGTCTCCAGGTATAGTATATGAATACCAAGTGTCTGTAGCTATGTAGCTATGTATAATCAAATTCCATTTTTCATGTGCAAAGTTCATCAAATGCATTTCCCTCTTCACTTGAGTAATATAGAAAGCATTTCCCCCTTCATCTTGGGAAACATGATGGAGATACACATGTTAGAACCAATAATGAATTTGATGAGAAATAATAAAGTGATAACAATGATGAGTTTGTTTTTGCCATCTGTTACAGCCATGCCTGAGTTCATTTTCTGTTTTTCTAGTTAATTTATGGTGTTATTTTTCTTCTTAATTGCTTAAACTTACTTGAAAAATTAAATGATAGAGCTCTATGCTAGCAGAATGTATTTATTATTTAGATTATTTAATCAGATTAAGATAAATATAAGGAAGACTCTCATAAAATATTTCATCAGAGTTAAAATTCATGAATACACTTTTCCCAATTCAAATATAGAGATTCATTTTGAATAGGATGATTGGGCACCAGGTAGTAGATCCTTACATTTGCTGAGCATTCTTCTGCATTCTTGGGCTTAGCAGTAGTGCAACAAAGGGTTCATAACAATTGCAAGAATGGACAGGAAAGGTTCACAATTGTTAAATCATGTATCTACTATCTCGGATTTTTTTTAAGTATTTTTAGTTTCTTTGGGAACTTCTAATTTATAGAAAATTCACTGAAAAGTAATTCTGTGAGCACTGAAATTATTTCATGCAGAGACTGATCTGTAAATTCCTAATAAGGACAGAATAGACATAGACCTGAGTTTGATCAGATAGCCACTTCACACTACAACGAAGAGGACTAGGTTCATTCACACATGGCTGCATCCAGACTGCTCTCACCAGGCTTTCTAGACTCTGTATTCTTAAATTCTTTCCCACAAATTATACTTGTTTATTTTTGCCAAATCACTAGCCTCATTTCTTACAATTAGAAGGCTAGTTTTTGCATAAAATTTTCATATTAAACTAGTGAAGAAAACAACATATATAGAGAGATATAGAAATCAGAATAGTGAAGAGACTCTTATTCCCAATAAATGAAACGTTTCAGATACTTTAATATTTTTTGGTTGATATTTTATTATTTTATTCAATTTACTTATTTTAGAACCAACCACGGTTTCCCCTCCTGTTTATTCTCCCGTTTCCTCGCCATACCTCTCCTCCCTAACCTCCCCCTACATGTCCTAACCATTGTTCGTTTCCTGAATATCACCATTCTTATTTGTGTATGATATTATTTCACTGATATATTGGGTGTTTCCCAAACAACTAATGATTTGTAGTATTTTTTGCTATTTTATTAACATTTCATATAGTTACATATTAAATGCTTATTTCTTTTCCAATAATATTAAGACTATAAAATCAAGTAAAAATTCTATTTACAACTGCATTCAAAAATAAACACCTCAAAGCAAACTTCACAAAGAAATTTAAGATGTGTCTTGAAGATAACAAAATAAGGCTGAGTAATGGTCATGAACATATAAAGATTTAAAGGATCAAATAATAGTCCTGGATTGGAATGTTTTATTTTAAGAAGATGCAATTATCTTTCAAGTTATATAAATTCAATAAAGTACTTATACAGATTTAAAGAGAAATTGTGTACAAATTGACAAGTATATCTTAAGTTAGTATTAAAATTCATAGGAGTAATAGTTAATACAGTTTTAAAGGAATATGGTTAGAAATCTCCCAGCACTGGGTTTTGAACTCATATATTGTAAGACACAGGTTCTGAAATAGGGATAGACATATGCTGGATATAACTTCTGTGTTATATTCATCATTTAAAAAAATTTATTCACTTTATATCTTCTTTAATTTCACTGGAAGATAAAGAGAAGAAGAATAAAACTGAAGGTATTTTAATTCAATAATCTTTCATCCTGACTTCTACAAAATACCCAGATAATGCCATATTTTTTTTTCTGACAGTATTACAAATCCATTGACTTCTATGGTTAAGTTTTTCAGCTTCCTACTTTTCCAAGTTCTTCTAGGAATGGCTCACAAAGTTCCACTGACAATAGTCAACAGGCTTTTCATTGCCAGTGTTTCAAATTCTTTATATTTCTCCCAAGAAACTCGTTCAAAGCTTTAAAACCACATGGCTAAACTTATTACAACAATGACCCCTGCTGCTACTAATTTTTGCTCTATTTTCTTTCTTCTTACTGTAAAACAGTCTGACAGAAACAGTTTTAATGTAGGAATGGTTTTTTGACTCACAATTTGACATTAGGCTATATCATTTTAAGGAAGTCAAGGCAGGAGCATGAAAAAACTACTCACATCTGCTGTTGAGAGCCTATAGTGAAAGAATCCATGCATGTTCCCTTTTATTGAGTCATTTTCTACTATGTTATGCACTCCAATATCCAAAGACAGAGAAAGATGCCATCAAACACAAATGATTCTCCTACACCACTGAATGTAGCCAAAAGAGTCCCTATAGATATTCTAACTACACAGTTATATCTGCACAGTTCTTCATGGAGATTCTCTTCACAGGTGATTTTAGATAGGGTTAATTGGACAAATAAAATGATGAAACAAATTACAAAAAACAAAAATCAGAATGTGCCAAGAAAATAGTTTTGTAGTCTAATAGAAGCTCCAATTGACATTCACTAGCAACACAAACCTAGTTTTCTTCAACAGAGCCTCACTGGGTGTATTAACCACTCATATGGGTAGGCTCCATTCTAACAATAGATGCTCAACAAAAAAATTGATTCAGTGGTATTTTTTTGTAGACTTTTGTCTCATATTGCTTTGTTTGGGCATGTTTTGAGTTACTAGTCTTTTCTTTGAATATTGTGAGTGCAAACTCTGTGTCTTTGTATGTATGTGTTTCCTGTGGGGTTTCTTATATTATCAATTCAGCTTTGTTTGTTTATTTTGTTTTCCTTATTGTTCTTTTAAAGATAAGGAGAAAAGAAGAAGAAGAGGAAGTAGGGGAGGGGAGGATTGGTGGAGGAAGATGATGAAAAGAAGGAGGCAAAGGGGAGAAAGAGAATGAGAAGAAAGGGAAGAAGAAGGAAAAGGAGGAGGAGGAGGAGGAGGAGAAGGAGGAGGGGAACAAGAAGAACAAGTTTAGAGCTGGGTGGGTGGGTAAGGGAGTATCTGAGAAGTTAGAGAGTTTCTTAGTTATGCTGACTATTGCTGTAATTAAACATCATTACCAAAAGCAAGCTTGGGAGAAAAGAGTTTATTTGAATTATAATTCAAGGTCATGGTCCATCACTGAAGGAACTCAAGCTAGGAACCTGAAGGTAGGAGCTAATACATTAGTCATGGAAGAATGCTAATGTCCTATTCTCTATGACTTGATGAACTTATATTTTAAAGAACCCAGGACCTCCAGCTCAGGGATGGCCCCACCTACAATGGGTTCTTTCCCCCTTCATGAGCATTAATTAAGAAAATGTTCTACAGGCTTCAGTAGAGACTGCCAACAGTATTTATGTGAACTCTGATAAATTTTCTTGTACAAATGGTATGGATATATTACAATGTCACCATCTCTAGGATTTTCTTCTGTGCTAACTAATGAGACTCTAGTGAGCATATCAACCTGTAATAGTTTTAGGAAAATGGTCAATAATAACAGATCACCTTGTCTGACAAACTGAATTAACCAATTCTAGTTATGTGACTATTTTTAGATGTTCTGAATCTTAAAGTCAAATTATCAACTTTGAATTCCAGAATACAAGATACTTAACTTACAAATTTGATATATGTTTAATAGAGAAAAATATCAAATGGAGGAAATAGTTTGCCAAAGGATTTCGAGAATATATTGTGTCATGAAAGGTTATCATTAGAGTGGTTGGATGTACTATTTCCTGTCAGGAGTTCAAAATGCATGGTCACAGTGTGAGACATGTGAAATTGTGGCTAACTTGAAGAAAGCAGTTGGTAAGTATGTGACCAATTAAAAATTGGGAGATATAACTGGAGAGACAGCTCAGTGTGATGGTATTTGATTCTCAGTCTGAAGACAGTTCTAGCCTTTGAATCCACATGGTGGAAGAATAAAACAAATTTCTGAAATTTAGAGGGAATAAAAAGTAGATCTCTCATTAATGATTTGAAGTCTAACAATGGTTATTCATTTTCATTGACATATGCAAAATGTTCAAGGTATAGAATCAGCCACCAGTTTACTGTAGGAATTAGTCAAAATATACTAGTCAGAAACGAGAAGACAAAACAAAAAAATGTAAAGAAAATCATAGTTATCACAGCCCTTTGATTAGGTTTTGTATATAATGCAAGCTTGTAGGAAAAAGGGGTGAGAATAATGCACTGAGTTAGAATATGTGGGCGTGCAAGTTCTGCCTCCCTGCACCCAGCCTGCCCGAGGGAAAGCAGCTTATTCTATTTAATTTCTCCAAAAGTTAGTTGTGTACTAAAGAAAAATGATGAAGTATTAGAGTTCTTGTTTTGTTTGTCCAAAAGAAGTGTGATGCTAGTAAATCTAATTAATTTTGGGAAATGTTAGCTTAACTTACATAAGCAAAAAAACAAAATTGCCACCCTAATGTCACCAAGAACTTTATTCACATTGCCTTTATTACCTATATTCACATGCACACATTTTTATAGTTTTCCAGGGAAGGTCAGTATATAGTATTTCACAGGAACAGTTTGAAGCAGCCTCCAGGACCATTTCATTTTTCAGCACACTCAGCAGGTAACTTAACCAGTGTTTGTGAGTTCTTCCTCAATCCTGTGCCCTAGGTGCATACAGTTGATGTGTAGCTCTTGTTGAAGACTTATGTGTAATGGAAAACCTTTAGAAAGAGGAAATCTGTATCAAAATCTGCACATTTTTAAAGAATTTATTAGCCTTTCCAACTGTATACAACTATTGCTGTTTCTACTTACAATCTCAAACCTGTTTTTATCTGATTTATTCACTAAAATAAAATGGTCAAATTTCACAAAATTAAGAAAAATCCATAGTAATATCAAGACACTAATTATCTCATAATTGATAATGTACAATATAATATTGAGAAAACATTTTCTATTTATACAATACACACATGGTCTAAATTTTAATCATTATCATTTTTTATTTTTATTTATGTGTTGTGTCTACATTTGTGTTTCTGGAGCACATGTGTGTAGTAACAGTGGCATCTGGTAGAGGCTACCAGATACCATGGGAATTCAGAAACAGTTGTGAGTCATCATGGGAAGGGCTGGGGATTGAAACTTAGCCCACTGAATGGGCACCTGAGCCATCTCTCTAAGCCTGAGTCTTACTGACCATTCATATAGCTAATTGGATTTTTCTTCATCAGGCAAAATAAACTGATTGTAAAGGGAGTTCTACTCAAGTATTAAATCACTTTTAATTGGTCATTCCTCCAAAACTAGAAAAAATATAGACAATACGAAGGATAAAATATGGAGACTGCTGAATGATAATTTTATACTAAAATTCATAAAATAATGTTATAATAAAACAAATTAAGATGATAATGAGTAATATATAACAAAGATAGAAAGTGTATCTCAAATGTAAAATTTTAGTAACCATTGCAATGATTCATTGTGTGTGATTCATTTGTCTTTATTTAAATGATATATTCCTACCAGAAGAAATATTAAAGCATTGAATACATTTTGTATTATTGCAGACTTTTTCTCAGTATCAAGTTTTTGAAAGGAATACCATAGAATGTGTTTCTGATTACAATAACCAATCAGAGTTCTTCCTGTCTTGAAAAATAATCAGTTGAAATAACTGATATTCCTATGGAAAATAATGATGAAGAAATAAATATAGAATATATTCATATATAAATGTATAATAAATTTGATAGCTTAAGCCTTGCTAAATGGAAATATATTAAATATACTAGAATATGACATGGCCATATATATGTATTCCATATATATCAACAATGTGTATGTTCTAACTATATATGCATATGTGATGAACATATGTTTTTGATATTTTTAAGTTATCATATGAATTCATTTTTATACCTTCTCACAGGATTTGATCACCAAAGACACCCCCAGAGCCTGCATTTTCATGTTTCTTGCTACTTGTGACCTTGTAGAAGATAAGATTACACCATATCATATTTTTGTTTACTATTCTATAACTTGGATAAACTGCCAGGTTCATTTTGTTATTAAAACACAATATTAAGAAGTTATGTAAGCATTCCTGCCATCATTTTTTTCTTGACATCTTATAAACATCCTTAAAGAAAGGACTAATGTGGAATGCTCTGTTAATTACCTCAGTCTGGGCAATCTGCATCTACTGATAGACAAGATATTCATAAAGACAAAGGTTCCTCATTCTTAAAAAGGATCAAATTCAATGGATGCTAATATCACTCTCAAATTCCACGTGAAGGGAGCTGGAGATGGGTAATAAGAAGAATGTGTCTTGCCAAAGCTGATGTGACCTCAGAAGCACAGTGACCACTACCGTGTTCCCAAAGCAGCTGTTCTCTAAAATGTTATTGGACACTGATGTGAAGCTAGGATTTTTCAGAAGATTAATAATATCAAACCTTTTTTTTAAAAAAGATAAAGATCAAAGTGATTTTCCTCTTAATTGTTGCGTTACGTGAGAACTGATAATGCAGAGACAGGAGTACTTCTGGTAATCAACTGAAATCTAACCTAGTGGGAGCAAACCACAGTGGCAGTCACTATTCTCTGTTGCTATACTCAGTGGAGATGGAGGGCTATGGACTCTCTTAAATGCTCTTTCCAAAGCAGAAGATGTATTAAAAATTGACCCCTTGGATACATCTTTTTATATATTCTATGTGTGATCAAAAAATGAACTTTTGCACAAGTATTTTTGTCACACATTATAATGTCCTACCTATACACTCCTGAGAGGAAAACCTGAATGACATTATCAGTTCCAAAATTCACGAAACACCATTTTTATTTGAAAAATAATATTGAAGACACTATAGTTATTAAAATGTGATTAATTGGTAGTTGTTTTCTCATAAATCAAAGACTTCACATGGCCCTTATATCAGGCATAGCAACAAGGTTTGTTAGCAACTAACAAACTGAATATAAATGAAAATCTAAATTCTGGAAAAAGTACCTATTGCTTTGAGGTTCATTGTATCTAGTCAATGGAATATAATTTTAATTAAACTACTTAAAATTATGGATTCTTTTGTTATTTTATGTATTCTTTGGTAAAATCACCATAGCAAAGTATCTCAGACTGTGTGATCTTAGTGAAATAAAATTTTTCCTCATATTTCAGGTTATCAGAAATATTTGATCAATGATGAGAAAGATTGTTTTATGTGAATGAGTTAATAGACCAAGACTTATACATAGTCATCTTCTTTCAGTGCTTAAACTGTCCCTCCATGTACCTTCTTTCTAATACTGTTTGTACAATGTGTGTGCTGCAGTAGGGTCAACCTTTCAATTATATCTCAACTACATGTTATAGATGTTGTCTGCAAACCCATACTCTGAGTACTCAGTAAAAGACTCTTCTATAGCCCAAATGTTTGTTCTCCTTTTCCTATCATAGGCAAACACAATAGTTGAAAATTCAAGCCTCAGTCTTTGAAAGATGATTACATCAACAGCAAAATTTAGCACATATAAGATTTTTGGCTTGTAGAACACAGGAGAGATAACAGTGGCATTCTTTAAGAAATTATTCTGATTTCATATTTGGTAGCACTGACTCAAACTTGCAAAGCATTCCCCAATTAAAGCCTTCCATATTCTCCTGTGTAGTTACTGAACTGTATGAGTTTTATTTGTATAATTTAACCTGCAAGCCATATCAGAATATACACAGATATAATCAATATCTGAGTCACAGAACTTTAGGCTACAAAAGCAAACATCAGATAACATTCTCAGAAATCATTCTTGGGATTAACTGTAGCATATGTATCTTAGCATGAGTACCATTTAAATGGATAAATGAAATTCTTTTTTCATTATGTTGATAGTATGTGATATTTTACTAAATTATTGTTGTAAATGGCAATCATACATATACAAACTTTCTGAAATAAATGTTTCATATGCTTCCTTTCTGAAAAAGTGTTTTAAACTATATTTATTCCAGTACTGGAAAAATTTTAATAGAAATATGTCTATAAAAACCTAAACTTTAAAAACACAGTAGAAAAAAATAAAGCATACATTTACTTAAAGTTCATTCCAAACTTACTTGGAGTTATCAGAGTGCACTCGTTAATCAATGAATAAAGTCATTTAAATTGAATTCAATAGTTATATAAAATGATAATCTAAATGGAAAAGGATTTTATTTAGACAAAGTTACCTCACTATATATTACTAGGCCTGGCATAATGAAGATTCAGATTCAATGTGAATTAAAATGCTTAAAATATAAATAAAGGCTGTATTTTATTTGTAATATTCTATTTTTTCACAAATTGCTAACTTAGACCTAATTTTCATTTGAATTCTGGCCAAATTGGTAAGGAAATTCATTACAAATAAAAGCTTTACTGTTCATAATAGCATATCAAGAAGATTGATTTGCACAACATTTATTATAGGGTAAACAAATGTTAAAAGTGCATAGTCCAAACAACCGCCTTAGGTGAAACATTGCAGGAATCATTCATCCAAGAAACAATGAAACCAGCAGCATATGCAGGAAAACTAAAATTTTGCTGTTAATTCCCAGTTATTCTAAAGCTAAATCTCAGTTAAATTAATTATAACTAATAAATAGAAAAACATATTTTGAATATTAATCTCATCTACTTTTCCAAAATTATGTCTTAAAAATTAAAATAAAGTAGGATATAATATATATGTATATATATATTATTTTATTGAATAAGGAGCATAGAATTAATCAATTCTACATTTCAAAGTTTATATTCTAAATAAAAAAGATAAACACATGGGACTGTGTATATACACCACATCTGTTTCCAGAACCTCTTCATCACTCAAAATGGACTTCTGCAATCAGTGTTCCCCTTTCTATCTCTATAAATCAGTCTGCTTTAAGAACCTGATATAAGAGGAATTATTAAAATATCTGGATATTTCTATGTGCATTGTACTCATTTACTTCAAGAGTCATTAAATCTGTTGATATATGTGTGTGTTGTTTGCAGCTTCTGCTGTGTACCATGTTCTTATGAATATTCCTTTCTGAGTGAGTGTTCAGATCTCTGCTTTCAATCAACATTTGCATGTTAGCTACCATTCTTGATGTTGTTACAACACACCTGACAGAGGAAAGTTAAGGAACTGAGATTTTGATGGCTCAGAGTTTCAGAGGCACCATTGCACCTTAGTGAGTGAGGCATTGCAAGAGTGGTTGCCCTGAACACAGTCGGATCAGGTGGATCTTGTGAATTGGTAGCTGAGATTCACAAGATGGCAGGGTCAGAGGCTTAGCAGAGACAAGTAAGATCTTCAAAATTTACGCCTACCTACCTGTATCTTCCAGCCAGCCATGTCTTTCTTCTGACAGTTTCTACAACCCCCCACAACATTAATAGTAGCTAGACAGCAGCTCTTCTACATCATTGACCCGTGGCTGGCATTTCAGATCCCCACCTCAGCATCCCTTCATTGCCACTGCTAGATCATATGAAATCCTGCTTTGAACTTTTTGAGGAGTCACTATATAGTTTTCTGTTGGTGCATTTTAGAGCTATAAATATTACCTGTAGCGGAATTTTCAATGTGTCTCAGAGGTACTGTCATTTCCTTTTCATTTAGTTTTAGGAAGCTTGTCTCTCTCTCTCTTTTTTTTTCTCTTGATCTCTTCTTTGACCCATTTATCATTCGGTAATGAGTTGTTTTATCTCCATGAGTCTGCGTGTTAACCAGAGGTATTTTTTTGTTGTAAATTTTAACTTTATTTAGGTATAATTATGAGGATATTTTTTTTTGTTTTTTTTGTTTTTTTTGTTTTTTTTTGTTTTTTTTTTTTTTTTTTTTTTTTTTTTTTAGTAAATTTTATTAAATTATAAAAGTTTCCATTTCCATCCCCCCTCCCAACACCCTCCCACTCCCCCTACTCCCCCTCCTCCTCCCTCTTCGTCCCACAGGGCAGTCAGGGTTTCCTGCCCTGTGGGAAGTTCCAGTTCCTTCCCCCTCCCTCCAGGTCCAGGAAGGTGAGTGTCCAAACAGACTGGATCCCCAAAATCCATTATATGTAGAGGAAACAGGTCCCAGTGTCATAGTCAATGGCTTTTCAGAAAGACTTCGGGTCAGCCACAGTCAGAGAATCCGGCCAAATTCGGAGAGTCTGGTTAGATCACGTCCTCTTTCAGTCCCAGTCCAACTGGCCTTGGTAAACTCTCATCAGATCCGTTCCCTTGTATCAGTGGGTGATAGCATCCCTCGCAGTACTGATTTCGTTTTTCATGTTCTTCCTCCTTCTGCTCCTCATTTGGACCTCGGGGGGCTCAGTCCGGTGCTGCAATATGGGTCACCGACTGTATCGCCGTCCTTCGTCAGATGCAGGATCTATGGTGATAAGCAAAATATACATCAGTATGGTCATGGGCCACGGCCGATTCAGGCACCCACTCCTCTGTCCAGAGAGCAATCTGGGGGATCTCTCCTTGGACCTGGGATCCCATATATAATCAAGTCTCCTGTAAACCCTAAAATGGGTCCCTTAGTTGAAATATAATCTTCCCTGATCCCATATTCATCCTTCCTCCCTCCCCCCCCATCCCAGGCCACCAAGCTTTCCCCTTTCTTCCCCTACTCCCTTCTCTCTAACCTTCTCCCCTTCCATCGACCCTCCCTCCCCCCCATGCACCCGAGGTTACCTGGGACTCTTGTCTATTTCCTACCTCCTGATGGATAGCTAAATAATCTTCATCAGGTTCATCTTCTTATTTAGCTTCTCTAGGATCACGAATAATAGGCTCAAAGACCTTTAATTATGGTTAGAATCCACTTATGAGTGAATACATACCGTGTTCCTCTTTTTGGGTCTGGCTTACCTCACTCAGTAAAGCGTTTTCTATTTCCATCCATTTGCATGCAAAATTCAAGATGTCATTGTTTTTTACCGCTGAGTAAAACTCTAATGTGTATATGTTCCACACCTTTTTTAACCATTCTTCTATTGAGGGGCACCTAGGCTGTTTCCAGGTTCTGGCTATTACAAATAGTGCTGCTATGAACATAGTAGAACAAATGCTTTTGTAGTATGATCGGGAATCTTTAGGGTATATTCCCAAGAGTGGAATTGCTGGGTCCTGAGGGAGGTTGACTCCCAGTTTCCTGAGAAACCGCCACACTGATTTCCACAGTGGCTGCACGAGTTTGCATTCCCACCAACAATGGATGAGTGTTCCCCTCACCCCACATCCTCTCCAGCATAGGATATCATTGGTGTTTTTGACTTTAGCTATTCTGACAGGTGTAAGATGGTATCTCAAAGTGGTTTTGATTTGCATTTCCCTGATCGCTAAGGAGGTTGAGCATGACCTTAAGTGTCTTCTGGCCATTCGAAGTTCATCTGTTGTGAATTCTCTGTTAAGTTCAGTACCCCCATTTTTTAATTGGGTTAATTAGAGTTTTAGTGCCTAGTTTCTTGAGTTCTTTGTATATTTTGGAGATCAGACCTTTGTCTGATGAGGGGTTGGTGAAGATCTTCTCCCAGTCAGAAGGCAGCCTTTTTGTCCTACTGACAGTGTCCTTTGCTTTACAGAAGCTTCCCAGTTTCAGTAGATCCCATTTATTCATTGTTTCTCTTATTGTCTGTGCTGCTGGGGTCCTGCTTAGGAAGAGGCCTCCTGTGCCTAAATCTTGTAGACTACTTCCCACTTTCTCTTCTATCAGGTTCAAAGTGGACGGATTAATGTTGATGTCTTTAATCCATTTGGACTTGATTTTTGTGCATGGTGATAGATATGGATCTACTTTCATTTTTTTACAGGTTGACATCCAGTTATGCCAGCACCATTTGTTAAAGATGCTTTCCTTCTTCCATTGTATACCTTTAGCTCCCTTGTCGAAAATTAGGTGTTCATAAGTTTGTGGGTTAATATCTGGATCTTCTATTCGATTCCATAGGTCGACTTCTCTGTTCTTATGCCAATACCAAGCTGTTTTCAATACTGTAGCTCTATAATAGAGTTTGAAGTCAGGGATGGTAATGCCTCCAGAAGTTCTTTTATTATATAAGATTGTTTTGGCTATCCTGGGTTTTTTGTTTTGCCATATAAACTTGATTATTGTTCTCTCAAGGTCTGTGAAGAAGTTTGATGGGATTTTGATGGGGATTGCATTGAATCTATAGATTGCTTTTGGTAGAATTGCCATTTTTACTATGTTGATTCTCCCAATCCAAGAGCAGGGGAGGTCTTTCCATTTTCTGGTATCCTCCTCAATTTCTTTCTTCAAAGACTTAAAGTTTTTGTCAAATAGGTCTTTCACTTCCTTGGTTAGAGTAACCCCAAGATATTTTATGCTATTTGTGGCTATCATGAAAGGTGATGCTTCTCTGATTTCCCTCTCTGCTTCTTTATCCTTTGTGTATAGGAGGGCCACTGATTTTTTGGAGTTGATCTTGTATCCTGCCACGTTACTAAAGGTGTTTATCAGCTGTAGGAGTTCTTTGGTAGAGTTTTTGGGGTCACTTATGTAAACTATCATATCGTCAGCAAATAACGAAAGTTTAACTTCATCCTTTCCAATTCGAATCCCCTTGATCTCCTTATGTTGTCTTATTGCTATTGCTAGAACTTCAAGCACTATATTGAAGAGGTATGGAGAGAGTGGACAGCCTTGTCGCGTTCCTGATTTTAGTGGAAAGGCTTTGAGTTTCTCTCCATTCAGTTTGATGTTAGCTGTCGGCTTGCTGTATATTGCTTTTATTATATTTAGGTATGATCCTTGTATCCCCAGTCTCTCCAACACCTTTATCATAAATGGGTGTTGAATTTTGTCAAATGCTTTTTCAGCATCTAGTGAGATGATCATATGGTTTTTTTCTTTCAGTTTATTTATATGATGGATTACATTGATAGATTTGCGTATGTTGAACCAGCCCTGCATCTCTGGAATGAAGCCGACTTGATCATAATGGATAATTTTTCTAATGTGCTCTTGGATTCGGTTTGCCAGTATTTTATTGAGAATTTTCGCGTCGATGTTCATGAGTGAGATTGGCCTGTAATTCTCTTTCTTGGTTGTGTCTTTGTGTGGTTTTGGTATTAGGGTAACTGTAGCTTCATAAAAGGAGTTAGGCAATGACTCTTCTGTTTCTATATTGTGGAATACGTTAAGGAGTATAGGTATTAGCTCTTCCTGGAAGTTCTGGTAGAATTCTGCATTGAAACCATCTGGTCCTGGGCTTTTTTTGGTAGGGAGATTTTTGATAACAGCTTCTAATTCTTCGCGACTAACAGGTCTATTTAGATTGTTCACCTGTTCTTGGTTCAACTTTGGAATATGGTACTTATCTAAAAAAATGTCCATTTCTTTTACATTTTCCAACTTTGTGGCATATAAACTTTCATAGTAAGATCTAATGATTCTCTGAATTTCCTCTGTGTCTGTGGTTATGTCCCCCTTTTCATTTCTGATCTTATTAATTTGCATGTTCTCTCTCTGCCTTTTGATTAACTTGGCTAGGGGTTTGTCAATCTTGTTGATTTTCTCCAAGAACCAGCTTTTTGATTCATTGATTCTTTGGATTGTTTTCTCTGTTTCTATTTTGTTGATTTCAGCCCTCAGTTTGATTATTTCCAGTCTTCTAGACCTCCTGGGTGAATCAGCTTCTTTTTTTTCTAGATCTTTCAATTGTGCTGTTAATTCACCAATGTGTGCTTTCTCCGCTTTCTTTAATTGGGCACTTAGTGCTATGAACTTTCCTCTTAGCACTGCTTTCATAGTGTCCCATAGGTTTGAGTATGTTGTGTCTTTGTTTTCATTAAATTCAAGGAAGAGTTTAATTTCTTTCTTTATTTCTTCCTTGACCCAGGGGTGATTTAGTAGTTGACTGTTCAGTTTCCATGAGTTTGTTGGCTTCCTGGGGGGAGCATTGTTGTTGAATTCTAATTTTAGTCCATGGTGATCTGACAAGACACAGGTAGTTACTAATATTTTTTTGTATCTGTGGAAGTTTACTTTGTTACCGAGTATGTGGTCAATTTTCGAGAAGGTTCCATGAGCTGCAGAGAAAAAGGTATATTCTTTCCTATTTGGGTGGAGTGTTCTATAGATGTCTGTTAAATCCATTTGATTTAATACCTGCAATAGGTCTCTCAATTCTCTGTTTGGTTTCTGTCTGATTGACCTGTCCATTGGTGAGAGAGGAGTGTTGAAGTCTCCTACTATTAGTGTGTGTGGTTTGATGACCGCCTTGAGTTCTAGAAGAGTTTCTTTTACATATGTGGGTGCCTTTATATTAGGAGCATAGATATTCAGGATTGAGATTTCCTCCTGATGAATTGTTCCAGTTATGAGTATGAAATGTCCATCTCCATTTCTTCTGACTGATTTTAGTTTGAAGTCAATTTTGTTAGATATTAGAATGGCCACGCCCGCTTGTTTCTTAGGTCCATTTGCTTGGAAAACCTTTTCCCAACCCTTTACTCTGAGTAAGTGTCTGTCTTTGTGGTTGAGGTGTGTTTCTTGTAAACAGCAGAATGTTGGATCCTGTTTTCGTATCCAATCTCTAAGTCTGTGCCTCTTTATAGGTGAATTGAGTCCATTGATATTAAGTGATATTAATGACCAGTGGTTGTTGACTCCGGTCATTTTTTTTTAGGTAGTAGAGTGTATGTGTTTTTCTTCTTTGCTTTGTGCTTGTGAATGGTCGCTAGATGTTCGAGTTATTGTAGGCCGTGTTGGGAATGTTGGATTCCTTCGGTAGTGATTTTCCTTCTAATATTCTCTGTAAGGCTGGATTAGTAGCTACGTATTGTTTAAATTTGTTTTTGTCCTGGAATATTTTGTTTTCTCCGTTGATAGTGAACAATAGCTTGGCTGGGTATATTAGTTTGGGTTTGCATCCATGGTCTCTTAGTTTCTGCAGTACCTCTATCCAGGATCTTCTGGCTTTCATGGTTTCCATAGAGAAATCCGGTGTAAGCCTGATAGGTTTACCTTTATAAGTTACTTGACCTTTTTCCTTTGCAGCTCTTAAAATTTTTTCTTTAATATTTATGTTTTGTGTTTTGATTATTATATGGCGAGGGGATGTTTTTTTCTGATCCAATCTATTCGGTGTTCTGTATGTTTCTTGAACCTTCATAGGAATATCGTTCTTTAGGTTGGGAAAGTTTTCTTCTATAATTTTGTTGAATATATTTTCTGGGCCTTTGATCCGCAGTTCTTCTCCTTCTTCAATCCCTATTATTCTTAGATTTGGTTTTTTTATTGTGTCCCAGATTTCCTGAATATTTTGTGAAGAGAATTTGTTGGATTTGTCGTTTTCTCTGACCAGAGCATTTATTTTCTCTATGGTATCTTCAGAATCTGAGATTCGTTCTTCTATCTCTTGTATTCTATTGGTTATGCTTGACTCTGTAGTCTCCGCTCGTTTACCTAGGTTTTCCATATCCAGCCGGTTCTCGTTTTGTGTTTTCTTCATTGCCTCCATTTCAGTTTTCAATTCTTGGACTGTTTCCTTTACTTGTTTGATTGTTTTTTCTTGGTTTCTCAGGGTATCACTCACGGATTTACTTATTTCTTCAAACTTTTTGTTATATTTCTCATCCATTTCTATACTCATTTCTTCAAACTTTTGGTATACTTCTCGACCAGTTCCATAAGGGAGTTATTCATATCCTGTTTAAGGGACTCTATTGCTTTCATAATGGCACTTTTTTCCACTTCATCTGGATTAGAGTGTTCAAATCCTTCTGTTGTAGGGTCGTTGGGATCTGATATTTTCATGTTGTTCTTCAGATTGTTGGAGGAGGTCTTGCCTTGGCGTCTGCCCATCTCTTCGATCAAATACTCTCTATTGGAACTTCTGGTATCGGGTCAGGTTCCCTTGTTGGGCAGGGAGTTCACTGATAGAATGCCTACCTTTCCCCAGGCAGGGTATTGAAGCACAGGCACTCCCTCTTTCCGGGATGCCCCTACAGAGCAGGCCCAGTGTGCAAGGCAGCTGAACTGGGGAAATTTTATGGCCTCAGTGGAAGGGGAGAAATATAGAAATTTGTACCTGGATGGAAGCTGGGATGGCAGGCGGGAGAGCCTAGCAGTGTGGAAACAGCACTGCAGGCTGACCTGGGAGTCTATGGGGTCGGGGAAAGTCCTAGCACCTCCTCACCGGGCCCCTGCCGCGGGCCCGAATCAACTCACCACTCCGAAGGTCCTCTGGATGGAAGCTGTGATGGCTGGCGGGAAGCTAGCAGGGTGGAGCCAGCAGAGCAGGCTGACCTGGGAGTCTATGGGGTCGGGGAAAGCCCTAGCTCCCCCTCGCAGGGCCCCTGCCCTGCCCGAATCAACTCACCACTCCGAAGGCCCTCTGGATGGAAGCTGGGATGGCTGGCGGGAAGCTAGCAGGGTGGAGTCAGCAGGGCAGGCTGACCTGGGAGTCTATGGGGTCGGGGAGAGCCCTAGCTCCCCCTCGTCGGGGCCCCTGCCGTGGCCCAGATCAACTCACCCCTCGGAAGGCCCTCTGGATGGAAGCTGTGATGGCTGGCGGGAAGCTAGCTGGGTGGAGCCAGCAGGGCAGGCAGACCTGGGAGTCTATGGGGTCGGGGAAAGCCCTAGCTCCCCCTCGCCGGGGCCCCTGCCGTGGCCCGGATCAACTCACCCCTCGGAAGGCCCTCTGGATGGAAGCTGGGATGGCTGGCGGGAAGCTAGCTGGGTGGAGCCAGCAGGGCAGGCAGACCTGGGAGTCTATGGGGTCGGGGAAAGTCCTAGCTCCCCCTCGTCGGGGCCCCTGCCGTGGCCCGGAACAACTCACCCCTCGGAAGGCCCTCTGGATGGAAGCTGGGATGGCTGACGGGAAGCTAGCTGGGTGGAGCCAGCAGGGCAGGCAGACCTGGGAGTCTATGGGGTCGGGGAAAGCCCTAGCTCCCCCTCGCCGGGGCCCCTGCCGTGGCCCGGATCAACTCACCCCTCGGAAGGCCCTCTGGATGGAAGCTGGGATGGCTGGCGGGAAGCTAGCTGGGTGGAGCCAGCAGGGCAGGCAGACCTGGGAGTCTATGGGGTCGGGGAAAGTCCTAGCTCCCCCTCGTCGGGGCCCCTGCCGTGGCCCGGATCAACTCACCCCTCGGAAGGCCCTCTGGATGGAAGCTGGGATGGCTGACGGGAAGCTAGCTGGGTGGAGCCAGCAGGGCAGGCAGACCTGGGAGTCTATGGGGTCGGGGAAAGCCCTAGCTCCCCCTCGTCGGGGCCCTTGCCGTGGCCCAGATCAACTCACCCCTCGGAAGGCCCTCTGGATGGAAGCTGGGATGGCTGGCGGGAAGCTAGCTGGGTGGAGCCAGCAGGGCAGGCAGACCTGGGAGTCTATGGGGTCGGGGAAAGCCCTAGCTCCCCCTCGCCGGGGCCCCGGCCGTGGCCCGGATCAACTCACCCCTCAGAAGGCCCTCTGGATGGAAGCTGGGATGGCTGGCGGGAAGCTAGCAGGGTGGAGCCAGCAGGGCAGGCTGACCTGGGAGTCTATGGGGTTGGGGAAAGTCCTAGCTCCCCCTCGCCGGGGTCCCTGCTGTAGCCTGGATCAACTCACCCCTCGGAAGGCCCTCTGGATGGAAGCTGGGATGGCTGGCGGGAAGCTAGCTGGGTGGAGCCAGCAGGGCAGGCAGACCTGGGAGTCTATGGGGTCGGGGAGAGCCCTAGCTCCCCCTCGCCGGGCCCCTGCCGTGGCCCGAATCAACTCACCCCTCGGAAGGCCCTCTGGATGAAAGCTGGGATGGCTGGCGGGGCTGAGGATATTTTTAACCTGATGACCAAGACACATGACCAGTAAACTAATGGATGGAAAAAGACTTCAAATTATTTCAATATTAAATTATGTTCATTGTTTATATGAAGAAATTAAATAATTAAAAGTTTAAACATATTTTCTTAATGGTGCATGTCAAACTTGCTTCTAAATTTTGAAGGAAAGCACTCCTTTATCTACAAATCATTATAAAAGAAAATAGTAAACATTTTACTGAAATTGTTTACATTTTTTCCAATTTTTTCAGCTGGTTTCTGTTAAAAATTGTTTTTACATAAATATAAGCCAAAATACTATTATGTATAATTATCTAAATCATTTACTTACTTAGCAATGCAATCCCATAGATGCATGCTAACATTGGAAATTATGTTAACTCCCAGTTATTTATAGAAAACGTTCTGAATTACTATCAGAATTACTATCACTGCAAATATTTCTATAATTAAGATATTATCAATTTGAATTTGTCGGTTAGTATGCTTACATTTCTAAGTGATAAATTAGATATTTTAAATATTATACTTACATAAATCTTTAGTTAACTTTAGATATACCTCTTTTCTTTTTTCATTTTTTATATTTCTTTTCTATGCAACATTATAATATGAGAACCCTTCAGCAAGCTAAGATTAAAAAACTGCTCTTTATTACAATATTTCCAAATATAAGATATTGTATCTACAATTTAAATTTTATTATGCAAAGTTGAATTAATCTTATATTTTCAAATACAAGGAATAATTGAATCCATAAGACATTAGAATTAAAATTTTTCTAAGTCTCAATTGATCAGATTTAAATATAGTGAAACTTACTGATAATCTACTTACGTGCATTTCAATTCCTAATTTGGATACCATGAAATTGGTGGTCAGTTATTAATGAATGAATATGGTAACATAATTGGGAGGTAATTTTAAGCAAAATAAGTATAATAACTACTTATTAGGTGAGAGTTATTAATGTTGTATAATTAAAGCTATTTTACTCTGAAAGCACATAATGAATGAAATAAATGTGAAAATTCTAAGCTCAATTTGTCATTAACAGCTGCTTTCATTAACCAAAGATATATATTGCTAATTCTGAATTTTTGAAGATGTCACAATATTTACTTAAAATTTCAGCATCTGAAATGCAAAAAAAATATTTATATGACTAATGTACACTAATATTAATTTTGATCTAAAACATAAGAAAAATATAAATCAATCAAATGAATGCTGCTTTAATATTTCTAATGTAAGTATAGATTATTAAATTCCCATCAAATATACCGGCTCTTTTCCCACATATATGTTAGTACATTGCTCATTCAAAAGGCTATGTGTTCGTTTTTCTCTTTCATTGCATAAATACTCTCTGAGAAGACATCATAGGAGTCATTTGTGGGGCTACATAGTGAATATTCATTAATTTGCAAATTCTAAAAGATAAGGTCTTTTTTAAAAAGCTTACTATATTAACATTCCTTACAATAATTGAGGAACAGTGGCTATATTTACATAGAAGGCAAAATACTAACAGGAATATAGTTATAATGAGAACATGAGATAAAAGGAAGTATTTAAAATTTTCTTCATTTGAACTATTCCTAAAAATGTGCAGAAATCTCTGAAGCTTCTGGTCTGCATTACTGGACATTTTCCTTCACCTTTATGTGGAATTGTATTTCTTGAGTGATTTATTACTTTTAAAATGAAGTCACATTTGCAAGATTGCAAGCTTTCATGTGCACAAATAAAGCCAAGCCTCGGATATCCATTAACTTACGGAAATTTCCTCTTCTCTTTGTCCTGTCACTTTTTTTACTGTTAAAAAATAATGATGATATAATGGAGTTCATCTTCAGCCTGAATCAACTTATGGAAGGAAGTTAATGACAGAAAAATAATGTATTACAGCGTTCTTTGTGTTATATTACCTTAATGCAAAAAATAAATTGCATTGTGTGTTTCAGTTTCAATGGCATTGGTTGTGAATTCTGCAAGCAAGCATAACTTTGTTTAGTAACCCAGGTTCAGCACAGAAGCCAGACAATGGCTCTCAACCTATGACAGCCACTGAATCTTTCTATTTGCAACTAATATCCTCGCCATCCTTAAGTTGATTCTTACATCTCAGCTTTCAGAAAATGAGTGATTACATCTCCATACCCTTTTCCTTTGGCTCTATAAAATGGACTGAATTACTTAATAGGTCTTGTTCTGCCCTTTGAATTCCAGGTCTGAATTCTCTGCTGAACTATCTCAGAGACTTAAGAATAAATTCTCAATGAAGTCATAGCCTGCATTTCTCTCTGAACTTTTATACAAATGTCACAATGTCCTATTATATAAAGTTAATTCAAAATGTAATGTTACATAGACTCTTACCCTTTAGTTAACTTTCAACTTCAGTGATTCCTCATTGCCACTGTTGCAAATATCAGACATAGTGGCAAATGGATACAAGGGAATTAACTAATAGAAAAACAATATTGAACTTCATCTAGTTTGAATCATGAGCAATGCACCACTTATGAGAAAGAGAATAGGTTATGATTGTGTTTTTATCCTTCCAATGGTAGTATTTCAAAAATAATTAGTCTAGCTTGATGATAGAAAGCATATAATCAAGTAATAAAGCAAAATCTGACACCAAGTAATGGAGTTCTTGAAATAAAATGGGGGTAGGATGAAATCCATAATATTTAACTGCATTACCAAATTATATGTGTCAAACTATGTTTGTATTTGCTAACTGCTAGTTATATATCTTTGAAATTATGTGGATAAAGCCTTATCCAAATGACCTGAAGTAAATGAAGATAAAAAGAGTTTGTGCAATAATGGGCAAAGAAAAATCTAGGGGATTATGGATGGGAACCCGTAAATAACCCCATGAATAACATTTTAAAATTGAAAACAATGCCCAACAAAAGAAACTAAGTTGCATCATTTAAAATGTGTAGGAACAAGTTAAAGAGAGCATGTTCTTTATCATTTAAGAAAGCTACTGAGTTAGTATCTTGTGAAAGAAAAGTTTATTTAATTTTGCTTTATTAGAGTCCTTACCTAGCAATGAGTCATACGTGCACATGTGCATTCTGTTATAACTTATTAAGGAATTTATTATAACTGCAAAATGGCAATGATATAATTCTCCTTTAAATTTTTAGTTGGTTTTCTGTTGTGTTTGAATATTCTGTAATATTATGACAAGTAGATTCAAATATAGCTTGAACAACTGCAATAAAAAGTTACATATTCATAAATAAAATATTTAGGAAACAGAAGTGAAAGTAGTCTAAAATAAAAATAATGTAATAAATTATAAGAAAATTCATAAAATAAATAATAAAGAGCATATAACGTTGATAGGAATGAGATAATCATAATTCTGAATAATATTATAGTTCCCTTTTTCTTTTTTAGATTATAATATAATTGCAATAATCCTTATCCTTGTATTCCTCCAATCTCTCCTTGAAATTCACAGCCTCTTTTATTCACTCATTGTTATTCATGCATTTATGCATATTTATAAGCATATATATGGCCAACCATGTACTGCCCAGGCTGTACAATGTTACTTGAAATAGATTTCTTTCAAAGGTAACTAATTAATTAATTTAAAAATAACTGTCTTTTCTTACTTTACATAACAATATCACTTCCCACTACCGCCACTCCTCCTGCTCCCTTCACCTTCCTCATCCCCCATCCCACCCCTCATCCCCTTCTCAGAGAAGGTAAGACTTTACTCCCTTGGGGAGTAAACAAAGTCTAGCACCTTGATTTTAGGCAGGACCAAGGCCCTCCCCACCATATCTAGGCTGAGCAAGGTATCACTTCCAAGAGAATGAATTCCAAAAAGTCAGTAAAAGCAGTAGGGTAAATCTTGGTGCCAGTGCCAGTGGCACACAGTCTGCCCCAGCCATACAAGTGTCACTCACATTCAGAGGGTCTAGTTTAGTTTGGTTCTATCTTGTTTTCCTTGATGTCAGGCTGTAGTTGGTGGGCTCCCATTTGCTGAATTAAGCTCTTTCAGTGGTCATCCCCATCATAGTCGTGACCTTATTGCTTATATTCTCACTCCTCTCACTCTTAAACTAGACTTTGGGAGCTCAGCCCAGTGCTCCGCTGTGGATCTTTTCATCTTTTCCTTTAGTTGCTGAGTGAAGGTTCTATGGTCATATTTGAGATAGCCATCAATCTGCTACAGGGCAAAGCCAGTTCAGGTACCCCCTCCACTATTACTTAGGATCTTAGCTGGGGGCATCCCTGTGAATTCCTGGTAGCTTCTCTAGTGCCAGGTTTCTTACTAGCCCCATAATGGCTCCCTCAATCAAGATATATCTTTTCTACCTCTATGACTCTGTCCTTTCCCCATCACTATCATCCTATTCCCTTAAATTATCCTACCATACCCCTTTCTCCCCCCACCCCCACACTCCCAATTTTCTCAGGAGATCTTGTCTATCTACTTATTTGTTCAACTATGTTCATAGCAACATTATTTGCTAGAGCCAGAACCTGGAAATAACCCAGATGTCCCTCAATCAAAGAGTGGATAAAGAAAATGTGATACATTTACACAATAGAGTACTTTCCAGTGGTAAAACAAATCAACATCTTGAAATGTACATTCAAATGGATAGAACTAGAAGAAACTATCCTGAGTGAGGTAACCCAGACCCATAATGATGAACATGGTATGTACTCATTTACAAGTGAATGCTAGCTATAAAGCAAAGGATAACCATCCTACAGTCCATGAACCCAGAGAAGATAAGTAACAAAAATAACCCTAAGAGAAACATATATAGATTTCACTGACTGAAACAGAATTCTTAAATACAGCAAGCACAAGAATAAATATTTTCAAATATATGCATATTTTTAATGACTGACGAGCATCTTTGTGAGTTATATAATTTAGACTTCAATCTCTCTAATAGACACTGGCTCAGACAGAAGTCTTGTATAAAGTCCAGCTCTTTGCATATCAGTTTAAGGCTCATTATTTCTACTTAACTGGGACAGCATTCATTCTTCTCTCATGCCCTCTTCTACTTGAACACCATATTTTATATAATCTGAGTCTTTTTAAAAGGTGAATAGAATATATGTTCTGTTGTATGACACATCTGCATTAACATTTCATTTTCTTTTTTTTACAAAAATTAATTTTGCTACTTGTATTTTTTAATAAAATTTAAGACCGTGATCAGTATCTGATGTAAAAACAAATAAGCAAATACAAACCTTCAAGATAGTATTTTTAAAAGAACACTAACTCGACTGCAACAATATAGTTAAATTTGTTGACTATTCCTTTCTGGGAATCATGTGTAAGATGATTTTTGGTTACTGACCTTAAATATCCATTCATTAAATGTTCAGGTCAGTGCTACTATGTATATACTGCTCTGAACACTAGATTTACAGTTGTTACACATGGTTGACATGATGTCTTATCCCAAAGTTGAAGATAATATGATAAAGAAAACCATTCAATATGTCTCAAATCTGTGGTCAGTGTTCTAAGGAACAGCATAACATGAGGTCATATAAATGGAGACATGCCACACATGCCACATTTGGGATTAGTGCCATTCTTCCAGAGTCTCCTCATTCACATGGATGGAGGTACATTAAGAAAAACAATTTAAAGAATACAAAAAGTGCAAGGAAGTGAAAGAATGACAATTTAGAATTCATAAAAATGACATTTCATTTTCTTATCAGAACACATGGCATGTATCACTACATAGTGTAGAACAGAATAGCTAATTACTCAGTGTCTACGAGACCCTCCACTGGATGATGTGCCAAAATCCAGGTTTTTCAGGTCCTGCACCTGTGCAATTCATCCACTTGCATTACAGGCCAGTAAAAAAATTGCTATTTGATTGTCCTTGTTGATGCCTGAGCTATAGCAAATAATGAATTCTATTTTAAAAGTCTATCCTAAAGGCTCAAAGAAGTCACCATTACAGCTTTCAAGAAAAACTAATATATGAAAAGTTAACTGTTTACACAAGGTTTTTTGACAAACTTATAATTTGAAAATGTTCGCTCTTGATAAGTTAGCAAAAGATAGTTAATCAATTTGTCTGAGAAAAAAATAAGCAATCCCAGTGGTCCTTTTCAGGAGTTTCTCCTTTTGTTTTGAATAAGCTATGTAGGAAAAGGTTCAATAGCTAGAAGTCAGTTCCTGTGTCTACCAAAGATTTTCTTTATGCTTCTCTAAACTTGCTCTTTAAGGCCTGAAAATGTTATAATTCTATGATCACCAATAGAAGTCATTGAAAGTTTATATTTTTATTATCAAAAGAGAATATCTGAAGATCAGATTCTTATTGTTGATGTTTGTCTGTTTTAAGGTTTATTTGCCATTGAAATGAGAATAGACCCTTAGGTTATTGCAGAGGGAAATCAAGTTCAATACATATGCACTAAGGGCAATCTTCCAGAAAACAAAGATACTTTACATTTTATGATAGGATCTCTGATAAGTTTAGCATAGCCATCTCATATGATTTTTCAACTGTTAGTTTGTAATAAGAGACATTTATGTCTTATTTTTGCCATTTCCAAATCTCTGGCTTCCTTCAATTTGGCTGATAACCATGTGCTTACCTTCACTTTTACTTTTTATTGCTGCTTCTCTTTTGTATTTATTGATACAAAAGTTGGCTGAGTTTAAATCGAGTCTAGACTTATTGATCGCAACTCACCATTTAATTGTATATTCTGTTATATAATAATAACAGGAAAGCATTCTGAGATGTTTGTATGAAGGGTGTCATGCATAGCAAATATAAGTGATGGATGGATTATATACTAGGTTTTTAAAAGTATTAGCAAACCTACTTACTAAACCACTTAAAATATTTTTGAAAAATCTTAGGATCTGGGGAGACAAGAAAGAGTGGAGGACAAATGTTATATTGATTATTTTTAAAAGTTAAAAATAACTTGAAAGAATGACATCAATACTTAATAAAATAATGGAATTCATATCCATAAAGGAAATGTTAAGTCCAGAAGCAATAAAATCAAGAACAATATGAAAGATGATTTTCAGGTAGAAATTATGACAGATTATCAGTATTCCTTCCCAACTGAATGTAAAAATAAACCTAGGAAACAAAAGGAAAACTGTCTATGTAGGTATTTCTTAGTTAATAAAAGAACCATAAAGGGCATATATTTTATTTAGTATTCACAAAGTCATCTTCAAGTACTCACACCTATGCAACCCAGAATTTACTTTATATTTTCAGTTTATATTTCTCATCTGACCCTGAATATTGAACTACAACAAACAGGCTGCAGAGTCTATGTACTGTTGTAAATGCCAAATTTCATTAAGGTTTCTGAGAACAAGGTTTGCCTATTTTCAGAGGTTGTGAGATATATTCATATATATGCAAATTTGAAGTCTGTTGACCTTGGTTAAACTTTGGTTCCTTTAATGATCTAGATACGTAACAGTGTGCATTATTTGATGTTTCTTAATTTCAGTGAATTATTCCATTTAAGATGACATCACATTCTCTTCAGCCCCATGAGCATTCAGGATATTACATACAAAATGCAATACAATTCACAACAATTAATGCTTTTTCAAATGTAATAATTTATTTACTGAGCTATAGATACCCATGCATGATATCATTAATTGTTTACAAAACACTAGTGAAGAAACGATTTAATTCCATATATGGAATGAAATCATGAGCATAATAACATCTCTGCAGACAATGTGTTTATAAGTTAAGGTTACATAGTAACTATGAAAATTTTAAATTCATATTATGCTGAGTTTCTGTTGATTTCAACGTTTTTCTTTTGTGTATCTATTTATTTATTTTCAACTACATTTTTTTCTCCCACCCCTCCTCTTGGCTCCCCCTGCCTCCTCCCAGTCCACCAACAATCCAATGCCCTCAATGGGTAAAGACTACCATGTGGAGTCAACAAAGCTGGCCACTAAAATGGTTACAGGACCCAGCCCTCATCCTACACCATAGGCAGTAAGCATAAGCATGGCATCCCACAATAACGAATGGAGTCTAACAAAGTACGCCATGCGCCAGGTATAGATCTTGGTCCTACTGCCAGGGGCAGATAGCCCAAGCTTCAGCACTGTCTCCCGTATATGGAGGGCCTAGTTCGATCCCATGGAGATTCTACAGTTGTTGATCTAGAGTTCCTGAGTTTCACGAGCCTGGTTCATTTATCTCTGTAGATTTCTTCATCATGATCATGACCTCTCTTGCTCATTTGTTCCCTCCTCCCTTTCTTCGATTGGATACCCGGAGCTCAGCCTGTTGCTTGGTTGCTCGACATCTAGTTCCATCAGTTACTGGATGAAGGCTCTATGATGGCAGTTGGGGTATTCTCCAATCTGATTACAAGGGAAGACCAGTTATGGCAACTTCTCCACTGTTGCTAGGAGTTTTAGCTGGGGTCATCCTTGCGGATTCTTGGAAATTTTCCTAGCACCAGGTTTCTCCCTAACCCCATAGTGATTGTCTCTATCAAGATCTCTCTTTCATTACTCTCCCGCCTCATCTCTTTCCTCCCTTGACCATCCTGCTCCCTCATGTTCTAATCTCCCATCTCCTCCGGTTTACCTCCCCACCTGGCCTCCAATTTACCCAAGAGATATCATCTAATTCCCCTTCCCAGGGCAAGCCATATGTCTCTCTTAGGTTCTTCCTTGTTACCCAGCATCTCTGGAGCTGTGGATTGTAGTCTGGTTATCCTTTGCTTAATGACTAATATCCACTTTTGAGTGAGTGCATACCGTATTTGTCTTTCTGAGTCTGGGTTACCTCACTCAAGATGTTTGTATCTAGTTCTATCTATTTGCAAATTTCGTGATGCTATTGTTTTTTCAGGTGAGTACTATGCCATTGTGAATATGTATTTTTAAATTTTTTAAGAATAATCTATTTTTTTAAATCTATTCTTCAGTTGAGGGGAATCTAGGTTATTTCCACATTTTGGCTATTAAGAATAATGTTGCTAGAAACCCTGTTAAGCAAGTGTCCTTGTAGCATGATATTGTATCTATTGGGAATATGCCCAAGAGTGATATTTTGGGATTTGAGGTAGATTTATTCCCATTTTTCTGAGAAACCTCCATACTGATTTCCAAAGTGGCTATACGAGTTTGTACTCCCACAAGCTTTGCTGGAGTGTTCCCCTGACTCTACATCTTCTCCAACATAAGCTGTCCTCAGTATTTTTGATCTTAGTCATTCTGGCCGGTGTAAGATGGTTTCTCGGGCTCATTTTGATTTGCGTTTCCCTGATGATTAAAGATGTTGAGCGATTGAATTCAACCTTCTTCTTTGCAAAGTCATATTGATCACTCTCAGCCCCCACCCTCTCTTTTCCCGCCACCACTGACTTCTGCCTTCCTCTCTCCAAGATCCTTTACTATGTGCAGATTTTTTTTTGTTTCGTGATTCTTTGAATTCAATCATGTCTGTTCACATGATCACAGGTGTGAATCTATACACCTATTATGGAATGGAAGTGGGCTCAGCAAAGGGCAGTCATCTGGAGACAGTGCCACACTGACCAATATCCACTAATAACTACTATTTTCCCTGGAAATGGTAGGGGCTCAGGAACTCCTACTCTTCCATCATTGACCAGTGATTACAAGCTTAGTCATATGCAGTCCCAGAAAAAACAATCATATTTTTTTTCAGTTCAATGTCATGATTGAAGTGACGTTTCCAGAAGAAAATGTTTCTTTATTTTTCCCTCTATTAACTGGATCTACATTTTTTTCCAGCTTCTCTTACAGGAGTTTCTCTGAGTCTTAGGAAGGATGGTATGAAAGTCTTGTTATAGGAGAGCACCCAATAGTCACTTGTTCTTTGTACTATAATCAGCAATGGGTTTTTTTAAAATTTAATATCATACATGGTAAAGTGAAGCTTTATTACTCAAAGATTAGAGCAATATTTTTCTATGGATACAAACACAAACATTTAGAAGGCATTTTGACACTGTGCTAATTAGCAAAACACAAGTACTAGGTTCTCATTTAGAGTTTAGTGTCTTTCACGGCATGAAGTTTGACCAGTACAACAGTTCTGTGAATGAACTGTGGATAATACCTCAAATCTAATCATATAGCAGACATCTATCCTTGTAACATTCATATGTCATTGGATACTAATGGCCACATATTTCCTTACAGGTTAGTACTGGTACCAGTATTCAAGGTGGAGAGACTTCCATAAAGACAGCTGAAAACAGTGCTCATATATAAATGCAGGAATAATGAAAACATTTTTAAAGTGTAAAATATTGCTAAAATACAGAAATGTGTGTTGATTTTTTTCAGGTTTGAGGATCTAGATATTTCCATTAAGACATTATCTTACATGGTCTCTAAAGAATGTATGATAAAGTGAATGCTATTATTTGAATTTATATGTGAAGAAACAGTCCTCAGCTGTAAAACATGCTGATCAGAGTCAATTAAAATAATTCACAAGTTTGGAATTATCCCTGGAACATGAACTGGCTTTTGGAACCTATTTCCTATTTGGAAGATACCTTGCTCTGCCTAGACGAAGTGGGTAGGGGCTTGGTCCTACTTCAACATAATGTGCCAAGCTTGGTCTTACCCTTTCTGAGGAGTGAATGGGGAGTGTGTTGAGGAGGAGTTGACGGGGGAGGTGGGGAGGATTGTGGAAGGAGGTGGAGATACATGATAATGAGCAAGACAAGACAGAAGCTCTGCTTAGTCAGCATGACTAGGTCAGATTCTACTCACTTCATATACAAATCCATGAAGCAACTTTGTGCTTTGAATCAGAAAGACCTGAGGGAAAATTTAAAACATCTATTTGGCAGGATTTGAAAGACTAGTTGGAGGAATGAGGGAAGAGAAAGATTCATAGCTCAATTTGTTTCAGGCTAGGATATCAAGATCAAGATGAATGGTGGTCTAGGGGAACTCTTTATTGAATTGTTGGCCATTACTGTGGATTTGGCATCACTGTTGAAGAAATGGTAAGTATTTAATGTATATAATAGCTTTCTATCTGGTATTTTTGGAAAATACAATTAGTAAGTGGAATTGCTTCAGAATCACTCTACATGTTCTTTCAGACAAAAGAGTCATCAGCTCTTATCACCAGCTCATACAGGTGATAATCACCTCAGAAGCAATGAAGTCACAGTGGTTTTGTAGAGTGTGAAGAAAGGTGAGGTGGTTCTTCAACAAATTTGAAACTTAATGATAAGGACTCCAAAAACGCACAACCATATGTGAGGAGCTAGAAAAGACCAAAGACAAAAAAAAAAAAAAGGCAAAAAGGAGGCATGTTTGATGTTTGAGGAATAGGCTATTAATGTTCCAAAGGGGAAAATCAGAAGAACATTTAATGATGCTATATCTCAAGTACAATAAGGATCAAAATACAGATATTTGTTATTTGTAATTCAGTGGAAAAAACTTGCTAAAATAAGTTCTAAGGGAATTAAAAGAACAAAGAGGGAATTGGGAAAGTTTGTATACTATACAGGTAAATATAGAGAACTGGTGCGGGAGAATTATCTGTATTCTGTCCATCATGTATTTTAATAAAATGCTGATTGGCCAGGCTGGAAGTATAGGCAGGGAAACCAGACAGGAAGTAGAGGTGATGCAATGAGAACAGGAGAATTCTGGGAAGCAGAAAGTATCCTCTGACATTCCTGCCCAGACCACCAGAGAAGCAACTTGTGAGCTGACAGCTGAAAAAGGTACCAAGCTATATGGCTAACACAGAGTGCAATTATGGATTACTGTAAGATGTGAGAATTAGTTAATAAGAAGACTGAGCTAATGAGCCAATTAGTTTATAACCTAATGTAGACTCTCTGTTATTTTCTTTGGGAATTGCTGGTTGTGGGGTACCCGGCGGGACAGAAACCCCAACAAACCGGCCGTCATGTTACAGAGAACAGAAAAGGAAAAAGTTGATCAATAAAAATATTAAGTAATAAGTAGTCTGTGTTGGACACAGGAGATGGATACTCAAGAATCGTTCACGCTTAATGTGAAATCCTTATTTTACTGAAATCATGACAAAATCTTTTAGCACCAATAGTTCAGCAACCATGAAAGCAACATTTAAGGTATACAGGTTAGAAATAGTATTTATGCAATGAAAAACATGTTTTAATAATCTATTTTTCTGAATAGAATATTTATAATGCATTAGACCTTGATTATCAACAATTAATATTTATTACAGATAAAAATAAATCAAAGAGATAAAACAATCTTTAATAAACAGGTGAGCAGAAAGAGATTTGAAAATCAATGAGATAAAATTGCCTTCCCCTTAAAGTGAATTAAGTTAAAATCAATTTATTGCCAAACCATGAGCTATAATTTATTTAACCATTACTTTCAGGATGCAAAGGACTTGGCCATTAAACCTGACCTACTGCAGAAGAGAGAGACTTGGCATGTGTCACTAGGGAAGCTGATGGACTTATTGGTATGGAAAACATAAAATCAGGATGATCTTCGACATCCACTTCAGCATAGATGTACTTCAGAGGGCTATTGATGGAGTCTTCAAATATATGTTGAAATATGGGTTTTGGTTTTTGAAAAATATTCTTTAAATATAATTCCATTCATGGATTTATAATATCAATTTAAAGTTGAACTGTAACAAATTCATTGCCTAGTAAACTTATGTGAAAATAAGGATAAATGAGCATATTAATTATAGCCCTAAGTTTTCTGGGTCTCTTTATATAGTTCTCTCCTACATCTCTTCACAGACCTCTATTCACAGTCCCTCCTTTCCATCAATTTCCTTCTCTAGAATTAAACATTATTGAAGTCTAATAATAAATGTTGGCATGGAAGATATACTCATTTTATTTAGTTCTTCTGTAATTATTATGGTTATTTAATAATTATTTAAAGCAACAATAGAGGCAGACAACACAAAAGGAACTCAGTAGTTAAACACACACACACACACGTAACCAAAATGGACAAAGAAGAGGTGCTATGAATTTGAGTTAGAGGTCATACATGGGGGTGAAGAGAGAAGATGTATAAAGTATAATTATATTTTAGACTTTTAAACCCTAAAAGAATTCATTGAACTTTCCTATTAGTACAATAAAATAATCCAACAGGGACAAGAAGAGTCCACAAATATATGAATACAAGCCTCAGCCGTGATGTAGCTAAGGAAAGAAATAACTTAGCTAGAAGACTGAGCTTGTAGGTAAGCATTAAAGCATGAAAACATGAAAATGTGCTGCTTGTAGTAATTAAAGAATTACAATCATATGTGACTTCAATTTTATAACAAAGCTAAGTATTTTCAAATTTCATGAATTGAGAATATTCTATTTACTATCTAGTATATACATGTTTTTTCTATTTTATGTGAAAAAGTGTTAAATGTATACAAAGTTATATCTAAATTTGTCATGTTGGTTGTATTTCATGTTAAACTGTCAAGAAAACCAACAATTATATTTCTGTTTCCTTCATAACTATGCAAAAATATATGTAACCTATACGTCCATGTGTGTGAGGTGTGTATATATGATGTATGTATGTGTATTAATGTGTACTAGTAAGTAATTATGAAAAATTTGAGCATCCACCTTTGGTTTCTGCCTTATTTGAGACAGGGTCTCTTGTTCATCCGTATGCACTCAATTTCGAGCTGGCTAATGAGCTCTGGGTGGTATTTATGTATCTGCATCCAAACTTGCCAGAGAAGCACTGGCTGTACAAGCATGCACTGCTGTTCATGGCCAATGTAAACTCTAGGACTCTGAACTCTGAACTCTGAACTCAGTTCTTCTTCTGGAAAATACTGGTACCCACAAAACCATCTCTCCAGCCTCCAGCTTTGTTTTTCTTTTTTCAGTTATAGATTTCATTTTCCTCAAACTTGTATTTATCAAATTTCTTTTACTTAAAATCATTTCTGGAATCTATGGGGCATTTATTTTCTATTCATGTATTTAAATGTTTTACAATAATATCCTGAGTTTTTTTCCATTTTGTTGAATATATGCTACAATATGTTACAATAACTGTAAAATGATAAAGAAGTTTATCAGACTTGGATCTTTAACACATGTCACCCATCTTTTAATAACCCTTTATTTCATTTTTATTAAAAAGAACCCACACAATATGTTGTAATTAGATTTCCTCTTCCCCAAATCCTCACAGGTTGCCCCATCTATTCAAAGTTCAGTGTCCAACCTATTTCTTTTTCTCTATTTTTAAAAACAAACAGGCAAACTAACCAAAAAGCAAAAGTAGAAAAACATACACACAAATACACACAAAAAACAAGAAACAAAAGCACAAAACACAAAATTGGAAGCTATAATATAAAAGGAGAAGACCTCAGAGCAGTGGTGGCATATGCCTTAATCTCAGATCTCAGGAAGCAGAGGCAGGAGATGCTCTGTGAGTTCCAGGCCAGACCGGTCTATAAGACAAAGTTCCAGTATAGGTAGAGCTATTGCAGAAACAATCTCTGTCTCAAATTGCCAAAAAAGAAAAAAAATCAGCAAAACTTCCACTGAGTTTGATTTTAACAGCATGTTTAATAATTCTTAAAGGACTTCACTATTTTAAGAATGTGATTTTATTTTATGTAGCATTTTATGTGGTGCTCACTAACTCTCTACTTGAATTGTGTGATAACATTCATGTTATTTACATTTTGTTTTCTTAGCTACCATTAATATTTTACTTTCCTGGAAAACCCTGTTTTTATTAGATTTTTAAACCCAACTAATTCTGAAGGTCGTTTGTCTTATCTTAGAAGGAGTTTGTTGCTCTCTAGATTTGTTTTTCTCTGCTATTTAGACACCATTGATTAATTTAGGACTTATTTTGTGGCCATTACTCTTGAAGGGATTACCATATAGGTATATTTAACAAGTGAACAGAATTTTCTCTATTAAAATATTATTTGGTTTTATACTGCTTTATTTTCCATAATTTAATTGGAATGAAACTTGAAAATTTCTTCAATATTCTGTTTGAAAGCTTACAATACAAATGTACAAGAACCATATTACCAATGCTTAGGGAGCAAAACTTTAGGAAATTTATGAAAATTACCTTACTTTGGTCCAAGACTATGCAACAAAAAAAATCACATTTTGTTTTGTCTATCATTCCAAACCATCTTATCTCTGGTTCTCTGGTTCCTGAAAATGTACATAGCCTTAATTAAGGTCAGTCCTTTATGCTGTGCTTAATGTCCTCTAATAATCTAGTAACTTTTACAAATTGAACCTCAGTTTTGTTTTTAGAAAATAACATGGCTCTTATTATTGATATTTCATGAAAAGTATATCTAGGAATAAGTTTCCTCTTGACAATGAATTGTTCAGTCCTTTAGTAGATAGATAGTTTTATCAAGTAAAGTAGCAGGGAGAAGAAACAAACCACAGATTCAGAAAGAAAATTTAAACTTTTTATTTCTTTCCCAGCTTTAAATTGCTTAATGATTTCTTTTTTTATTACATCAGTACTTACTTAAAGACAAGCAAAGGACTCTATTTCTACTGGGCTGACTCTAATTTTCATAACTGTAGAAAATTTGCAAACCCTTTCAGAATATAAAGAAACTGTTTCCAAGTAGAAAACAATTTTTGTCCAAAAAAATGTTTCTTTAATAATGAATTCATTTGTTGTTCTAAAACACTCATTAATTATTTTTAAAGATTATTTTACTGAACTTGGAGAATATGGTCAGACAGATAACCTTCATCTCAAAGAGTTAGTGTATTTTGAATTTTCAGTGTTATCGGCATCACTTATGGTAGAATTTTGCGCAGGCAATTATGCAACATTTGGTTATGCTTGGGAAAAAAGCCCCATAAAATAGCCAGACCTACCAGTGGCATGCTGATGAGCTGCCACGGTGTTGGTTTCCCTCACTGATGTTATTCTAATAATTTTATCCTTGTGTTTAAGATGGTTAACCTGACACTTATTATGATAACAGCACACATGAATAAAAGAATAAATTATGAAGTGCACGATTGCTATTGATGTAAGCATTTGTTCCCTATCAGGAGTGTGCCTGGAAGCAGCATTCAGACAATGCTCCTTACCTTTCACATTGAACACTGCACACTGCCTGGCTTTAGATATAATTACTTCACATAATTGTTTCTGTCAAGAATAAATGAAGCCTTAAAAGAACAATGCGATCATTACAAGCGAAGCATCTTAAGATACATATTACATTGAGCCATTTATTGGTGGTATTTTCCAAGCTGATATTAATGACTGCCAATTCTCAGACTGCATTTTAAGACACAAAAATCAGAGGTTTGAGACTCAGACAGGATCATGGGTCATTTTAAATATATTTTTGCTACTCAGAAAAATTCAATAAAAGCAATATTATTTTCTAGTTATTCTGTTCAGGCCTGTGAAAAAATACATAAAATTCATCAACAGCTGCCCAACCTATTTATCTTTAATTCCAGCAATGAGTAAGAAATCATCTAATTTTAGTCTTTTGGGATATACCTTATTATTATACTTTCCCTTGGAATATTTGGCTCATGGATCACATTTACTTCTTTCATTCCCAGATGTAAATACATTAAATGGGAGAGGTGATAAGGTAGCATTTACATGTAGTATTGGCATAAGGTAGCAATAACTATATAGCCCAGAAATATGCAGTACTTTTCTTGCATTTATCAGGAAACTTGTGCTATGGAGAAACAGATTTCAAACAAAGTTTCTGGGTTATATATTCTGTATAGGTATTTGCCCTTGGATGCCTTCAATAATTTTATCCAATACTTTTATAAAGAATAAAACTGAATTCTCAATGTAGCATTCTGTACACATTACTTCTCCTATAGATTTGTTCCAAAAACTCATGGAGTTGAAATGATGTGATGACAGTTTTTGCCTGGGTTGTATAGGTACCAAAGAGAGGAAGTTATATAGGCAATGTTATTGCTGATACAGCACAAAATTTCTGGTTTTGTGTTTTTTATGCTTTCTATCTGCAATTAGGTAAAAATCAGTTGACAGAGGCAGAAACAGCATTTGTGGAAAACGGTATGTGATGATGAGGACAGCATCTGTGTATATATTTGTGTGTATACATTAGTATTTTTACAGCTCATATGAACTTGAATCAGACTTTTATTTATTTACTTACAATGTTTAGCAAAAAGCTGAAAGCTGTTAATATAGAATGTATGTGTGTTTCTGTGTGTATGTGTGTGTGACTGTGTGAAAATTCTGTAAATTTAACTAAATAACCCATAAGAAAGATCAAAAGTACTATATCAGTTCATATAGAGACCCCAAACCTTATTGGAAAATGAGTTGTACAAATTTTCTGAAAAGATATTCTAGGAAAAAGTAATGGCAAGACATTAGTATGGGTCAGAGTCAGTGAAGAACTCCATTCCAGACTGAAATGCTTTTAAAATGGTATATTTTAGGGGAAATTATTTATGAAGGACCCTTCTTATGTGAGTGAATTAATTGCTTCATAGAAGAGTAGTTACATAAAGAGAGTGCATCTTCTATGGACACCCTTTCAAGGCCAGGGTACCATGTGTTTCCTTGTCTTGTCCTACTGCTTCCTCTTGCATGTGAGGAGACTAGATTGTCCCCTGGGGAAAACAACAGCAAGGTGTCTGTAGAGAAGAAGCAGAGCCTTTCATGTTCTTACCAGATCTTGACTATTTGGGGAACTTCATCTTTGATGTTCAGAACTGTAAAATATGTCTTATATATGAAGTCTCATATTCTTTTGTCATGGCAAAAAGTGGATTAAGGCAAGAAGAATCAAGTAGGAAAAGCAAAAGGCAACACTTTAAGTAGCAGCAAGAAGCTATATCATGATAGGAATGAAGAGAAAACACAAAGAATCAGATCAGGAAAACAAATTTAGTATGATGGTGAATGAGGTTAAAGTAATGTCACAGGTAGAGTAGATGCCCATACAAGATGCTTAAGAGATTCTTGGAGATGCATTCCATATTTCTAACGAAAATAAAAGCTTTAAGCATTTGGTATGTATAAAATATATTTATAGAGAGTTTTCAGAAAATTGAATTGATTTCAACTAAGATAAACTCACAGGATGGGAGTCAAAAGGGAAAAAAGCACCTAAGAGTTGTTGCAGTACTTTACACCAATGGAGAGCAAAATTCAGAAATGGGAAACATAGACAGTAGACTAATCCAGCAAGAAGTAAGGCATAGGGAAAGTGATGCATTGAGAGATGGAAGGGGAAGATACTTAAACATGAATCCTAGAATTCTCTTTCTTTGGAGAAGTATATAGCGATTCAATTAATAGTAAAGGTATTAGCCAATATTGATTGAAAAAGACAGTATTTGGACTCATGAAGGCAAAATTCTTGAACTCTCCTTATATGAACAGGTTAAATAGCTTAATGAACATATCTCTGAATATTTAAGGGTGTTTGGGTGGAAATATGTATATGACAGTAGAGGGGGAATAGCTATTGTAGGGATACATATGGTTATGCCCTCATAGATTTGGAAAGAGAATGAATTTCAAATAGAATTTTAAGCTACCCAGGGAGGCCTCATGTATTATGGTTTTTTGATTTTGTGTCTTTTGGAGATTTTTGTGTGTGGATGTGTGTCATGCCCTCTAGATGTGTTTTTTGTGCTTTTGCGTTGACTCTCTTTTTCTCTTTGTTTGCTTCTTTTGTCCAATTCACAATTGTTTAGTTTTATCTTTCATTATTTGTAATTAAGGCTTTTCCTTTATTAGGTTTCATAATTTTAATGAGAAAGAACAAGACAAGATGTGGATTGGGTGGGGCAGAGGATCTAGGAAAAGTTTTGGAATGGGTAAGAGTAATCAGTTTATATATATTTTTTAAATATTTATTTATTTTTATTATGTATACAATAGTCTGTATGTATGCCTGCAGGCCAGAAGAGGGCACCAGACCTCATTACAGATGGTTGTGAGCCACCATATGGTTGCTGGGAATTGAAATCAGGACTTTTGGAAGAGCAGGCAACGCTCTTAACCACTGAGCCATCTCTCCAGCCCGCCTATATTTTCAATTATAAGAGCACAGCAGCACAATTTTTAAAAGATGATTAAAAGCATTTTACAGCTCAAATTCTGACAATCCTTTAAGAATTAAGACATATACGTAGACTCCTTTAAGGTCTGACATTTTCTCCTATCTAGTAATAAGATTCAACTGAAGGCATTGTCATTGTTCTTTTTTTTTTTTATTCCAATGTTAAGGGGTTTTTTATTTTTAGAAAAAAATCTCATCCCATAATTTGAAGATATAATCTGAAGTCATGCGAGTAAAAGCATATAATGATGACCTAGAATAAAATCAGCCTCTGTGAGGTGTCCTAGGCTCAAAAGACATAGGGAGTTTGCATTTGCATAAATGTACATGTCAGAGGTTAAGTGTTCAACAAGCAGACTATGATCCATATAACCACAGAATCTAGGCATGGAGTAAGAGACTTGGTGGAAGGGGTGGCTCTTTCTATTAGGGGAAATAAAGTTAGTTATGTGTGGGCAAGGGGATGTGCATGAAATGGAAGGTACAAGGTTGGGGGAGAGAATGGCAAGGAAGGGAAAACCAGGAAGGGCAACTACAACTAAGGGAAATACAAGGTGTTTTATGGAAACCTAACACAGTAGGAGCTTCTGAATGTGTGTGTATATGTATATGTATATATTTGTATATGTATGAAGGATATCTAAATGGAAGAGCGAAAAACAGGAGGTGATGAGGCCAAAATTAGGCATCTCTTACCACCAAATGAATCAGTCTCCGGTTCTCGGAAAAGGAGGTTACACCTAATTGAGTTGTCAGCCGAACAGGCCTCACAGAAACTTGGAAACAACACATACTACTGCCAAGACTATTGGTTAGTTCTTTTCCTTCTGTTTGTTTGTTTTATTCCATCTCAATTAATTTTTATTTTATCTAGTTTCATTTATCATTATTATTGTTACTATTATTAGTACATGCCTAATTGTTTCTGACAAGAGAGAAAGAAAGATTGTGGATTTCAGTGAGAGGAGAAGTAGAAAGTTTATTGGAGGAGTTGGGGAAGAGAAAACTGTAATCAGAGTATATTGTTTGAGAAAAGGTCTATTTCAACAGAAGAATAGAACAAAGAAAGATAAGCTAAAGATATATAAAGAAAAGACATATTCTTAGTATAAGGAGTACTGAGAATTTTGTTTAAAATAAGAAATACATGTTCATTATATTTGGTCAAATCAGATCTTGTTTGGTTACTTTCACAAGGTTTGTGTCACCATATCTCATAAGAAACTAAACTGGAAGCCATAAAATATACTCAAAAGGCCAGTGCTGACCTATGCAGGTGCTCTGCATATTGTCTCAGACTTTATTGGTTCATATGAGCCTATCGTACAGGGAGGACACCTTTGTTAATCTGAGGTTTTGTGACTGGGTTGGTTACATTTATTTTTGATAACATACAGAGTAACTTTTTGAACCAAAGATGTTGCAACATAGGTGCCATATGGACACCAGTTTGACTTTTCTGTTTGATAAGTGTTATAGGTGATATCTTCAGCAAGGGAGCCTTCCTGTCAGTTTGTGGAGGTCAACCTATAGACTTGGAGAAAGCGTGTCTTATTTGAGTATTCCCATGGGAGTCTTTTGGCCAACAACTCAGTTAGATGGAACCCTCTCCTGGGATTGGAAGCTTCATCTGAACAACATATGGCTAGTTGGGGCTCAGTTTCTCCCATTATTTGGCAATTACATATATATCACTTTCAGATGTGGATATATTTTACGAAGATTCTACTGCATTGTATTTTTATAAATCCCACAAATGGTCTTAAGTTTAGCTGTCTCTTCCCATATTCCCTCCCTCGTCTATCTTTTTCATCCATCTCCCTACATGGATTACTTGTTCAAGACTTCCCTATCCATCCATAGTCATCTATTCCATTTACCTTGCTAAGGAAATCGATCTGATTCTTCTTGTCCCTTACTCTACACATAACCACTGTTGTTCTGTGATTTGCAGCTTGGTTATCATTGATTTAACAGCTCTTCTTTACACATATGAGAATACATACCATTTCTCTTTCTCAGCTGGGAATATTTTACTCAGGATGACTTTTTCAAATTCAAGTTCTATCCATTAATCATCCAATTTCATGCCCCCTTTAAAACACTAAATAATACTTTATTTTTCCTTCCTCTGTTGAGGGACATCAAGGTTATTTCCAATTTCTGGCCATTATAAATAGAGCAACAGTGAATATTTTTGAGCAACTTTCTCTGTGATAGAATGAAGAATTCTTGGGGAATATGCTCAAAAGTAATACATCCAAAGAATGCAATAATGTGCCAAACATATTTATCATAAACTTTGACATCATATACTTATGTCATATATATATTAGAGTGAGCACCAAAATATTTTTGTTCAAAATTTCGCTTAATTCTTTAAATTACGAATGTCTAAATGTTGTAAATATACCTGGATTTTTCAGAAATACATCTACTTGGACAAATATTGTTCAAAGCAAAACTCCATGACTGAACGTGGTGTTTTGTTTTACCCTTGGGATAAATCTAGATGGTTATAAGAATTCATTCATGGTTCACACTTAGGGTTAGTGTATATCCCATGTTCACAACTATTGATTAACATAGAAATGTTCTTTCCAAATTTCAGGGCATAGCTCATATAGTCTTTAAGATATGAGTTATTGGATATTTCTTCCTTTCTGGGATTTTCTAAGTCATTGTTTAATATGTTGGGAGTTTTCATAGGATAAATATAGTCAGATGCAATTAGAGCTACATATAAAACTACGTGAGCCTGACCTGTAACAGATGATATTCATGCAATGAAATTTGTGGAATTAACAAAAAATACCTACTAGGTAATGGATGAACTTGTCTTTTTAAAGAGTTGGCATGGTAAATGTATGTCAATAAGATAACATTAATGTTGATTTTGGAGCATTTCAAGAAGAAAGTGTTCCTTGGCTTTAGAATATGTCACACAACAAATCTTTCATAATTGAACATTTTGATCATTTCAAGGTGATTTACTTTTACAGTAAGAAACACTGTGTTGGCACTTTCATCATCTTCCCTGAGCATAATCATGTATTAGTTGCAATTTTCTCTTCAACATAAGACTTAATTATGATAAAGAACAAATCTTCTTCTTTAATAAAAAGTCTAAAATTTCACAGATACCCAGCTTGACTAATACTGAGATTGGAAAGTCATTACCACTAAAAATGTCAGTTCTGATGAAGCATTAAAAGAATTCCAAGTATCAAATTCTGAATGTCTTTACTAAGCTGTTTCGTGGTATCATGTACCATTGGAAATGTGATGAGTCCTCATGTAAAAATGCTGATTTGAATTAGATTTAGAATGTATGCCATCCTCAATTAGCCTTCCCTTCATCAAAATGATCTCACAAACACAGAGAATGAATCTTTATTTCCTCCTTTGCACATGGGAGGTCATTTGTCAGATTTAATATACTTCTACCTATGTCTTCCTACATGATTTGAGTTCAAGATGGATGGCCATGGACTCACAGGAAAAGTTTTAGTTTAAAACTTAAATTTAATTTTAGTATAATAACAAAATCATTTATATAGAGACTCAGAGTGATATTTATGAAAGCAACTGATTTATTTCAGTTTGAGGAGGGAAAATGACACCATTTATAGTATCTTTCTTATCACTCTTCTACCTTGTCATTCACATATAAATTATTTTGTGTGTTCCTGTATTAGGGAGAGTAGGTATTGAGAATTTTATTCTTGAATCATTCCAGTCATCTTACAATTCAGACCTACGTTAATAATGTATTCAATACCATACAATTCACTTATTTTATCATTGTTTGAATAATTCTTTAAAAACTATAACTATGTATGAATAGTTAGATAATTCTGGTGCCTTTGTACTATATTTATGCATAAACAATGAAGACCATTGAAACTGTAATCTGAATATATTGGTGATGTAAAATATCTGTGCCTGGAATTCCCAATACATGGTTATGGCTTTCTTTAAAAGATAATTTTGTCTATTTATCAAGAAGACTATTTGTAAGATAGTGTTCATAAATCTCAGAGAAGTTATAATTTATAAGGACATTTTTGTTATTGTAATTATAAAGCGGAACTTGACTGTTGCTGAAGAATGTTAGTATCTTGGAAAATCTTTCAATATTGAAGTGAAAAGAATCTTTTTTGAAAGGTTTTTTTTCTAAGACTTGAATTATTCATCACAATAGTGCCCTCAAGGTGAGAACACAAAGCAGGTATTAGCAAAACCTTCTTTTTTGTTTGCCAATAAAAATGATGGCTTTAAAATTTTGTTTTGTATAACATCTGTTAGTAGCAACTCATACAAGTAGTTAGAAAACAGTACTGTGAACTGTAACTCTGTTAAGCATTCACTTATGAAATATCAAAAAACCTACAACAATTTGTCATGTTACTGCACAACACTTCTGAAGAGTCTATGAAGATTCAAAGAGACTAAAAATAAATAATTTTTAGGGGCAACAAGAAAGCCAATGAAATAATATGCATATGATGTTTTATAATTCTTTTAATAAGATGCTTTAGTAAACCAATGATAGGAACAATTATCTCTTAATACACATTTTGTATGGACTTGGATTAAAATGATGATGGCAATTGTGTCTTTCAAATTTTACATGTAATAGAAACAAGTATTCTAAAACCTCACTTAGCAGGAAGACAAACAGTTAAATAACTGTAAACTCCAACTGCATTTGAGGTTAGTACTTGAAATTAATGAAAGCTAGAACACTGCAGTAGTTTTTGAAATTTCAACCTTACCTAACTTACAGTTAACTGTTGGTAAATTATTTATAGTTATGTGACTGATGCAAAGATACTGGATGATCTCCATGTTTATTATTTACATATATATGTTTACTATCATAACAAATATTTTGGCCACAGACATTTTTTAAATGGTACTAAAAGTATTTAGGCACAATCCTTCCTTTTTCTCTTATAAACAGGTGTTAGTTTTTATTAATTTTTCTTTGACTTAAAAATAATGTAATTACATAATATGCCTCTTCCCCATTCTTTCTCTCTTTTTACTGTACTTACATGTATGTATGTATGTATGTACATTAAAACCTAAAGATAAATGGTTTATTCAGCTCTGACCATCTAGTGTTGGATAACCAATTATTCTGTTTTTCCCTGTGGAAGACTATTTCTCCTACTTTTAGCATTTCTTAATCGTCTGTTTATCTTTGTGAAGGACTAAGTACTGGTGAGTTTTCACCCAAGCACTTTTGCTGTGGGTCAATGATCTTGCACCCTGTAAAGATTTGTCTCTTCTACTTGTTTAATAAAGTGCTAATTGCCCAGTGTTCACACAGGAAGTAGAGGTGGGGCAATGAGAATAGACGTATTCTGGGAAGAGGAAAGGCTGAATATGCAGTTGTCGCCCAGACACAGAGGAAGGAAGATAAGAATGTCTCGCTGATGAGAGGTACCAAGCCGCGTGACTCACAAATGCAAGAATTATGGGTTAAGATGTAAGATATAAGAGTTATTAGGAAGCCTGAACTAACAGGTTTGTAATTTATTGCCTCTGTGTGGTTCTTTGGAATTAAATGGCAGTGGGACCTGGTGGGACAGAAACCTCTGTCAACACACTTTGGCATGTGTATTATTGAACTCAGAAAGTCATATTGGTGAGATTTTATGGGTGTGGTTTTACAGTGAATTCTATTACCCTCTGGCTTTTGCGTTCTGTGATTTTCCTCATTCACATTATTTTCTGAGTCTTAAGTTTGATGTTGTTTTGAAGATTCACTATCAGGACTGGGTCCAGAACTCTGCCTGTTGATTTTTGAGGTTTTCTGCAAATGTCTTCATCTGTATTAGACAGGACATACTGATCACACTGTGATAAACAGGTCATATGACCTATGGTAAGTCATCAATAGAGAAATAAAGTGAAAGTACAAAAAAAAATCTTCTCAGACAAAAATTGTGTATGGTTTTATTTGAAAAACCACTTACTCTAGGATGTAATTTTAAATTCATCCCTTTAAAATTTAATAATAATTTATTTGAAAATGTATCATGGAACATTTAAAAAAGTAAAATTTCCCTATTAATATAGTAGACTAATATATCTTGTGAAAATAAAGTATGTTCTTATACAGTCTATCAAAAACTCCAAGTTCTAATGTTTGTAATGAATTTATGTATTGTTCTTTCCATGGAAACATGAAATAAGATGATCAGACTCTTAGCATCATACAATTCATCAAGAGACTAATGCCTCTGACTATTTTGAATAGTTAATATGCCATTAAGCTACTTTCAGAATACTTTTAAAGTTGAAATAATTCACAATAATAAATTATGGTTTTTAAACTATAACCTTCTATTAACTAAGACACTGTGAAATCTTGCCAAATACTACATATCTCTGTGTTCTCTGAAATTACTAACTTAGCTTGATGTTTTGTGTTACAGACTTTTTTTTTCCTCTGGGATGATGCAACACACACATGAATATTCACCCCAGATACAGATTCTACAACATACCAAAATACCCTTTGTATCATTGTATCACTTGGTGAGCCAATGAGTTTTATGTGTATCATATATACAGGAATATGGGTGAAGAGTTACTTACAGACGCAAAGCTAACACAAGGGCAGCTACATCTCTGGAGCCCACACCAGCAGAAGTGTCAACTCACGAAACCTAGAAACCTGAGATATGGTTTACAGACTGCCTGTAACTCAAAGGTTGTGAGTCTCCTCTCCAGGTTGTTCAGCTGCTCTGAGATTCTTTTAGACAGTGTGGCTAGTTTTTTTTTTCATTTCTTCTATAAAGTTTGGCTGTTATCTGCTTCTTCCAGGCTGTTAGAGTGATCGGATCATGATTCTGCAATTTTTAATTTTTCATATACTCTTGGGAAATGAGGATCCTAGTAAATTTGGCCTGCCAGTCTCAGGGACACCTCTTTGTAAACATCTTGCCTTAAAAATACCATGTTGTCTTAATTTGCTTCACATGCTATCTCTTAGCATGTTTCTCTTGGAGGAAATTGCTGTGCAACACAGTGATCAAAGAGTGGCAAGTGGCTACAAAATAACCTATTAATTAACTTTCTATAGTGTGTGCTCTGAGTGTAAAAATAAAACTGTAAAACAAGATAACAGTACAAAATTAGAGTAAACACAGCATGAGTCTGTCAAAGTCACCCTATCCTGATATACAAATGTTTTCCAAATGCAAGCCACAAAAGCACAAAGACCTGAGAGGACGGTATCTCAGGAACATGAACTTGTAATAAAATTTTTCAGAGGAAAAGTCAGCAAAAGCAAGTCTAAGAAAAGAGCATGTACTAAGCAAATGATAAGATGCTTGTGATGGTAGCAATGACATGAGCTGGTTGAAATGTATTGAGTATTCAAGCATCCTACTAACATTATTTAATTATCAAATTCTGTTGAACTCTGGCATTAACTTTATATGTAATATTCTTAAAATTATCATGTATTGAAATAAAGAAGGCAAAAGTAAATATTTAATTTACGTACTATAATTTTTACCAAATGAGTTCTACAGAAAGAAAGATACTGTTCAGTTAAGATGCATTGTTTATGTAAGAGTCAATAAAGACATAAGATTCAGTGGCAGAATTAGTATTCAAATAGCTATATTGTCTCTAAGGCACTTGAACCTCATGAAGGAAGAGGAAATTTTATTGATCTGGGAAATGGCATCAGATTATGCTTATTGTGTATAATAAAGACTATTGATCTTCTCAACAGAAAAAAAAAATGGCACTCTAAAAAGCCCATTTCTGAGCTTCTGAAAATAAATGGTACTTTCTGGAGTATTCAACATAATTTTTTAGATTTATTTATTTAATTTTATGTGCATGAGTGTTTTACCTGTATGTGTGTGTGTGTGTACAATATGTGTGCCTGGTGCCTATGGAGGTCAGAATGTAACAAAGTCCCCGGATATTGAGTTATAACTGGTTATGAGATGCCATAAAAGTGCTAGGAATATCTCTCTCTCTCTCTCGCTCTCTCTCTCTCTCTCTCTCTCTCTCTCTCTCTATATATATATATATATATATATATATATATATATATATATATTCCAGATACATCTTGTGAGGATAGCTTTTCTTATTTTCTTGAACAGAAACTTTAGTATTTCGTTAAGACAATCCTGCATTAAGGGTGAGGATTTATGTCGTGAATGGTTGGTGACAGAAAGCAAGGGATGCTGTTCTCCACTAAAAGAGTTCATAAGATTGTTGTCAACAATTTTAGAGAAAGGAAACATGTCATTACCAACATTGTTGTTTTATAAAAACATTAGAAGCATGAGGATGATACTATAGATTTGTTTTTACAAGTTGAGTTTTAGTACTATATTTTCAAGAAAGAGAAACTGAAAAGAAGTATAGACTGATGTGGGAGTCCCCTCTGATTGTGATGATTTCCATTAATGAATAAAGAAACTGCCTTGGCTTGTTGATAGGGCAGAACTTAGGTAGGCGGAGAAGACAGAACTGAATTTGGGAGGAAGAAGGCAGAGTCAGGGGGATCCCATGGAACAGCCACTGGAGATAGATGTGCTGAATCTTTACTGGTAAGCCATGACCTCGTGGTGACATACAGACTAATAGAAATAGATTAAGTTAATGTATAAGAGATTATCCAATAGGAAGCTAGAGCTAGGGCCAAGCAGTGATTTAATTAATACAGTTTCTGTGTGATTATTTCGGAGTTAAGCTAGCCAGGCAGCCAGGACTAACAAGCGGGCCCTCCTCCTACAATAGACAGTTCTATAAGATGAAAAAGTGTAGAGAACTTCTACAACATTCGAATCTCAAATTTAGAAGAGGTAATGATATTGTAATAGTTTACATAAATACTATAAAACTTTAGATAAATTTATATTCTATATAAATAAAAAGGTTGGGGAGAAGGATTATTCAGTAAAATTCTTGTTGCAAAATCATGAAGACTTCAGTTAAGACTCTCAGAAATAATCTTAAAAAAATCTGTGTTGAGCAATGCTAGAGAGGCAGTGACAGAATGACTTCTGAGGTGGCCGGCAAGCTATCAAACTGAACAACAGGTTTAATAAAAAATAAATTGAATTATTGAGAAAGGCACACACACACACACAGATTGTCATTGCTTATGAAATATATATTGTGTTTGTGTATTATTATAAATCTCTACTTACAAATATATTTATTACTTCATCTGTAGTATCTTGTTACAGCAGAGCATAGAAATCTGAGATCATGGTTAAGAACTTTGCTTTCCTAAGAGAGTGAATAACATCTTTTGTTTGCACAATGGTTAGTCAGTGACCCTAACAACCTTTGACAGACAAGAGCTGTTATCACCAAATGTGCATTTATCTGTTATCTGGGTAACAGATCTACATTAATTTACGCTGTACTTGTGGTACTGTACAGATATGAGTGATCCCTGCCTTAGAGAACAAGAAAGGAAGTTCTGTGCAGGCCTCCACAATTTCCTCTACTCTCTTCTAAACTATGTTTTGTGACAAGAAACTCACTCTTAGAAGAAAATTGTGAGCTGGAAGTCATAATTAGAAATGGCAGTGCATCTCTAACCATGTGTTTCTGCATAATTTCGTGAGGGAGAACCTTTATTTTGACCTCTACATCTGCCCAGAATGTTACATGCACAGGAGGAATGTCTAATGTTTTTAAGCATTAAACATTTATAGACCAGAATTTTAAGCACTTAACATTAGTCTAATACTTAGGTGTCTTTGTTTTTCCATTTACCAATAAAGAGTATTAAAAAAATTAAAAGAAAAATATAGAAGCAACACTAATGGAACTATAAATATAAACCATATCCTTTATACAATAGTATACTTAGGCTAGAGATTAGAAATAAACTGAAAATATCTGACAAAAGTACCAAAAAAACCTCTTACATTTATATGATCCTGTAGTTCAAAATTTGGTAAAAATATTGAAGCATGAGGGAGATATGATTCATGAACAGATTTACATTATGGCTTCTCTATGTATCTTTATGAAAAATAAATTTTCTTGCCAATATTAAATTAAATGTGCTTTACATGTATTTTATTTTTCTTGATTGAGACTGTCATACATTGAAATATTTTCTGGAAATTTAACATATGGATCAATTTTATCGCTTTCCTAGAAAATTATAAGTATTATTACTTTGTATTTCTGCCTCTTTGCCCTGTTGACGTGAATGGGGTTCATTCTTGTGCAATTTGTGATCTATTTTCTCTTGCAGCTGTATAATACTTTATAATTTTCAGAATACTATGTTCTGGCACACATTTTATGTTCTTTTATGTATTTATTTATTAATATTAGGGAAATTTCTTGGAACAATTTCTTTATTTGCCTCTTATTTCATCCTCATTCCATTCAAATCTTCTTCACATGCAATTGGAGATTTTATAAAGTTTTTAATATATAATGAAGGTGTCAATGGCGCTTTAATTCCTTATGGGATGCTGTAAGTCCCATATTGTACTAAAATAAAACTTAAACAAAGATAATTATATAATGGATTAATATGTCCTGAAGTGTAATTTCCATAATAATCAGAATAGTTCATATGCTCAGCACTTACCTACTTTTTATTTCTCTAACTGTGTATACTTCAAACTGCCTAGTTTTAAACTCATTGGGCTTACCAATCAGTCTCTTGTAAAACAGTCCAGTGAAATACCAATTGGTTAAACTGAACGTTTAAAATAAAATTACACTTTTATTTACTGATAGTCAAGGCCAGTTATAGTTACACAAAACTATATACCCTATTTTATGTTAATTATTAACAAATACAATTTAACTTATTTATTTTATTTAATTTGAATACAAGTGAACAATATAACTTTATCTTAGATATAATAAACTCATTGCTCAAATATTTAGAACATTTTAAAAAGACAAAAGAACATCAAAACATTAAATGCAAAATTAATCCCAAATTAAGCAGAAGTAATATGTATTCTGAAATATTAAAGATAATTAACTTCCTTAAAAGAACAATATTAAAATAATGACTATATTTATATATTTTATAACATGTGGAATATTTCTGATACAATTTTTTCATATTCTATGTAAATGTATTTAATATTTAAGTGACTACAGCACATTATGTTAAAAATTTAAGGTACTAGTATCTTTTTATTAATGCTCCCAGTCATATCAATAAAAGCTATGAGTATGTATTACATATTATCATCAATGAAGTAATATGTGTGCATATATTTATTTTATTTATATCAGTATTTAACAAAAGCAACTTTGAACATATGCTTTATAGAATGACTTCTGAGTTAAAAAGGTAACTCTTAATTAATATTCAGAAATCTAAAACTGGTGTAGGAATTAGACAGAGCAGGAGGCGGGAGACAAAACTGGGTTATGAAGAGATATTCATCACTTAGGCATCAATGTTAGCAGTAGAAAACAGTTGATTCCTTCCTGGGATCTCAGATAAAGAACATATTGTGCAATTATGTCCTGTAGTGGATATATTGTTGGCATTCAACCAATTAATAATAACAAGAATGAAAACAACTTTGTCTGCGATAAGAATAAGACTTCCAATATTAGTCACAGTCTGCTTAGCTTCAAGTTGGCTTAGATAAATGTAGTAAAGACAAGGAAAACATCCCACTCCACACTTTTTGGCTAATTTAATATCTTTGCTAAGTGCTTAGGTAGTACAGTGACAGACACAAAGAAAAATGCAGAGACTGATTGCTCTGACAGATAAATAGAGTCCATTTTAGCACAAAGCAAAACCTTTCTAATGAGATGTGAATACCTAGTTGCTTGCCATCCATCACATATGTAAGTTTAAGTAGTATTTTAGTAATGAGTTAGAAATGGATAATATTTCTTAATACTCAAGCTGCATTCTGTACAACCTGCTATAAATGGCTCAGCCTATAAGTCTATACTGACAATCATAGCATTCTGGAATAGTTCAACACTTCTTAGGGATCTTCCCACATGCATCTGTGCCAAAAACTTTGAACTAGGCAATTTAAAAAATGCTAGAGTCATCCAAACTTCAGAAATGTTTTATAAAGTTTTTCTCTGGCATACTACTGAAGTCCTATAATGGTTCTTAGCAAATGTCAATCTTGTTAGTATTTAACATATATGTTGAGGAGGCATGTACTATAGACACAAATGTTGCAATGCTCCTAATTTCACAGATTGATTCCACTATAACTAAGTTCTATAACTATGGGAAGGATACACTTAAAGTAAACCTCTGATTAGTAAGTTACATGGAAAATACTTCATCACATAGTAGTTAACTAAAATAACCTATATATAAATATATATATATAACTTCCTATATATAACTTCCTATATATAACTTCCTACTATAACTATGGGAAGGATACACTTAAAGTAAACCTCTGATTAGTAAGTTACATGGAAAATACTTCATCACATAATAGTTAACTAAAATAACCTTCAACGTAATTATACAATATAGTATTTAATGGCACAAGAGAAATGAAAGAAACATGAGAAAGACAATATTGGACAAAGAGACACTAAGAATTCTCTGAGGTACCAAACAAATTCCTTATTGCTAGATAGTCATGAGAAAGATTTTGTAGAGATAATGAAAGAATGTTACTGGAGCATACACAGGGCAAGTCAGTCTGAAGACAGGGTCATAACTATGTCTTTATTCTTTAGTGGGGAGTGAAATAGTAAATATTTGTAAAAACTGATAATTACTATGTGCTTTTACAGAAGTACTAAGTACAATTGTTTTTCTTTTAATTTTTCAGACTAGATCTCATATCTTGAACTCATTTACAACCTTCCTGTTCCTGAGGATGGACATTGAATCTGATTCTCTTCCGTCTATTTTCCTACTTCTAGGATCATAAGTCAACATGCCTGGCTTAAGACCTACGCTAGAATTGAAGTCAGCACCTCATAGTAGGCTGTCTACTATCTGAGCTACATCTCCAACTCCAAAAGTTCTCTTGTCATCCACTGAAGCCTTCCAAGTTTAAAGGCAGAGGAAAAATAATCTTATACTACTGCATGTGGGTTTCTTGAATAAACTCATACAAATTTCTGAAACAAACTAATGTAAATGAAAGTTCTGATGTTTAAATATTAAATAAACCACATGTACTAGAGAAATGACTAAGCCATTTTTTGTCAAAATAATTCACTAGTGCTTACTTACAACAATTCTGTAACAACTCCCAGAGATCTGCCTGTCTCGGCTTTTCTGCCTGCTGCTGCTTCCTGAGTGTTGGGATTAAAGTTGTGCACTAACAACGGCCTGACTTAGAGGAGAATTTTTTTGTAAGTATTCAACAGTTAGATGGAAAAGTCATAGAACTTAATGGGCAGGAAGATAAGAATGTTGAGAGAAGTGCAAATGATGGAGGCAAGACTTGTGAAATTTCAGACTCAGCAGGGTTGTTTTCTATGGTATATTTAAATAAAACATCTGTGACAGTGGCAGTTTCTGTGCTTTACTGGAACAGCGGATTCTAGCTAGCTGGAGCTGAGAAATTAGGTGTGGTTAATAAAAACAAGCATCTCTGAGGAAAAATGTGCTAGTAAGTGCTTTCCAAGGGTCAGAACACAGACGTTATCGTCCAGAGGATTCAAGGCTGCAGGCTCATCAAACTGTGAGTAGAACTTAAAAAAAATCACTTCTAAGAATCATGCACAATTTGTTGGTTTCGCAGGTATGAAATGGTCAAGGAGAAGAGCTGGGAATTGGCACTCTGCGGCAGGTTGGAGCTTTCCTGAAGAAAGACCAGGAGAGGTCATAGTTTCAGTTGCAGTGGAAAGCGCAGGATGGAGGGCGTCGTAGAGAGATGCTGAGGAATGCTTGGCTCAGTGTGGTGGAATCAGAGCCTTGGAGGTGAGCAGATAGCTGAGCAACACCTGAGCAGGTAGGGGCTAGCTGGAAAATAAGAGAATGTAATTGAGCAAGCTAGGGGTAGCAATTCAGACAGCAACTTTCCTCCATTGGTTTCAGCTGGGAGCCATACTGCAGTAAGCGGCCCACCGCTTCTTTTACAGACTGAGAAGTCAACGATAATGGCACTGGAATTTGTTTCTACTGCATGTACTGGCTTTTGGGGATCCTAGTCTGTTTGGATGCTCACCTTCCTAGGCTCGGATGTAGGGGGGAGGGCCTTGAACTTCCCACAGGGCAGGATACCCTGCCCTCTCTTTGGACTGGAGAGGGAGAGAGGAGGGGGAGTGGGGGAGCGAGAGGGAAATGGGAGAAGGGGAAGAAGTAGAAATTTTGAACGGTATTAGTTATAAAGCAATAAAAATTTTAAAAAATGGATAAATAACCATTGAAATGACAATAAAACAATCCTTTGTGTAAAAATATTACTGGATTTGAATTAATTCATATCTTTTAACCTCTATTATAGGTAAACCTGACTTTGACAATAAAAATGGATAGAATGCATTTGGACAATTACAAAAAATAAGAAACATTGATAAATGACATTTGACAGAGACATATAAGGAAACATTGCTTGAAAAAGTGACCATTTATAGATCAGTTGCCCCTGTTGTGATATATCATAGATTATTAAGAAAATTGTACAGCCACAGACCACATCACTTGAAATTAGTTAGCAAACAAAGGAAATGGAGACTATGTGTAATTAATGATGACAGAGAAAGATGTTGATTCAATGGAAGATGCTTATAGATTATGAATGAGAAACAAACATAACATGATTAAGAAAATTACTCTGTGTATTTGATGAGTATATAAACCAAGCCAGAGAATAATTGCCAAAGGACTACTACCAAAAGAAAACCGGATAATTATTGAGCAACAATGAAGAAAAAAGATAACATTCCAGAACACAATGTGAGCTACAGAAAATCTGTAAGAACAGCTTTCAAAGCTTTCAATATATTTGAATAAAATCTAGTACAGCTATTAGTTTTCAGTTACATAGAAATTCATTTAAAAGTCTCATCTTAGTCCATTTTTCTAGCTGGAAGACCCTGGATAAAATGCTTAAAATTGGAGTCTCAACCACCTTCCCACAAAATGCATAAGATTTGATAAGAAGGACTATCTAAAGAATAAAATCTGGCCATCTCTGGCTATCATAAAAAATGTTGAGTAGAATTCTTCACTAACTACCACATATTTAACAACTCATTATCACCCAGTCTTGAAATTGTCTAACGTGCTAATTATGATTTTTCTGACTACCATAAAATCAGTGAACTGAAACATATCAAATTAGGTAAAATATTGCACCCACATTTAGAATAAGAAGTTGAAGGCAGTCTAATAACTATTAATTTTGAAGCTTAGTTAAAATTATTGTAATGAATTTAAGTAATATAAAACATTGAAAAATTTAAGAGTGAAAATTATTGAAAATTACATATAAAATAAATAAAATTCAAAATAATTCTCTGGAACTTTTAAAACTTTAGTCTTATGTATGTCTATATCTTAAAAAATGTTTACAATGATATTAATAGTTATTTCCATTATCTTCCTTGATACTAAATATTTTCAGTACGATAAATAGCATGGTATTCTTTTCAACATTTCTGTGTACTAACATTAGCCTTCCTCATATGATGATTTTTTTCTCACTGCTCTAAAGCTCTGACATCAATATTCTTTTCCTATTTTAAGTAGAATTCCTAGGGATAATAATTGTTTAGCATTTCTTTGTTGGAAATTTACATAGAGATTTTAAAATAAGCAATGAAAAATATCTAATTTGTTATGTTCATAATAGCATATTGCATTAATCAAAGCTTCATTTAGATAAATTGAAACCAGTTCAATTTCTACTTGTCAAGCCAGAGAATACAAATGTTGTGCAATTGTATAATTGATTTTGGGATTCAAACAAAGGTTCTTTGGTAGAGATAATTTATAAGCTCTGATGTAAGTGGTAAATGAGGTTCTCCTTGGAAAAGCAAGATTATCCTCATTGAAGGGTGGAACTTAATGGATCCAGTACTATGATGAGCATAGTTTTTTTTCACAAAATATATTTCCTGAACAATTTCTTATATTTCTAATAGTTAATTACACTTACTCTTTCAAATATTTCATAAGGGCTTTTTTACGTTACAAAAAAAGGAAGCTGTGATGTAAAGGGTAATGTAAAAACCAGGAATATTCTCAGAGTGAAAAACATTAAATTTTGTCTGATCTTCCAAAAAGTTATTGCCTTGTCCATTCTAGGTGAACTTTAGACATTTCATGTATAGCTGACATAAAATAAGTGTAATAAATGTTCCTGACTTTTATTTTAGGGTGACATTCTTTATTATAACACAATTAATCAAAAACTTTCACATAGTATGTATAAAATTTATTCTTGTTTATAGTCTTCATTTTTTGTTGCTACATATAGCGTGATGGTGTCAGTAATAATAATATTTAGACAATATCCTTCAAGGCACCAGGTGAAGTCCCTGGTGATGTCCCTTTTACTCTGACATTTATACTGACTTCATTTATGACAGACTGAAGGTGATGAACAGGTCCTAGCAAGAGGTCACCTTGTGTCAATGCTGGTATACAATCTGTCAGATACAGGGACTGTAAGTCTGCTAATGAGGAATTAACTAGGCAGAATGTTGCTATTTGACTGTTTCCATGCATTCCAAACCTGTTAAATAATGCTAATCAGGTGTTTATTAAGTGAAACCATTATGGCAAACTTGCTGCAAATTCCACCATATGTCAGAGAGGTTGTAGCATATTATTCATTCATTTAAAAGCCAGATTAATAAGCCACTCACTGAACTTCACTTTCCTTAGCTATGCCTTAGAATCAAGGTTATACTATTTCAAGCTTTTCAATTTTTCTTTAAGTGGACACTAATAATGTGAAAAAATTATATAAAGCTAGATGGTGCTTCTAGGAAAACCAACTTTTCAACTTCTCGATTATAATTCCATTTTTATTTCGGGAATCTAAAAGAAAACAAAATTTGTATAAGGAGAATCGATTGAATTAGTGACTTGTTTGATATAAATATACCATATGACTGGAAGGACCTAAAACCATAGGAAGGAACTGAAAATTATGAATGTTTGAGATATACTTTGGTGGGATTACTCTGGAGACATGTAGCATCTAGTCATGTAAAACTGTTATTACTTGTAAAATACTTAAGGAAGTCAAGGAGGACCCTGTGAGTGTGGATATATCTCTATCTCTCCCCATCACATTTCCTGCTTCTCTAGCACAGGGAACATTGTTTAAGAAGGGGCAGTATTGTCAGTGCCAGAATACTAGGAAGTCTGCTGAAAATGGGCTCTTTTATAAATGAACGCATTACCAAGATGGAAAAATGACAATAACAATGGCCATGTTAACATGCAAGGCAGGCAGAAACCTTTGTGTGGTTCCAACCATAGACAAAGAACTACAGGCAATTTCAGACGTGAGAGGAGAATTACCCTCTCCCAGGGATGAACATCTTTGCCAATTATCATGTTTCTTAAAGGAATACATTCAATGAATTGATGAAATAAATGAATCCCAGAAAACTGTGAATTGAGGATTGAGATACAGGTTTAAAACATTACATGACCACCTGAGGTTTAATAATAGTCCCCATTCATTAGTTGATTTCAATGTGCTGAATTATTTTCATTTGCATGCTTTAAAACCTTTTTAAAAATCAGTCCAGTTATGTATGAAAATTTCTCTTGCATGGAGGAAATGTTTTAAGAAAATTTGTGCTCTCCAGAGGTTTGTTCTAGATATACTTTAGGCTCCATTTCTAAATCTGATCATTTGGTCTGTGCTCTAATGACTTATTTCTCTAACAAGTTAAGAAATAATGAATTTTGGAATAAGTTTCACAGGAGATTATTGTATTAAATGATTTACCAGACTGTAACTATAAATTACACCATAACCATTTACATACTTTTAAAAATAATGTAGGGTGAGGATCTATTAAGATTGTCAATTATAGTCAGTGGGATAGCAGTAAATAAAAATTTTCAGTCATCTTTTATGGAATCACATTTATGAGTCATTCCAATTAAGCACAAGACTCTGTATCTCTAATAAATATTAAAGAAACTAGATTCCTCAATGGATCTATTTACTTTTGGAGATCTTTATATCAATTTTCAAGGCAATGGATATGTTTTCACTTGAGTTGCTATACTACCAATAGTCTACATTGATTCCTGGCAATGATAATTTATGAACACTGTCACACACCTCTACCATTGGTAGCTTCTTATTATATCCCTTAATACTAATATTGGTTGCTTTTCATTACATTTGGTTTGTATTAACTGGAATTTTATATCCTATGTGAACCTAATTTCAAACTGAAGATCTTATTACCATATAAGCAAGACTTATGTTCATGTTCTGTCTCTTTCAGATATCACATATGAATATTCCCAAAGTCATGTGTGTGTAAGTATGGTATGTACATAACAGTACATCTGCATATATAAGGAATGGAAGTTTCAAAACTGGAATGAGAAAAAATCTCATTAAACATTAGCCTTTGAATAATGCCTAGGATTTTATATGATTTTTAGTTTTCTTGGTAATATTTTCATCAATATGCTATAACTATTGACATTTGTGTGAAATTCTTTCAATTAAGACTTAACATTGAGTCATGAATGATATAAATATTGTTTCTTGATCTTAAAATTCCATCAGTTTTACTCTGATTCATTCCTTGAAGCATTGTTATGCATTATAACTTGATAAATATTAATACTGGATACTTCAGCATTCACAATACTAAAATGGATACTAATTATACCAATAAATTTAATTTCCACAAATTAAAATAGAACACATAAGGAAAACATTGGATCTACTACATCTTGTTAGGGGTCCATTCAATTTAATCTTAGTTAAACTTTATCATTATACAAAATTAGGATATAAAATATTTGAAAGTCGTGTCCCACTAAGAATGTATTTACACAACAAAGTAGTAAAACAAGATTTGGACTCAGAAATAATTTGGTACAAATTATAATCAACAAATCTGTAAATCATGTGAACTCCTAACTTGCAAAGCTGTTTAAATCCTGTTAGAAAGTAATACTTCAATGAAAGTTTCATTTTTGAAAGGTAATTAAAAGAATACATTGAAATGTAGTAACTCATAGTACATATTGGCTTTCAATTATAATAACTCTCCTTCATGTTTTAATGTATATGAAAGATAAAGAATCTTTAAAATGTAGCCTATAGAGAAATATGAAGATTTTCTTATGCGGGACAATTATGCTTCAATATTATACTGAATTTATTATTTTTAATTCCCTTGTGTTCATGGATCATGTAAAGTAAAATCAGTGAAGACTAACTAACAAATTAATTTCTGAGTTTTAGAATTCATTCTGGATGTCCAACTATCACAGGACTAAATCTATTGCTTACACCATAGAATTGTTTTCTATTTATGTTACTTGTATTTCAAAGTAAATGTAAACATGATATTTTCTGCAAAGCTTCTGGAAACACTGACCATGCAGCTCCTTTGTGTATAAAGCAAGTTGGAAAGCGACTTTTGATCATTCCAAAACAAGAGTGATATAAATTGAAACAATAAAAACTGAAGGATATTTGAGCTTTATATCTCATAGCTAAACTTTGGGAAATGGGAAGCATCCTTGTCCATAATATCAGAGATTAATGTATATTGTTGAAAATCAGATTCATTGCTTCAGTTCTATTTCTTGATTGCTATTTTGGCTCGATGTGCAGTTTTCCTTTCTGTTTACAAATATAAAGCTTCATGGTCATAATATTTGTTATGTTGTATTCCATTTGCTATGCTATTAACGAATCAATCCCACACCAGTTATGTTTTAAGGGGTTATTTATTTGGCGGGGGGTAAAACTTACATACACCATAAACCGTCAGGAAGGGAGCCTAGTCGCTGGAGCAGGAGCCGGGAGCAGCAGCTGAGACCGAGCACCGGAACCAAGAGCCGGAACCAAGAGGGACCTTATCCGGAACTGCTTCTCTTTTTAAAAGAGAATTATACCACGCCCCAGTGGGCTGGTATTTCAGCAGTTATTGGCTGACGGAGCGGAAGTCGCTCCCCGCTGCACTGTGGGCTCCTGCTTCAGTGATTATTGGTTGAGGCAGCGGAAGTTACTCCCACAACACCTCCCCCTTTTGTTTAAGTAAGAGAGTTCTAAGCCTACTATGAAATTATATACAGTAAGTACAAACCTACACAATTATATACAATAAATACAAATATCCTATTCTAACTAGCTTAAGTCTTATATAAGAAATAACTTGGCCACGTCATAAAAGGAAAGTAATTACGTTTATATAATCTTCAATCCCATCAAAGATCTGAGAAGGGAAATAATGTTACCTAAGTAATTAGGAAGTGCAATCAAACTTCCAGAACATGTAACAAATCACAGAGACAACTGGCTACCTGGGCAAACACCCAAAATCACGTTTGCAGCATTGAAGCAACCAACTTTGGCTAAGGCCTAACGTAACTGACATACCATTTTCAAAGGCAAGGAACTTTTCAAAACTATCTTATCCTGTCTTGGCAGGATATGACAGTCCTGTTTTATCCATTTACGGATACTCTGCAACTCTGTCAGTAGTTGAGGTATGGGCATTTCTTTACCCAAAGGCCAGTTCTATCAAGAAGAAAGGCTCCAGGTGGAGTGTCTTTGGTGCTCAACATTCTCTCGGGAATAGATCAGTGTTGCCAGGAAGGATTGTGTCTCCCTACCACAGAACTCTGAGTTAGATTAAAGGCCATTTTCTACAGCTCTTTGAAGAGGTTGAAGATTATCTATCTATACTGAATATAATCTCTATGTATCTAAAGAACCTGATTAGTCTAATTATAAATGACAAACTTAGATGACTATTGATCTATATTATTCTCAATATCTATCTAACTTAAAGACTGAAATAGTAAACAACTGTGCAATAAATGGGGACAATATGACCTCCAAATATAAACAATGTGCAAGTATACATTGCAATATGGTAAATATATATATCAATACATAAACAATATATAAGTATCTTAATCAGAGGTAGAAGTGTACAATGCAATATGGTAAAATATACATATATCAATACAATATATATATGTTAATACATAAAAATGTTTTAAACAGAGGTAGAAGCATGTATGCATAAAATAGTCAACATAATTTAACTTTGTATCAATATATAAGAATCAATACCAATATATTTGTCAAAAACAATAACTCACAAGTACAAAGCTATTATCCCATAATCCAATTATCCCTCTTTTTTTTTTTTTTTTTTTTGATTCCTGCGCTTATAAAATTCCTCCCCCAACCCTCAACCCTATACCAATTATAACCAACCCCTAAATGATGTCCCTAAACCCAAGGACAAACTTTACTGGGAGAGGGGACGTCGTTCTCTAGAATTACTTCCAGCTGTCATGGGGGCGACGTTCTTTCTGGGGGATCCTGTGAAAGTAAAATGATGGTTAAATTTCAAGATCAATGTCTTTCAAAATTGCAAATAGTCTCTGAGTATTTTGTGGAGGTCTGGCCAGAATGTTGTATAAGATGTGCATCATTTCAGCTAACTACGTTGACATCGTCTTGTGCAGCTGGTACTCAAAACAGGTCTTGTAGTAGCGCTATCAGTATCATGATGTCATATCAACCAGGTGGAGTTGTTGTTATGGGGCCCCATCTTCTTCCTGGAAACTTCGAATGTCACTGCAGGAAAAACTTATTGTTCATTGTGGAAAAATTAAACATTAATCATATATATTAATCATATATTAATATCATATATTATATGATTATAATAATATATAATCGTATATTAATCATATAGACATATACAGACATACATATATTCAATGAAAGACATGATAGATATATTCACTGAAAGGTATGATAGATATGAAGAAAAGTAAAAATGTTTTCTAAACTCATATTTCTTTCTGTCCCATATCATGGCTCTTGACATGAGACAGAAACTCCAGAAATTCTGGGTTTTTCTTTTAACAACAGGCTTGGAATTAGAGAGAGACTGAGCCAGAGTCCAACTCTAAAACCAGCTCTATAAATTTAGAAATATGATTTAGTATATTTTACTTACAGAACCTATTCAGTTTTCTTGATAGTCCTTATTGTGCCATTATTTTCCATCTGTCAGTATTCAGATATCCAGGGTCCCTTGAACTTTTCAAAAATCAGTGTTTTCCTGTGGAGATAAGAACAGAACCCTGCCCCCATTCTATATGTTTTTCTTACCAACTATGAATATCATCATTGTGGATGAGCTGTCATTTCTCCTTTCCAAGAGGTTTCTCCTCTTCAAATCGAACCTTTATTAATTTTGATGGTATCCACAATTTTTCTTCTCCTGTGGAAACAAGAGCAAAACCCCTTCCCCAACGCAGCACATCTCCTGGCCTCCATTGAGAGGTCAGCACGTCTTTGAAATAAACAGGTTGGTTTAGTTCAGAAGTTTTTTCCATTATCCAATGCCTCTCTGCTGCTGTTGTTCCTTTCTCATTAGCATTAAGAAAATTCAAGGTTAATAAAGCATTATGCAATCTATTTCTGGGGGTATCTTTCGTCCCTTTCTGTTTGTTTAGCATATCCTTTATAGTACGATTTGATCTTTCTATAACGGCTTGACCTGTAGGATTGTATGGTATACCTGTAACATGCTTAATATTATAATAAGCAAAAAATCGTTTCATTTTCCTAGATACATAAGCTGGACCATTATCTGTTTTTATTTGTGCAGGTATACCCATAATGGCCATAACTTCTAATAAATGTGTGATTACTGAGTCAGCTTTTTCTGAGCTTAAAGCGGTTGCCCACTGAAAGCCTGAATAAGTGTCAATGGTGTGATGTACATATTTTAACTTGCCAAATTCTGGAAAGTGAAACACATCCATCTGCCAAATTTCATTCCTTTTAATACCCTTTGGATTAGTCCCTGCAGGCAATGGTGTTTGGTTATAAGAGCAAGTAGGGCATTTCTTTACAATCTCCTTAGCTTGTTGCCATGTAATAGAAAACTCTTTTTTCAAGCCTTTGCTATTGACATGATGTTTTTTATGAAATTCAGATGCCTCCAGCACACTACCAATCAATAATTGATCAATATCTGCATTACCTTGTGCTAGAGGACCTGGCAGACCTGTATGGGATCGAATATGCGTTATATACATAGGGCAGAGCCTGTTTCTGATCATGTCTTGTACCTGGATAAACAATGAGGTCAGTTCTGTATCATCAGGTATAAATTCAGCAGTTTCAATATGCAAAATAACTCTTTCTGCATATTGTGAGTCAGTAATTATATTAAGAGGTTCTTTAAAATCCCTAAGCACCATAAGGATGGCATATAATTTTGCTTTCTGGACAGAATCATAAGGACTTTGTTCCACTTTACTCAATTCTTCTGATTTGTAACCTGCTTTCCCTGATTTATTAGCATCGGTATAAAATGTATGGGCTCCGGTTATTGGAGCATCACGGACAATTCGAGGGAGGATCCAAGAAGTTCTCTTTATAAAGTTAAGTCTCTTGCTTTTTGGGTAATTGTTATTGATTTCTCCCAAAAAATTAGCACAAGCTCTTTGCCATGGTTCATTGTCTTCCCACAACTTTTTTATCTCATCAGCAGTGAAAGGCACTATAATTTCTGATGGGTCTATACCTGCTAATTGACGAAGTCTCAATTTTCCTTTTATAATCAATTCAGAGACTTTTTCCACATAAGTTTTTAATTTTTTACTTGGTTTGTGTGGTAAAAAAATCCATTCTAAAATAGTATCTTCCCTCTGCATTAAAATTCCTGTAGGAGAAATTCTGGAAGGCAATATAACTAGAACGCAACTAAAATTTGGATCCACCCTATCTACATGTGCCTCCTGTAATTTCTCCTCAACCATCATCAGTTCCTTTTCTGCTTCAGCTGTTAACTCTCTGGGACTATTCAAATCTTTGTCACCATCTAAGGTTTTGTTTAAATGAATTATTAGATCAGGTGTTATCCCAACAGCTGGTCGTAGACTGGAAATGTCTCCTAATAATCTTTGAAAGTCGTTAAGCGTTCGTAACCGGTCTCTCCTGATTTGTGCCTTTTGAGTCTTAATTCTTTGTAAGCCTATTTTATAACCTAAATAATTAACAGAATCTCCTCTCTGAATTTTTTCAGGAGCAATTTGCAATCCCCATTTAGGTAATACTAGTTTTACTTCTTCAAACAGCCTTTCTAAGGTATCTTTGTTTTGATCAGATATCAGGATATCATCCATATAGTGGTATATTATGGACTTAGGAAATTGTTTGCGTATAATTTTCAATGGTTGGCTTACAAAATATTGGCACAGGGTGGGAGAGTTCAACATTCCCTGTGGGAGGACGGTCCACTGGTACCTCCTTGCAGGCTGAGAGTTATTATAGGTAGGCACTGTGAAGGCAAACTTTTCTCTATCTTTTTCTTGTAATGGTATAGTGAAGAAACAATCTTTCAGATCAATAACTATAAGAGGCCATCCCTTTGGTAACAGGGAGGGCAGAGGAATTCCAGATTGCAGAGGGCCCATAGGTTGAATAACCTTGTTGATAGCTCTAAGATCTGTCACCATTCTCCATTTACCAGATTTTTTCTTAACAACAAACACAGGAGAGTTCCAAGGGCTGGTAGATTCTTCTATATGTCCAGCATCTAATTGCTCTTGTACCAGCTGTTCTAAAGCCTGTAACTTTTCCTCAGCTAAAGGCCACTGTTTAGTCCATATTGGTTTCTCAGTCAACCATTGTAGAGGCATGGCTGTTGGTACCTCTGAAGAGCCATCAATTGTGTTGTGTTCTTGTATAGCTCTAATGGCTGGTTTCCGCCATCTGTAATATCTTGTAATATTGTCCTCAGAAATATGGGCTCTGGAAGCAGCAGGAATGTTAATTTGGGTATTCCATTGCTGCAATAGGTCACGGCCCCATAAATTCACTGCAATATTTGCTACATATGGCCTTAGTTTTCCTATTTGTCCGTCTGGACCTATACAATTGACCCATCTCGTGCTTTGTCTTACTCGAGATAGGGTTCCAATTCCTAAGAACTGAATATCTACCTCCTGAAGAGGCCAATGCGGATGCCAAGACTCTGGTGTAATGATACTTACATCCGCACCTGTGTCCAGTAAGCCAGTAATAAGTTTGCCATTTACACACACTCTTAGCTGTGGCCTTTGTTCATTTATAGAAGTCTGCCAGAATATTCGTTTACTTTGTCCTCTTAGATTTCTTGATTCATTCACCACATTTAACTCATCCTTCAGGCCGTTATTGCTTTTAACAGCAGGCATGGGGCATTCTAATTTCCCTGAAGAGGCATGTTCTCTGCAGTGATCGGAAATGACTGGACCACATTTGCCATGGGGGCCTTCAAGAGGCCCCCTATTGAGTTTCCCGATGGCAACGGGTTGCCCTGTTTATCTCTTGTTGACCTACACTCATTCGTCCAATGCCTGCCCTTTCCACATCTCCTACATAAACCTGAAGGCTGAGTCCTCCTATTCCTGTTATTCCTAGAAGAGGCATTATTCCTAGACTTCCATTGTCTGCAGTCCCTTTTCATGTGTCCCATTTTGCCACAATGAAAGCATTTTGTAATCTGATGTCTCCTTTTACCTTTGGAAATTGCTTCTTGTACCCATGTTTCATTGCCATAATCAAATGTATCAACATTCATTGTATGTAAAACCCATTCGTCCAAAGGCGCTGATCTGAGCTTTAAAGGCCCCAGGATCCTTTTGCATTCTACATTGGCATTCTCATAAGCCAAAGACTCAATTACTATATTTCTTGCTTCTGGATCAGGTATCCCTATTTGTACAGCCTTAGTTAGTCGTTGCAAAAAATCACTAAAGGGTTCTCTCTGACCCTGTTTGACCCTGACATACGATTCTACTCTCTGACCTAAGTCTTGAACCCTGTCCCAGGCCCTTAGAGCTGCTGTAGCACATATGGATAAAATGTTTTCATCATAAAGAGCTTGTTCCTGAGGATCAGAGTAAGGTCCTTCCCCTAGAATTTGATCTAGAGAAACCTCAATTCCTTTCGCTGATTCTTGTTGTTGTAAAAGTCTGGCCTCTTGTTTGAATAGGCATTTGAAATGCCATAAAGGTCCGTTCTCAAGGACAGCTGATGTGAGCTGGTTCCAATCTTTAGGGGTGGCCCTGTTGCTCAGAGCCCAGGATTTTAACATCTCCCTAACAAAGGATGAATGTAGTCCATAATTCACAATTGCTTGTTTAAATTCTTTCAGATCATTCATACGTATAGGCTCCCATGTATGTTCTTTAACGACCTTAGGGTTTTTGGAGCCAGTTATCTTTTCTGATGTTATTACTGGAAAGGCAGGTATAACTCTATGTAGACTGAGAGTTTTTTGAGGTGAAGGTTGCCTTTCTACCTTTTGCTCCTGTTCATCAGAGTCTATGATTTCCTCAATCTTATTAAATCTGCTCACCATTGCCTTCTGTAAGTCCTGAATCTCCTGTCCAGTATTATGCTCCAAAGCCTTCATTAACGATTCTAAGGCATGGAGCTTGTCCGTCAGAGACACGATATCCTCCTTGGACATAATCCTCATGGCGTGTACTGTGCCTTCTTGTATGGAAATCCTGTCAATTAATCTATCATACCCTTTTGATAAAGTCCGATTTTCACATTCAATGGTTATAATCCTCTCAGCTAATGTTTCAGCACTTACAGTCATGGACTGGAGGTTATGCGTCATTTTGGTTGTCCCCTCCTCCAGGGCAGTGACGCTCCCTTCTAAAGAAGCAATATCAGACTGTACCTTCTTGATATTTTGGCCAGTTGACCGAGTCATATCAAACAAAGATCTATTCTCCTCCTTGAGAACTCCAAACTCTGATCTAGTTTCCTCCTTGAAATCTCCAAACTCTTTTTTGAGGAGGTTGGTATCAGTCTGAATTGTTCTTAAGGTTTTAATCTCTGCCCTCAGCATTGTAGATTCAGTCTGTAAGGACTGTATCTTTCTTATAAAATAGCCAAACACCAGAAAAGCAACAGATCCCAGGAATAACAAAGTAAGAGGAATATCTGAGACATCCTTCAGAATATCCTCCATAGCGCAACTGAAAAAACCATTGAACTTTTGGATAGTAATATTTTCCGACATTTTCAATCAAAGGAAATTGTACTTGTATGTATGTATGTATGTATTTATTTTCAACCGAAAAGAAAAATCTTACCTGTAATGACCGTTGCCTTACCTGTAATGGGGCGCACCTGAATCCACGTGGCAGTGGTGTTGATTGAGAAAGTAAACTCTAGAATATATACACTCAAATCCAGAGGTTAAATCCACAGATCACAAAAGGTCAGAGAGCTTCTAGTGGCCAAAAAACAAGGCAATAAACAAGGCCCTGCTGCTCTGTTCAACCGGATGCAGAGGGTCGTGACACAGCCACTGCGCTGTTGCTAAAGAGGCCTAGTGCTTTGGGCCCCGTGTCCCTGTGCCGGGATTAAGGGTCAAGCTGCTTTCAGCACTCCTAATCAGTTATGGGTTTCAAACAGCTTGCTGGAACTTCAAAGGGAGCTTGCGCTGTGAGCTCTTTGACTCACGTTGCAAGGAGAAATTTAAAAATCCGTGCCGAACAGGGCAAAGTAAGCCGGCAGAGACTGTCCGGACCTGTGTATCCTGGGAGGCCGAGCTGGGGGTGGGGGGGTGGGGCGGTTCTTAAACCAAACGCTGGGCGCCAATTATTAACGAATCAATCCCACACCAGTTATGTTTTAAGGGGTTATTTATTTGGCGGGGGGTAAAACTTACATACACCATAAACCGTCAGGAAGGGAGCCTAGTCGCTGGAGCAGGAGCCGGGAGCAGCAGCTGAGACCGAGCACCGGAACCAAGAGCCGGAACCAAGAGGGACCTTATCCGGAACTGCTTCTCTTTTTAAAAGAGAATTATACCACGCCCCAGTGGGCTGGTATTTCAGCAGTTATTGGCTGACGGAGCGGAAGTCGCTCCCCGCTGCACTGTGGGCTCCTGCTTCAGTGATTATTGGTTGAGGCAGCGGAAGTTACTCCCACAACACTATGCATTCAATAATAACTTAATGTAGGAATTAAAATTGACATTGACATATTATTGTCTTAATGTTTCCAAAATCTAATATGTTCAGTATTCTAGAATGCAAAATATTGTGTAGAATTTTTGTAGAGTGAAAACACTCAGATTTCTGAGCATCAGGTTTCTGATGTTCACCTGGAATTGTTTCCAGGGTAATATTCACCTAAACAGTCTAATATTTAATTGAAAAATGCATAAGTTGTTGTTGAAGGCCAATATTCACAAATGTTATTGACATTATTAATTGCGTATCAATCATGTACAAGATATAATATATGGTGTTATGTTATATTCTCAATAGTAAATCTAAAGCACTTAACCATATTATTTATGTAATATATATATATGTGTATATATATATATATTTCTAGAAAAATAAGATAATACCAAGATTTACTCAGTGTGGAAAAAAAAGGAACAAGTACTGAAAATATTACATAAATTGATAAACATATGTTGTCTTGGACACTTTCACTTTAAAATTTAGAGAAAATTTCTACTAATGCAGTTTCCAAGGCAAATAATAACTGAAAAAATTATTAATTGGATGAAGGCCAAATCCATCAAATACTGCCTCCAACATATACTTTCCCATTGCCCTTCCCAGATGACAATGCCTTGAACATCTTTAGCTGTACCATCAGAACCATTTAGCATTACTACACTTCTGCTCAGCTTGAACATCACTGCCATTGTCAGAACCAGGCAAACAAATTTGTGATGATGTTCCAGGGAATATGGAACCAATGCTGAAGGGATTTCTCTGCACTTCTTCATTAACATTTTATTCATTACAACAGGAGAGTTTTAAGAGTTTCCTTTTAAGCAAATTAGGTCGCTGGATAAAAACACACAGCATGGAAACCCAGTGTATTACTGTATAGAACAAAAGATCTGGTTAATAAATTATGATAATGGGATTAGTCATCTGCTAATGTTGAAAGCACATTTTAATACATTGGAATTAACTTTAGGAGAATCTTTGTTTCATGCATTTATGTTATCTTTCTCTACGTTTTCAAGATTTCTTACTATTGTCCTCAGAGTGTACATGGAACTAGTTAGATTCTTTGATTCATTTACGATGGAAAGAAAAAGATTTTACAAAGACAGAAATGGCAGGCTTAATTGTTTAATTACAAATAGCTCCAAGGTTGAAGAAAGTACTGAAAGCAAGCAAAATAAACTAGAATTCTCATGGCCAAGTCTTTTTCTTTTATTTATTTATTTATTCATTTATTTATTTATTTATTTATTAAAAATTTCCACCTCCTCCCCGCCTCCCTTATCCCTCCCTCTCTTCACCTCCCCCTCCCGCTCTAGTCCTAAGAGCAGTCATGGTTTCCCGCCCGGTGGGAAGTCCAAAGTCCTCCCCCCTCCATCCAGGTCTATAAAGGTGAGCATCCAAACAAACCAGGCTCCCACCAAGTCAGTCCATGCAGTAGAATCAAAACCCAGTGCCATTGTCCTTGGTTTCTCAGTCAGCCTTCATTGCCAGCCACATTCAGAGTGTCCAGTTTCATCACATGCTCCATCACTCCCAGTCCAGCTGGCCTAGAGCAATATTTTAAAATTCATTTAAAAATTATTTCATCCAATCAAGCATGCTGGTCTTCTGTCTTTCTTTCTTGATGAAACAGAGCTTTACTTTGTAATCATTTTTGTAAATTGTAAACAGGCTTCCATTAGGGAAACTTTGTCTTTTTTTTCCCCTGCTATGATCTTTTTTATGTATTGTAAAGTGGTTTGCACTTCACCAATGTTTCAGTATTTATTGAACAAATTGCCCTGGTGTACATATTTAATGACAGCACTCAAGAGGAAGAGGCAGGAGGATCTTAACTTGTTCTACATATAAGGCTGCATAGAGACTGTCTCAGAAAAGAACAAGAACAGAAACTCAGTAGATCGTGATCGACAGACTTGAAAATATATGATTTTTTGAAAATGTTCTCTTAGGATGAAAGAATACGATACAGAGTAGAAGGGCAGAGGCTGAATATTATCACCAGCTTGATCTAGAAGGGCTGGATTATGGTTGTATCTCAGTTGGCCTCACCTGACAAGAGCATGCGGTTTCTTCCATAAATATTTAGCTTCCTGGAGGATGAAATTGCCTTTTTCCCTAAGTGATATTCTAGGTCGGGTTTCAGGCATGTCTGCAGAGAAAGCTCCAGGGGAAGTGTGTGATTAGTAACAGACACTCATGGTAGCTGGTGGGTTCTTTCTCTTGGATACATGGTACATAGAAACTGTCAATACACAGGAGATCTGAAAGGCGACCATCAGTACTAACACAACACTCCCTGAAATGTTGCTCAAAAATACCTGGTAATTTTCTTTTGTACTGAATTAGATTAACTAAAATACATATGTACACTATGCTATTACATATTGATAAAAATTGTAGGCAAAATATACTATTGTAATATTTAATATTATAATAAACTCTCATTCAGTGCGAAGTCATTTGCTTATGTTGACATAATCATATATCAATATTACTAACTAACTTACTTAAAGGTCATAGTTAGAAATACAGGGGCTTCAAGAATGTTTCTAAATTTGCAGTTAATAAACAAAGCAAGGACTTGAACTGAACTGTTTCTAAAATATTCTATTAATAACCTGATATTCTTCAATAAGATCTATAACCTCTTATTTATTTTCATGTTAATAGAAAATATTAAAATCACATGTGTCAGAAAAAAGTGTTACATGTATTTTTGGCTTTTAATATATTAGAAACATATTCAGTACAGCATAACAAATTTCAACAATGAACATATGATGATACAGACAACATAAATATACTGTAGTAGGGTTCTCTTAACAACTGGAAAACAAAGAGGAGAGCCTCTCATGTTGAAGTGGTGCTAAAAAATGAACATTCGCTGTGCAACTTGTTGGAAGGCGAAAAGTACACATTCCCATTGTCTTATTTTCTCCCTGAAACTAGAAATACATATAAAACTTTTTTGTTATAAATATCCTTTCACCTTACAGACATATTATATTATATACTATATTACATATAGTATAAATATTTATATTATGAATATATAATACTTTTCTGTATATGTTTTTGAATGAAATGCTACTAGACAATAGTGAATAAATATGTTTTATAAGCAGACAATACTACTCCAATCACATACCATATTCCAGGACATAGTTCAGAAGAAACAAGAGTGAAGAAGAGTGGCTAGAGAAGGAAGGAGTTTCAGTGGTTATATCCAGTCTTTTCAGGACAGTTTGGGGGAATTTTCTGTATTTGCATGCAATGGACAGGCTTCAGTTGCTAAGAAACACTCAATGACATTTTAAGGTTTAGATTTGTGTGTGTATGAATTTAGTGGCTTTCTGGATCCTAGCAGAAAAACAGTGAGATAATAATTATTTATTGCAAGTGGACATTGATTTAGGAATTCATAGATATAATTCATGAATATTTGAAATTTGCATGGTATGCAAATTCAAACAAAAATTGTCACTGATAATGTATTTTATTATTTGACAGGTGAAATGTGTTTTTTGGGAAGGTGCTATTGTGTCAGTGCTATTGTGTCCATGCACCTTAGTTAAATCTTAACTAAATTCACTTCCCTACCATGATGGATATGGTGTATAATGGGAGTAGTCCAGACTGGTGACTTAGATTTACCAATTGTATGGCAATGATTCTAGAATTAGAGGTCACATATTACACAGTTATAAATGTCTATAAGAAATATCTGTGAAAGTATCGTACAGAACGGATTTAAAGTGCATGTCAGCAGGTTGTATCTGAATGAATACTTTCTTCCAGTATGAAGAAATCCTTAATGACTATGAGAATTGGTCATTTATTTCCTCTAGTTATTAGAAAGAAAACATACCTAGGGAGTTCTCCATATCTCTAGGATCTTGTTTAGTAGGTCCAACTAATAAGAGACCAAAAACCATCCACACTGATTGTTTACACTGAGCATTGTTCCTATTATTGTTCTCTAAAAATGCATTATTGCAATAATTGGAATTTATTTTAAATGCATTAAATATTACAGCCTGCCTGAAAGAATGTGGGTGTCACATACCCTTCACTGACCTGCTAGTAAAATGAATTAAAATAGATAATTTTTAAAATAAAGTTACTCAGTGCAATGCTTTTGGAAGTGATATGACATGGACTAAGGCATTCATTGTTCTTGAAGGATGTTAAAACCCCACAGATATTTGAGAATATTTGTAGTTCATTGTTGTTCTCTGACACTATTGCACATCTCTCAGATACTGGCATTTAATTATAATGCTTTCTCAATTTAAAAAAAACTTTCTTTTTTTCTGGGAGGGTCAACATTTATTATTATTATTATTATTAATCTTATTATTATTTTACTTCCCAACCACAGATTCTCTTCCTAGTTCCTCCCTATACCTCCCCTCTGTCCCTCCCATCCATTCATGATCTGTTTCTATTCAGAAAAGGGCAGGCCTCCTATGAAAATCAACGAAACATGGCATCAACTTGCAGAAATACAAGACACCTCCCCTCACATTAAGACCGGGCAAGGCAACCCAGAATGAGGAAAGGGGTTCCAAAACCCAGCAAAAGTGTCAGGGACAGCCCCCACTCCCAATGTTAGGAGTCCCATAAAAATATCATGCTACACAACTGAAACATAAATACATTGGTCCTAGGTCATTCCCATGTGGGATCCCTGATTATACCACAGTCTCTGTGAGATCCTTTGAGGCCAAGTTAATTGATTCTGTGAGTTTTCTTATGGTGTTCTTGACCACTGTGGTTTCTCCAATCCTTCATGACCCTCTTCTTCCTAATGTTTTGGTTTTGGTCTCTGCAACTTTTTCCATAGGTTGCTGAAAGAACCTCGCTGATGACAAGGGATCTAGGCACCAAGTATAGCAAAAATACCATTAGGAATCATTTCATCTACTTTTTTGTTGTTGTTGGTTTTTATTGTTTTTTTTTGTATTTTTTTTATCTGGATCCCTGGACTATTCCTCCCATGAGTCCGGTCTTCCAGGCAGTGTCAGGGATGGGTTCCCTCTCATGGTATGTATCTCAGGTTGGACCAAACATTGGATGACCACTCCCACAATTTCTTTGCCGCCTTTATCCCAGCATTTCTTGTAAACAGAACAATCTATAGGCCGAAGGTTTGGTGTCCCAATCCCTCTACTGGAATCCTTACAAGAGATGGCCCATTCAGTCTCCTTATTCCTCCATTGCTAGGTGTTTAACCTAGAGTCACCCTCATATTTTACTGGGAGTTTCCATCGCACTTGGTTTGTAACTCTTCCCAGAAGTCGCCCTAATCCCGTTGTTTTTCCTTGTACTCTCTTCATCCGTCCTCCCTACTGATCCTAGCCCCAAACCCTCCATTTGTAGTTTCTCAATTTATGCCTTTAAGAATCCACTAATCATTTAAAACAGAAATATACTTGAAGCTGAGTTGAATCTCACATTCATTCACTGCTACGTATTTTAGATAGATGATAGCAGATAGATAGATACATGGACAGATGGATGGATGGATAGATAGATAGACAGACAGACAGACATATTCAACACAAGGAAATTGTGTACATATCTGTACAGAATGTGTGTGTGTGTGTGTGTGTGTGTGTGTTGGTGTTTGAGAAAAAGAAAGAACTATACGTTTAAGCCTACATTTTACAAATGTTCAGAGTACTCTAGTGCAGAATCACATTATAATGAAATCATAGACCTCATTCAACCACACATCAGACTGATGCAAATGAGTTTGGCAATAATCCAGAGATAGTAATTCCACTGGGATTATGTAAGTTTTCAAATTTTTTCTCTTTCTTTCCTACCTCCCCTGCTGTTTTACCTGACCTCAGCCATTTCAAACAGGCACTCATTTAGTTTAAACCCCACAAAACCATGGAAGCATACAAAACAGATAGCAGAGTCACAGGCCCTGTCAATTACACTCTTCCTGTCTCTTAAATAAATCGACCTCACATTCAGGTGAATTGACTTTTATGAAAAAGTCCCTTGAACTCAGTCTATTCCTGACAAGTAGAGCAAATAAAATTTATATTATTACTAAGATAACAAAAGCCAGCACTGCTTTCTTTAATCATAATTTTCTGCTCTCATGTAAATGTGCTTTTCATCTTAATTGTCTAGATTGACACAGCCAAAGACAAAGGCCCAGCCTCACACACTGGGCTCCTATCAGCTTTATTAGAAAATGGGCTTCATTGTCCAGTAGAAGAAAGATTTTTAAAGGACAGGGTAGAAGAAAAGTTTGAACACAGTAAGATAGTGTACAACTGTGAAAGTTACAGTGTTATTACAAACAGAATGTGCCACAAAAGAAAGAGAATTATATATACATAATATTATTTTAAGGACTTGATCTTCAGATATCAAAAACTTGTAATTTTTATGGTATAATTGTCTTTGTCTTATACAAAACAATTTGTTTTATACCTTTATACTGCTCATTTCTGTATCTCATAAATATAAATATATTTAAAATTCTGTGTTAAGATGAATTGATTTTATTCTTAAAATATATAAATAATGTAGAAAATACAACAAAACACATTCCAATGATAACAGAGGGCAATTAAAAAATGATGTATTGTAAAAATTGTTTTCTTTATAAAAGTAGCTATGTTTCATCTTGAAAAGGAATAATAATCAGATTCTACATTTATACAAATTTTATACTGTGAAATATGTATCAAAATTTTATTTCAAGACAAAACTTGAGAGTCTACAAAACCAATAATAGATACGTATCTATTATTATATTATTTTTACATGTATGTGGGTTTTGTTTCCTGCATAAATTTATGTGTATTTTGCATGAGCAGTACCTATGGAGAAGAGAAGAGGGTATCAGATTCCCTGCAGTTGAAGCTATTTGTTATTTTGAAGCACTACATGGGTGCTCTAAAACAAAACCAGATCTTCTACAAGAGCAGCAACCATTTTTAACTGCTTTTTCAATCCCCATCAAAATCCCATCAAACTTTTTCACAGACCTTGAGAGAATAATAATCAATTTTATATGGAAAAGCAAAAAGCCCAGGATAGCCAAAACAATCTTATATAATAAAGGAACTTCTGGAGGTATAACCATCCCTGACTTCAAACTCTATTACACAGCTACAGTATTGAAAACAGCTTGGTACTGGCATAAGAACAGAGAAGTCGACCTATGGAATCGAATAGAAGACCCAGATATTAACCCACAAACCTATGAACACCTAATATTAGACAAGGGAGCTAAAGGTATGCAATGGAAGAAGGAAAGCATCTTTAACAAATGGTGCTGGCATAGTGGATGTCAACCTGTAGAAGAATGAAAGTAGATCCATATCTACCACCATGCACAAAAATCAAGTCCAAACGGATTAAAGACCTCAACATTAATCTGACCACATTGAACCAGATAGAAGAGAAAGTGGGAAGTAGTCTACAAGATATAGGCACAGGAGACCACTTCCTAGGTAAAACCCCAGTAGCACAGACAATAAGAGAATCAATGAATAAATGAGACCTCCTGAAACTGAGAAGCGTCTGTAAAGCAAAGGACACCGTCAGTAAGACAAAAAGGCTACCTTCTAACTGGGAGAAGATCTTCACCAACCACTCATCAGACAAAGGCCTGATCTCCAAAATATACAAAGAACTCAAGAAGCTAGACACTAAAACTCTAATTAACCCAATTAAAAAATGGGGTGCTGGCCATTCGAAGTTCATCTGTTGTGAATTCTCTGTTAAGTTTTAAGGTCATGCTCAACCTCCTTAGCGATCAGGGAAATGCAAATCAAAACCACTTTGAGATACCATCTTACACCTGTCAGAATAGCTAAAGTCAAAAACACCAACGATAGCCTATGCTGGAGAGGATGTGGGGTGAGGGGAACACTCATCCATTGTTGGTGGGAATGCAAACTTGTGCAGTCACTGTGGAAATCAGTGTGGCGGTTTCTCAGGAAACTGGGAGTCAACCTCCCTCAGGACCCAGCAATTCCACTCTTGGGAATATACCCTAAAGATTCCCTAACATACTACAAAAGCATTTGTTCTACTATGTTCATAGCAGCACTATTTGTAATAGCCAGAACCTGGAAACAGCCTAGGTGCCCCTCAATAGAAGAATGGTTAAAAAAGGTGTGGAACATATACACATTAGAGTTTTACTCAGCGGTAAAAAACAATGACATCTTGAATTTTGCATGCAAATGGATGGAAATAGAAAACGCTTTACTGAGTGAGGTAAGCCAGACCCAAAAAGAGGAACACGGTATGTATTCACTCATAAGTGGATTCTAACCATAATTAAAGGTCTTTGAGTCTATTATTCGTGATCCTAGAGAAGCTAAATAAGAAGATGAACCTGATGAAGATTATTTAGCTATCCACCAGGAGGTAGGAAATAGACAAGAGTCCCAGGTAACCTCGGGTGCATGGGGGGTGGGAGGGTTGATGGAAGGAGAGAGGGTTAGAGAGAAGGGAGTAGGGGAGGAATGGGGAAAGCTCGGTGGCCTGGGATGGGGGGGGAGGGAGGAAGGATGAATATGGGATCAGGGAAGAATATATTTCAACTAAGGGAGTCATTTTAGGGTTTACAGGAGACTTGATTATATATGGGATCCCAGGTCCAAGGAGAGATCCCCCAGATTGTTCTCTGGACAGAGAAGAGGGTGCCTGAATCGGCCGTGGCCCATAACCATACTGATGTATATTTTGCTTATCACCATAGATCCTTCATCTGGCAAAGGACGGTGATACCGTTGGAGACCCACATTGGAGCACCGGACTGAGACCCCCGAGGTCCAAATGAGGAGCAGAAGGAGGAAGAACATGAAAAACGAAATCAGTACTGCGAGGGATGCTATCACCCACTGATACAAGGGAACGGATCTAATGAGAGTTTACCAAGGCCAGTTGGACTGGGACTGAACGAGGACGTGATCTAACCAGATTCTCTGAATTTGGCCGGATTCTCTGACTGTGGCTGGCCCGAAGTCTTTCTGAAAAGCCATTGACTATGATACTGGGACCTGTTTCCTCTGCATATACTGGATTTTGGGGATCCAGTCTGTTTGGATACTCACCTTCCTGGACCTGGAGGGAGGGGGGAGGAACTTGAACTTCCCACAGGGCAGGAAACCCTGACTGCCCTAAGGGACAAAGAGGGAGGAGGAGAGGGAGTGGGGGGAGTGGGAGGGTGTTGGGAAGAGGGGTGGAAATGGAAACTTTTATAATTTAATAAAATTTACTTTCAAAAAAAAAAGAAAAAAGAAAAAATGGGGTGTTGATCTGAACAGAGAATTCTCAACAGAAGAACTTCGAATGGCCAAAAGACACTTAAGGTCATGCTCAACCTCCTTAGCGATCAGGGAAATGCAAATCAAAACAACTATGAGATACCATTTTACACTGGTCAGATTAGCTAAAGTCAAAAACACCAATGATAGCCTATGCTGGAGAGGATGTGGAGAGAGGGGAACTCTCATCCATTGTTGGTGGGAATGCAAACTTGTGCAGCCACTGTGGAAATCAGTGTGGCGGTTTCTCAGGAAAATGGGAGTCAACCTCCCTCAAGACCCAGCAATTCCACTCTTGGGAATATACCCAAGAGATGCCCTATCATACCGCAAAAGCATTTGTTCAACTATGTTCATACCAGCACTATTTGTAATAGCCAGAACCTGGAAACAACCTAGGTGCCCCTCAATAAAAGAATGATTAAAAAAGGTGTGGAACATATATACATTAGAATTTTACTCAGCGGAAAGAAAACAATGACATCTTGAATTTTTCATGCAAGTGGATGGACATAGAAAACGCTTTACTGAGTGAGGTAACCCAGAACCAAAAAGAGGAATATGGTATGTATTCACTCATAAGTGGATTCTAGCCATAATTAAAGGTCTTTGAGCCTATTATTCGTGATCCTTGAGAAGCTAAATAAGAAGGTGAACCTGAAGAAAATCATGTAGTTATCCTACTGGAGATTCAAAGTAGACAAGAGTGCCAGGCAACCTCGGGTGCATGGGGGGGGTTGTTGGAAGGGGAGAGGGTTAGAGAGAAGGGGGTAGGGGAGGAATGGGGAAAGCTTGGGGGATTGGGATGGGGGGAGGGAGGAAGGATGGATATGGGAGCAGGGAAGTATATATCTCAACTAAGGGAGTCATTTTAGGGTTTACAAGAGACTTGATTATAAAGGGGATCCCAGGATCAAGGAGAGACCCCCAGATTGTTCTCTGGACAGAGGGCAGGTTGCCTGAACCGGCCTTGGCCCATAACCATACTGATGAATATTTTGTATATCACCATAGATCCTTCATCTGGTGATGGATGGAGATTGAGACAGAGACCCACATTGGAGCACTGGACTAAGCCCCCAAGGTCTAAACAAGGAGCAGAAGGAGGGAGAACATGAACAAGAAAGGCAGGACCATGAGGAATGTGTTCACCCACTGATACAAGGGGACTGATCTAATGAGAGTTCACCAAGGCCAGCTGGACTGTGACTGAACGAGCACGTGATCCAACCAGATTCTCTGAATGTGGCCGGATTCTCTGAATGTGGCTGGCCAGGAGTCTTTCTGAAAAGCCATTGACAATGACACTGGGACTTGTTTCCTCTGCATATACTGGATTTTGGGGATCCAGTCTGTTTGGATGCTCACCTTCCTGGACCTGGAGGGAGGGGGGAGGAACTTGAACTTCCCACAGGGCAGGTAACCCTGACTGTTCTTTGGGATAGAGAGGGAGGAGGAGAGGGAGTAGGGGAAGTGGGAGGGTTTTGGGAGGAAGGACAGAAATGGAAACTTTTATAAATTAATAAACTTTTATAAAATAAAAAAAACTCAAAAAAAACAAAGATGTGAAATTTAAAAAAATAAAAAGAATGTGAAACTACATTGAATATGAAACTACAATGCAAACCCACAGCAGAAAGTGTATCTAAAACACTATTTTGGAGGTCAGTTTGTACCATATCATTTAAATTTTCAGTCACTCATAAGGTTTTGTGGATACAAAATGCTTGAAATCAATTGATCATGTGATACGGTTACTGTAGAAATAACAATCAAGTCATATAGAAGATAAGAACACTGATGGTAAAAGACTTATTCAGAAATAGCAATTGCTAAGAGTGCTAGAAACTAAAATCTAATAGGGCATGAGCTGGTATTATTACACAACCCTTACAGAGATAGGGAAAATGAGATAAAAGGAAGAAAGCTAACTCTGAATGTTGAAATGCTTCCATCTAAGAAGTGTTGGGTTCTTCACTCATGCAGACATTTTTTATTCAGAGCCCAAACTGTAAAGTAATACTAGGGTTTGTAATGTAAATTACATTATATTTCGCAAGGAACAGATAAGATAATTGCAATGTTAAACAAAGACAAAGAAAACTTTTATTTGAAACCACAATATTCACAGAAAACATGAAGGGGAAAGGGGAGAATGTTTCCTGATCTATGGTATCAAGTAACTTCCTTGGTGTACATCAAAACAAACAGGTAATTCTCCTTTACAATTATCTTAGAGAAGTAAATGAAGTAATCACTAACATTTGTCTGTTACTTAAATGTTGTTTGTTAATACTAATATAAAACCATTTTTATAGTATTATCTATGAATATTTGGCTAATTTACACACACAAACATACACACACAAACCACACTTTCAAGGAATTAAAATTGCATATAAAACTATTATAGTATGCTCAGCAATGGCTATCTATAAATGTACTTGCTTGATCCTTAAGATTTTCATTTGTGTTCCATATCATTTGAGGGAAAGTGAAAAATAAAATCCTTTTGAAAATCATTATTTAAGTATGTGTGAAAAATACAATATTGCCTTTCAAAACGTTTTACAAGGAACTTATTCTAAGGTAATATAAGGAAAATATAAAGTTAACAATCTTAATATACAGATGATTTCACAATTGCCTTCTTTAAGCTTAAAGTAAAGCCAGCAATTCCTTGCAAAGGCTCAGATAAATTATTGTGAATTTAAAATTATTCTACACAGGAGAAATTCAGGTGCTTGACACAACTTGCTGTTTCTTTATAAAGGCCATATTTTATGAAAAGTAAAAGAGTTGTTTTCTATGAGGTATATGTGTTATCTCAGTGCTCAGGAGGATCATGAGGCTCAGGTGGTTTGTCTGGGATAAACAGCGACTCAGTAGGACCCAGACAAAAGGAACTAAAACCAAAATGTACAGAGAGACTAAAAGTCAGAACACTAACGAAAAAAAAAAAGAAGTACAAATTATGAACAATAGAATTTCTTATCAGAGGCTAAATGGGGAGGAGAAGGGGATTGGATTAGAGAGGTAACAAATACAGCAATAAGATCAGATTTGGACGCTAGTTTCTAGTGTTCAAATTACAATCAATAAAGTATGATTGACAGCCATAAGCTTTAGCTTTGTATTTTTATGTTTTATTAGTTGATAGCTTCATCCATTTATAGAACAAATTTTAGTCATTTTTCACCTCCACCTCCATTAACCTCTCACACTTTTTTCCCTCTTCCACAGGACTCCACCAATTTCCTTACTATGCTCATGTCGAAAAAGCCACTGAGTTGAAGTAGACCAATTCCCTTATTACTCTCATGTTTGAAAAGCCACAGAGTTGAATTAGAGTCTTCCCCATGAGAGAACAGAGGAACAATTACTTAAGCAAGGTTAAATTTAAGTAACACAAAACTGAATAAAATATCTCCTGATCTTCTTCAACTATCAATTTCTAATAGAACTTCTAAAGATAATTTTCAATGATTCTAAACCAAGAAAAATAAATAAAATTAGCAGTAATTGGTGTGATGGGTGTTCTAGATACCTTGACTTACTTGGTGTTATTGTATGTCTCCTGAAATATTTGAGTAATATAAATGCATATATTTGTCCTGAAATAGTATAATAACATACAGTATATACATATATATGGTGTGTGTTTGTGAATTTAATATTAGTTGAAGTCATAAGCCTCAAATAGTAGAATAGATTCCTTGCTTTCTTTTCTTTCCTTAAAAGACATTGAAAGTATTACAAAGAATCATGAATGGACAACTCATGAATGGACAATTTTATGAAGATCTATCTCACATAACATCAACAAAGTAAAAGTTAATAGATATAAACTCCTCTTAATATTCACCAGTACGTTTCTTACTTTTTAATAATGTGTATGAATACATATCTCTGTGGGGAAGTGTGCATGGGTAACTTTCTTATACATTTTTTCCATCTATATTCAAACAAAGGTATTCCATGTTTACCTTATTTATTTTACTTCAGAATTCATGACCCATGTTATTTTATCTGATCAAAAAGGTAGAGTTGAGGAACTTCAGACTTCTACAGATGAATTTTATGGCCTTTGGTCCAATATCTTAGCCTAATGAAATTTATGGTTTGTAATAGGTACTTTGTATATTTTTCCATACATATATGTTTTAAATTATTTTTTAAAAAAATTTAGAAAACAGCTAAGAAAATGCCTGTAAAATTTTTGGTTCAATTTTTATATCCTCATCTCTAATCTCCCTTTTCTCCTCCCCAGAAAGCTCTGATGAAGTGAGAAACAAGTAGGACTTTAACCAGGAGTGTGCTTTACTACCATTTTGCTTACATATTTTCTGTATCTTTATGACTTTAATATTACAGTCCAATTTCTCAGTTTATAAACAGGAGAGATACCACACATTCACACTGTATTCCCTGAAATAATGAACACCAAAGTAGTGTCACTGAGAATAAAGGCATGGAAAACTGAACATTTTCTATCTTTTTAATTATCAATGTATTATTTTTATATTTATTATGTCACCAATATGGCTAATTATATATAACAATAGAAATTTTACAAACTTTGGAAAAATAAAGGTTATTTTTAAGGCCTTTCTGCTTGTTATTAGTACTTTTGCCTATACATTCTAGATAAACTTGAAAGGAGAACTAGTCATAAATGAATCTATATTTTCCCTAATTAATAAATATCCTGCTGTGAATATCTAATGATAATGTACTAATAAGAAAAATCAATAAATGTACACTGACAATCAACGTAATTGGGATTGTAGAGTAGAAAATGGCATATTGTGCATTGATCCTTTAGCAATCTTCTAAATGAAAAGAAAAGAGGAAGCTAATTATTTTAGAAGGTAACTGAAAATGATAAGATTAAAGCAAACTAATTATATATTCTTGAATAGCTTTTTTTAATGAACTAAAATCAAGGAGAGAGAAGATGGCTCAGGCAAAAAAAAAAAATACTCAATTGTAGTAAGTGCAATACAATCATCATCCATTTTACTATCTTTAAACTGTGTTTAGAAGACAATGCATCAAATATTATTAAAGAGAGACAATATAACACATGTATGACAATAGTATCCTAAAAATACAGGCTTTTAAAATTTGTTTATGCAAATTTAAAATAGAATTTTAAATGTCTTCTTTTCTGCTAATAATAGCGTCCATAATAACATATCCATGCATGTAGCAGTTTATAAAATGGACCTAATTATTTAATAAAATCTGTGTAACTGAGTAACTTCAACTGAGTAAAAATTAAAATTACTGTTATCACACAAGATTTTTATGTATTTCAAGACAATTTCATATGAACATGCACAAGCTGGTTAGTTATTATAGAATCATTTTAAATGGACTGCATCGGTGGCTACGCAATTGGGAGCTTTTTCTTGCCAGTGCAGTGGATTTAGGGTCAATTCCCAGCATCCAATTGTGGCTTACAACTACTTGTGGCTTTAGATCCAGGGCGTCTGACACCATATCCGGACCGCCACGCGTATGTGTACGCAGGTGCACAAACATACACAGAGACAGACATATAAACATCTTCTAAAAACTTAAAAATAAAATCAACATTTAAAACGATTCATTTTATAAATGCTACGTCAACTATTTCAGGTAAAGTTAAATAAAAATATCATATATGGTTATATCTATATTTCATTATTATCATGTTACTTTGTAATTCCTATTGTGTCTTGTATGATTAGTTCAAATGGATAGTGCATTTCATAGAACTATAGAATTTGGCATCCAGGGTTCAGCATGATGACTCACTCAGTGGGCTAAACAGTGATGGATGATCATTTTATATGCTTTTCATACCTATTTTTATTTTGCTCTGTTTTTTCTCCCATTAAAACTCAACTCTTTGGCAGTAAAAAAGTTAACAAACGAATGTCTGTCCCTATAGATATAGCTTTTTATTAACAATAATAATTATGGTATTAATTGCTTCTCAGAGTCATTAGTTGAGAGGTGAACTGATCATAAAGCGACACATGTCATTGTAACCTAAACACTGCATTCATACAGAAGGTGTTTGTAATGAGTAGTAGTTTCGAGATTTTGCAGAGTCGTTCCTTGTTACCTTTACATGCTTCTCTGTCTGCTAACATTTGTTTTCTAGAATTATGAATAAGTATAAAACAAAGGTGGTGAGGGCTGGAGAAGTGGCTTAGAGGTTTTTCTTAACCTAGCTTTTCTTCCAGAGGTCCTGAGTTCAATTCCTAACAACCATATGGTCGCCCATAACCATCTATAATGAGATCGGGAGCCCTCTTCTGGTGCGAAAGCATACATGCAGGGAGAACACTGTACGTAGTAAACAAATAAATCTTTAAAAAACAAAAAATAAAAACATTTCTAAAAGAAGAAAAACAAAAATGAAACATTCCTGCCCAAAAGGCCAAAGGTGGTAAACCCTGTGTTGTTTACCACAAGACTCACAAAGCTTTCCAGGGGCCAACTTCCTTAGTAGAGTTATTACATGTTAAATTTTCATATATCTCTGGTTGCTAACAACATTCTTTTTATACCATTATGAATAAGTATAAAATAAAGGTGGGAGACTCTTTTGTTTATCACAGGAAACACAAAGCTTTTCAGGAGCCAACGTCTTCCAATATGAGGAAAAATATATCTGTATTTAACAAATGAGTGAAACTAAGGTCACAGGAACTACATAAATTTGATCTTTTCAATGGCTGGGTAAAAATTCATTAGGAAGTAAAGAAAATAGAAAAAGAAAAAACAGTTATATGATAAATTCCTTGAATTTTTCTAAACAATATTCACTGATGAAAAGAGAAGATTTCAGAACATATAATCATTCTTTTTTTAATTAATTTATTTATTTATTAAAAATTTCCACCTTTTCCCCCGCATACATTTTCCTCCCTCTCCTCACCTCCCCCTCCCTCTTTAGTCTTTTTTTTCTTTTTTTTAAATTTATTTATTTATAAAAATTTCCACTTCCTTCCCCTCTCCAGCTCCTCTCCCACTATCCCCACTCCCTCTCCTCCTAGCTCTCAAGTCCTAAGAGCAATCAGGGTTTCCTGCCCTGTGGGAAGTTCAAGTTCCTCCCCCCTCCCTACAGGTCCAGAAAGGTGAGTATCCAAACAGACTAGGATCTCAAAAAGCCAGTACATGCAGACGAAACAAGTCCCAGCGCCATTATCAATGGCTTCTCAGTCAGCCCTCATGTCAGCCACATTCAGAGAATCCAGTTTGATCACATGCTTGTTCAGTCCCAGACCAGCTGGCCTTGGTGAACTCTCATTAGATCAGTCCCCTTGTAACAGTGGGTGAATGCACCCCTTGCGGTCCTGACTTCCTTGTTCATGTTCTCCCTCCTTCTGCTCCTCATTTGGACCTGGGGAACTCAATCCAGTGCTCCAGTGTGGATTTCTGTTTTTTTTTTAAATTAATTTATTTATGTATTAAAAATTTCCACCTCTTCCCTGCCTCCCTTTTTCTCACTCCCCACCTCCCTCTCCCTCTCTAGTCTTATGAGCTGTCAGGATTCCCTGCCCCATGGGAAGTCCAAGGTCCTCCCCCCTCCGTACAGGTCTATAAAGGTGAGCATCCAAACAAACCAGGCTCCTACGAAGTCAGTCCATGCAGTAGAATCAAAACCCAGTGCCATTGTCCTTGGCTTCTCAGTCAGCCTTCATTGCCAGCCACGTTCAGAGTGTCCATTTTGATCACATGCTCCATAACTCAAAGTCCAGCTTGCCTTGGTGAGCTCCCATTAGATTAGTCCCACTGTCTCAGTGGGTGGACGCACCCCTCGTGATCTTGACTTTCAAGGAGAGGTCCCCAGATTGTTCCTTGGGTAGCAGAGGAGAGGGTGTGGTGTGGGAGAATTGTCTGTATTCTGTCAATCATGTATTTTTAATAAACGCTGATTGGCCAGGCAGGAAGTAGAGGCGGGTCAACCAGACAGGAAGTAGAGGTGGGGCAAAGAGGACAGAAGAAGGCTAGGAAGGAGGAAGCTCCCTCCGCCATTCCTGCGCAGACCACCAAAGAAGCAACATGTGAGCTGACAGCTGAAAAAGGTACCAAGCCATATGGCTAACATAGATCAGAATAATGGGTTAAGATAAGTCATAAGAACTAATAAGTAGCCTGACCTAATGGGCCAATCAGCTTTATAACTTATAGAGATCTCTGTGTGATTGATTTTCTCTGGGACTTGCCGGCTATGGGGTACTGGGTGGGAGCAGATACCCCAACAAGCCGGCCCTCATGTTACAAGGGTGCCTGAACTGGCCTTGTCCCAAAGCCATACTGATGAATATCTTGCATATCACCATAGAACCTTCATCTGGCGATGAATGGAGATAGAGACAGAGACACATATTGGAGCACTGGACTTAGCTCCCTAGGTCCAAATGAGGAGCAGAAGGAGGGAGAATGTGAGCAAGGAAGTCAGGAACAAAGGAAGTCAGGAACATATAATCAGTCTTAAATAAGAGGGAGATAATAGTAAATACATTAATCTCCATCTCCCTCTTTCCTTTCTAATTCCCTCCTCCATTCTTGTCCCCCTCCCTGTCTTTCTACCTCTCTTCTTTTCTTCACCATGTTGAAATTGCATATAGCATGAAAACTAATTGTGTTATCTGTCATCTTATTTTAAACCCATTTTGTAGAATGTCTGGATTTTTTTCAAGCAGTATAGTAATTATACATATTCAGACAACTTCGGATGTTAAAAAGGAAAAATATAAATAAACACATAATGATTACCTTTATTGATTTTTGTATCATTATTTAAAAATAAACTTAGTACAATCATTCGTTTAAACTCAAGCTTATGTAACTGTATACGTACACAAAACACACACACACACACACACACACACACACATATATATATATATATCTCCCATTTATAAATGTTGAATGTATATTATTGTTGTTGCCTATACTAATTCAATATATGTGCCCATGGAGGCCAGAAGAGAATATCAGAACTGGAGTTTGCTAAAACTGAACTGAAGTTATGATAGTTGAGAACCTTCACATGAGTGCTGGAGCTAAAAATCAGTCTAATGGAAGATTAGTCAGTGCTCTTATTCACTGAGCCATTTCTTCAGCACCAATTTTATTCCTATTTTAATTTACATCAAAGTGAAGGATAAACTTGAGTACATTTTGGGATCCACGGACGGCAATAGGAAACGGATACTATAAAAAGAGTCACTGCTGTTAAGAGAACCACTTTCTCAAATTCAAGTTAATTTCCCAAAAAGATTTGAAATTCTGTCTGTGATTTTCAAGTCAATGCCTAAAATAAGATAAGCAATCATATACAATAATGGAGGAATATCTACAGACATGTAAACATGTAGGTTCCTTGCCCCACCTAGAAAAAAATATTCAAATTTTGTTTTACTTCCATGCCTTTGAAATACTGTCTCTTTAATACGATATTATGGAAAATTTTTTAACTTTGATGTCAGCATATCAGAAAGGTACTTAGTTTGTACTAGATGCTAAGAATCCATTTCCCCTACCGTTTTCTTCTAGTCATGTTTGAGGCAGGGAGCAGTTATATGGTAGCATCACGGCGTATCACAGTGATTCTGAGGGCCGGTGATAATGCGTGTGTGTTACTTTGATTTTTCAGGTGTTGGGGCTGAACTATGAGGGGCGTCTCTCCAGCACTATGAGAAAGTACTGTCCTCTGAAATTGAAGGGACAAGACAAGATTCCCTGTGAAGAAGACTTATCACATTCTAAGTACTAGCCCCCACCCCCCGAGTTCTAAATACAATGATCACAGTCTGCATGAGCAAACTATGATGACGTTGTTATTTGATATACATTGATATTTGAAACTGATATATTTGAAATTGATATATAATTATAAATGCAGGTAACTCTGTGTTCAATAATTGTTCAACTTTTTTCAAAACAGTATCTGGACCACGTTCTAGTAAAGAAGCCTTTTGTTTCTTATGTGATCATATTTGTTGGAGTTTCTCCCTTCATGTCAATACCATGTTGCATGTTGTCATATTTGTTAGCAAAATCTGCACAGGATGAGGATTCATTTGATCATCACTGAGCTATTAACCACAATGGATAGAAAATGCTTGCAAAATTATTGGTGCCATGCAAGACAGAGGACTTTCCTACTGTGTTTTTATTCCTTAGCTCCTGGAGTGGTAATAAGCTTTTCTGCAGGTGGAAATGTCTTTTAGTTTGCATAATTCTGTATTGCAATATTGTATTATATTGAAATATGGTGGAACTTTTGTTTAAGATAAGTAGGTGATAAAGTGTCCCACAAACTTTGTTGCTTTCCTAGCCTGCACATTACCCGCTTACAAAAAGGAAAAACGAGAAACATCATCATTAACATTCAAAGAAGCTGTAAGGTTAACATATTTGCATTTACTGTGAACACTATATAATATCTGACAATGTAACAGTAAAATGCAGATGAAAACTAAAATAATAAAGTTTTTTTTTCCTGAGTCCTCATTCAGGATGCAAAATGAAACAAAACAGAAGCATGAATAGCAGCTTTGCCTAAATTGCTTACTTCACTCTCAAATTAATCTTCCAGAGTTGTACTGAAAACATAAAAGCTTATGTACATAATCGTTCACAGCACTCCTTATAAATGTCCTTGTAATACAGTTTTGAAAACATAGAGAGCTGGGAATAAATATATGTGTGTTGTGCCGATTTATCAAAATTTCATATATAAAAAGATGTTCAGATTCATGTTAGAGAATTATATTTTAATGGCATAATTATTAATTTTCAGAACGATAATCTTCCTTGTTCAAGGGGAAGTAGACAAAAATAGTCAACCAAAAATCTGGTGGTAAATACTGCTGGCCTGACAGAGATAATAGAGGTAAACTTACTTCTGAAGGTAAATAAATGTGACCTCCTGCAGTGGGGCAGCTGGGAGCTGGTGAGCCTTGTTGTCCCTGCCTAGGCAGCACCTTTGAGGCTGTTTGTCCTGTGCCACAGTTCCCAGGGGATCCAATGCTATTGCAGTCTGGAACTTGCATTCCAGACCACATTTCCCTTTGTCACTCGATTGCTTTCCTTCCCCCTCTACCTGCTTCGCTTAAACTCTTCCTCAGGATCTGTTCAACAAAAGGCAAACAAAGATAGAAAATGAAAATCAGAGAATGTGTAGAAAGGATAGAAGGTGTGCGTGCACAGAAAAGGAGCAAAGATAAAAGAAGGACAGTAAATCAGAGAAACATAGGGAATTTAATACAGTCAGAGGGGAACAGCTGACCAGTAGTGAAAGATGAGATCAGAAGGGTTACGTGTAGACTGCATGTTACTATGTCTCATATTTCATGTGAAAAAGTTTGTAATTTATCAGAATGTCACTGAATAATTTTTAAAAGAAGAGTTATATATTAAGGTTGTCTGTTATAAACTACTTTTATACTTTTAATTGAAGCATCTGAGCTTATTAATAATGAAAAAGCTTTCTAATTTCCTTCTCTTCTAATGCTAAACATTATTTAATTTACATACAATACACATATGAATATTTGGGCAGGGATTACTGTTGACCAGGTCTCAGACTTGCTATATAGCTATAAGTTACCTTGATCATTCTTACATTAGCATCCCAAGTACTGGAATGAAGGACTTGTGCTATTACTCATGGTGGATGTGGAACTGTGAACTGAACTCAGGCCCTCGTGCATGTTAAGCAAACACTCTACCAAGACAACTGCATTTCTATCCTGTAAACTGCATGATTGTCCTCCAAAAATAAATAAAAGACATTGCTTCTTTTATCTTTTCTCTTTGTTCCCTTCTACAATCACCAAGACATATGACCCAATGATCAATTGAATAATTTATTTATGCTCCAACAGTATTACTACAAAAACAGGATATGGATGTTTATCCCTATTGTAAAAAAGCATTTGTTTTCACTGAAAATGATAGACCAAAACATCATGTTTAATAATTTACAAAACTCAATATATTATTCTCGGTTTTATTATTATCTATACTTTTAAAGTCTTACAGAATGGTAGAAGTGAGAAATAACATATTTCTAAAATAAATTTTATCATAGTTCATTGTTTAGGGGTAATAGAAACACAATGAAAGGAACTATTTTTGAATTCATTGTGATTCAATAGACAATGTCAAAAAGAAAAAAATGAATTCGGATTGGAAATTTTTAAGAGGTCAAAATTGTATTTATATGGAAGAGGGATAATATAAATTCTGAAAGGGAATGGGAAGTATGGAAACAGAGAATGATATAAATTTAGTTACTACACAGAAGTGGTGTGCTTAAACTGCCTGGCATATACCAAAAAAAAGTATGTATAGTATGTGAAGGAAAGGCAGAATCATTGTTCTGTTAAGTCTGGAAGGTGAATATAGACTCCTTTCTTTGAGGCACATATCCATCTTTAAAACTCTTGGTAGTTACCAACTCAAGTCCGAAGGTAGACAATGGAACACAAATGTCCAATATGGTAGATGAAGTGTTCTTTTTTCCACAACTGCACCTGACTCTTTGATCAAGAATGCCTGATAGGCTCTTGTTTTGAAAACTTAATTTCCAGTTGGTGGTACTGCTTGCTCATGTTGATGGGGTATGGCTTTGTTAAAGGAAGTGTGTCACTAGACGTGGGTTGAAATCTTTTATTCTTATTTGTTCATGTGGTTTAAGATGTGAGCTTTCAACTTATTGCTCCAGTCAGCATCCCTGCCAGCTATCAGACCTCCCTACCACGATAGTGAAAAACCCTTATCTGTCTAGAACCACAAGAGCAAATAATCCCTTTCTTTTATACATAAGTTTGGTTATGGTCTTTTATCAAGTAAAAGAAAAGTTAGTAACACACTAAAACCAGAAGGTGTTTTAGTACTTTTCCATCACATTTATTCCTAGAACTTCATCGTGCCTCAACCATAACCATGGATCTAGAGATGAGGTTTAAATCAACCAACATCACCATGACACTTGGTCTTGATAAGGTACATTTTCCCATTATGTTTAGGGAGATTATTTCTCTTTTAGTTTATTAGCTGAATTTTTATCTGTTTTTGTGAAAACCATGAAAAGTAGTGTGGACCTAGTCCTAGTGAGTTTATCGTGGATAGTTTGGTTCCCAATAGTAAACTGGTTAAGTAAAGTAGGGGAGGAGTTATCGTTTGCTCTTGAAATAAATCTGAACAGTACATCAGCACCTGCTGGAGGCCCAGAATGGTCCTGTTGACTATTCTCTCTATCAGTACTGAGTAATAGAGAAGAAAACATAAAAGAGGAGAAAGAAAAAAAGCAGTACTGTATGTTGTTCTTAAATTAGTTTTTTAATTTTATTTTTCCATTCAATTATTTGCACTTCCTTCCCTCCTCCCAATCCCCTCGCACTCTCCCACACCCCCTCTTCCCTCTCCTGCCCTGCTTGAGAGAGGGCCTGGAATCCTGCCCAGTGGGAAGTCCAAGGCCCTCCCCCCTACATCCAGGTCTAGGGAGCTGTGCATCCATATAGACTAGGGTTCCAAAAAGCCAGAACATGCCCCAAAAACAAGTCCTAGTACCTTTATCAATGGCTTCTCAGTCAGTCCCCATTATCAGCCACAATCAGAGTCTGGTTTGATCACATGCTCATTCAGACCAGGTCAAGCTGGATTTGGTGAACTCTCATTAGAACAGGCACACTGCCTCAGTTGGTGGACCAACCCCTTACAGACCTGACTTCCTTGCTCATCTTCTCCCTCCTTCTGCCTTTCAACTGGACCTTGGGAGCTCAGTCCTTTGCTCTGCTGAGGATCACTGTCTTTATCTCCATCCATCGCAGGAAAAAGATTCTATGGTGATATTCGAGATAATCATCAGCATGATAGTGGGGCAAAGCCAGTTCAGGCACCCTCTACTCTGCTGTCCAAGGACATAGCTGGGGACATCCCGTGGACACCAAGAATCCCCTCTAGAGCCAAGTCTCTTCCAACCCTAAAATGGATCCCTTACTGTAGGGATCTTCTTCCCTCTCCTATATCTGCCCTTCATCCATCTCCACCCTCCCACTCCCCCAAGATCTTGCCAGTCTTTCCCTTCTCCCTTCCCTCTCCCCCTCTCCCCTTCCCCCAAACTCACCCTCACCCCTGTCCCCACCCCCATGCTCACAGATTTTGCCCTGCAATCTTGTTTGCACAATGCTTCAAAACAATTAAAGTGAACAGAGAGAAATAAATAAGATCAACATGGAAAGCCTTTTTCCTCTTCAATATTATTTGTTAGAATCATAGTCTAGAAAGCACTATTCATGCACAGATGGTACATATAAAATATTTAATATGAGAACACCTACATACATTAAGCAACTCAGAATCACCATTTTTTATTCATAGAAGTGTTATACAAGACAAACAGGGATTTAAAGGAAGGAAGTCACATGGGCAGTTAAATTGGAGGGGAGAGAGGAAGAGAGTGGGTGCAAAGCTAGACAGTGGTGACATACAGAAGAATAAGAATATTTTATTTGTAAGGGACTGTAATTAATCAATCCCTTATATATTTTCATTTTAATAGTTTGTTTTCCAATTGAATTTTTCTGGAAAAATATTATTTGAGAATATCATACATTGCGTTTTGATCATATTTATTTCTCCCTGCTCCATTCTTCATCTCGTTCACACGCAATTTAGAGACTTCTTAAAAAAAAGTATGTGGTCCATTTATTGCTTACTATTCAGTCATGGGTATGTTAGCATCCATTGGGTCATGGTCAAGGTAGTATGGGCCACCCCTTACAAAAAGTTTACTCCTCGGCCAGGGATGGCTCTTTGAGCCCACGTTACTCTTCCATGCTGAGATACCTCTTCAAATAGCACAAATGTGTGCTTTTCTTACTATGTGAATGTCTACTAGTTCATACATGGAACTTCCCTGACATGTGCAGAAGCACCGTTTCACTGTAGTCGCTGTTTCTCACTCTTATAGTCATCTCACCCCTCCCATTGCTCGTTTGACATGACTCCCAATGCGGTGTCTATAAACAATGACAGTCATTTTACTAGTCCAATAAACCATAATTTAAAGCTATGTGATTGACATTGTTTTTTCATATTTATTTATTTATAAGAATTTCCACTTCCTCCCCTCCTCCCAATACCCTCCCGCTCCCCCCACTCTCTCTTCTCCTCCCTTTCCAGCCCTAAGAGCAGTCAGGGTTTCCTGCCCTGTGGGAAGTTCAAGTTCCTCCCCCCTCCTTCCAGGTCTAGGAAGGTGAGCATCCAAACAGCCTAGGATCCCAAAAAGCCAGTACATGCAGAGGAAACAAGTTCCAGTGCCATTATCAATGGCTTCTCAGACAGTCCCCGTGCCAGCCACATTCAGAGAATCCGGTTTGATCACGTGCTCGTTCAGTCCCAGTCCAGATGGCGTTGGTGAACTCTCATTAGATCAGTCCCCTTGTATCAGTGGGTGAATGCACTCCTCGCGGTCCTGACTTCCTTGCTCATGTTCTCCCTCCTTCTGCTCCTCATTTGGACCTTGGGAGCTCAGTCCAGTGCGCCAATGTGGGTCTCTTTTCAAATACTTTGAAAAAATACGTGAGATTCTTTTTATCATTTCAAGAAATATAAAAACAGTATAAATTTGAGATTGAACTTGAGAATCTAGAGTTATTCAGAGTCTAAATTCATCATGGACACACGGCTAAGCAAGGCACGCTTATCACATTGATTAACTTACTTCAAATTCTCTTTAAGAGAGAGAAAGCTTTCAGTTGTTAGGAGTAATTGGTTTTCTCTTTAAAAGCCACACAGCAGTCCTTGTATAAATTAAATGACAACTTTTATCAATTATCACATTATCGGCTATAAATTGATCAACAGAATTAGTTGCACAATTAGTCTTCCTGTCTTTTCCCAGCATGCTGTACGCCCCCAAAGAGGAAATGCACCCTCTTCTGGAATGTATAGCCTGACGCTATTTTTTCAACAACGGCTTTAGTTTTAGAAATGCTAACCTCTGTAGCAAACAACCCTGCGAAATGTGTCTAAAATCAAATTGAAGTTTACTTTCTTTCCGGTATCAATGAGAAACAATATGTAGGACAAGTGAGCTGGTTTTGGGTGCATGAATCACAGGCCTTGTGCATCTGAAATTCTTAGAGGCACATAGAACTAATCACAGAATCTCCTGTGGTGATGTAGCTACTTATCAAAGCTTACCCAGCAGCATTTGGTATTGCTGATAATGTCTTCTTTGGTCTCACTTTGTTTCCTTTCCTAAATAAAAAATTTAACTGTTTTGTGCTGTTACTGCTTTCTAACTGTATACTGAATAGTTTGGAGTGGAGTAGAGATGGTATTGGCAATATCAGTATGGAAATCAACAACAAGCACTTTAGCTTGTATCTGGAGAACCTGTATTCAGGGTTGGTAAGAGGAAACATCCTTTTCCTCTCATTGTCTTCCTGTAATCTATGGAGAGAGAATGAATGTTGCAAAAGGAGCAGCAGGCTGCTGTCCCAGCACTCGGCTCCTGGCTAGCTTTTCCTGAAATAATTACATGGAAACTGTATTCTTTTAAACATTGCCTGGCCCATTAGTTCTAGCCTCTTATTGGCTAACTCTCACATATTAATTAACCCATTTCTAACCATCTGTATATCACCACGAGGTTGTGGCTTACTGGGAAGATTCTAACCCACGTCCATCTCGGAGAGGAGAGCCATGGCATCGTCTGCCTGCCTCTACTTTCTTTCTCCCACAATTCTGTTCTGTCTTCCCTGCCTACATATGTTCTGACCTATCAGGCCAAGCAGTTTTCTTTATTAATTAACCAATGAAAGCAACAGATAGATAGAAGACCCACCTACATCAGATGAATGTGTTCTCTTTGTCAAAAGTAAGATTCACAGTATTATTGTTGCCCAATTGTGTAGGGATTGATAAATGTTTAGCAAGATACATTTCTTTTTCCTTTGTGGCTCCACGTCTACATATTTAGTACCCCTCTATTGTGGGTCCCTGGCATTGTTGAAAAAAAAAACGGTTTGGGAGAAATATATGTTTATTTTGTTCAAGTTATGAAAAATAAAGGTCTCAATTTCCTGAAATGTTGTTTGGATAAGTGCTGCATCCACTGACTTATCTTAAACAGTTAGGAGAGTAACAAAAATTTCTACTGTATTGTGATATATGGGGAGGGCTACACAGCTCTAGCTTACTTTAGGGAGTGATAAAAATAACAGCCGTGGAAATAAAATGAGGAACTAAAACGGTTCAGTGTCTTTTGTCGCAAGGTGTGTTCAAGAAAGAAATAGAACAAAACCCTCCAAAAAGCATGAAAATAGGATGCAAGGAAAAGTAAGTCTCACCTTTTGCCTTTCCCTCAGTGAAGTCTATCAATGCCTTTAATCACACATTTGATGTGGACATTAAGTGTCGCTTACTTGTGCCCTCACTAGCTATGCTCTAACCATGCTACTCTGTTTTATTTTTTGTTTGTTTGTTTGTTTTGTTTTGTTTTGTTATTTTTGAGTAATGAAAGGCTAGGCACTTTCTATTATTACAACAGTTGTTCTTTCTAGGATGTTAATACATGGCTTCATCTTAAAAGACTGATTTATTTATTATCTATACAGTGCTCTGCCTGCCTGTCTGTCTCCATTCCTGAAGAGGGCACCAGATCTCATTATAGATGGTCGTAAGCCACCATGTGGTTACTGGGAATTGAACTCAGTACCTCTGCAAGAGCACTGAGTGCTCTTATCTTCTGAGCCATCTCTCCAGGCTCTCAGGCAACTTACTATTTTAAGTTGCATTGCTATGATATGCCTCTTCCTCATAGGCACTCACTGATTTGTGCTTTAACAAACAATTTTCGCTGAGAAATTCAATTCATCCTCTCTATCTTTGTATTTCTCCATGTCTCTCTTTCTGTCTCTGTCATCTGTATCTCTTTCTCTCTCTTTATCTCTCTCTCTCTCTCTCTCTCTCTCTCTCTCTCTCTCTCTCTCTCTCACACACACACACACACACACACACACACACATCAGGCAAATTAAGTGTCCTGTATTTACTTTATTTTGTAGTGTCAGAAGTGAACTGCACATGTACGTTTCTACAATTGCATGAGAGTAGATGATAGGATGATAGGAATAATTTACTTCACATACTCCAAATATTCAAGTATCTGCAATGTTGGATTATCCTTTTGATCAAATGCCAACTTACAGTTTGAGGATTTGTTATGAAAGCTGTTAATTGGTATATGATCAGAGAGAAATTGCTTTTAAAATAGTCCCTGACATTTTTGTCATAAATCATCATGTCATAATCAATTCTATCTTGATAACTTGTAAGGAAAACATATATATATATAATACAATTTGTCAAAAAATTCCAAGCTGAGAATGTGTTATGATAGGGAATAAAATTGATAAAACAAAACAAAAACCAGCGACTTCATACCTAAGACTGAATGTCAGTTGTCAAACCTAATCTGACTTTCTGTGACAGTGACTAAAATCTTCGCAATGCTGAGTTGAACAGCAAGTATTGCGCCCTAGAGATCTTGTTTCTTTCAGCGTAAAGAGAAAAAAAGGAATATTTTCTCTCTCCACATCCTAAGAAAATTTAATTGTATATGCATTGCCAATAAACACCTTAGAAAATAAACGTCTACAAAAAATGAACTGCTTTGTGACAAACACCCAAAGAAGAAGCATATTTTTCCCAGAAAGTTTTTTGCATCATCAAATTTTATAGATCAGCCTTACCTTCTCCTAGGAGGGGATTGGAGATGGGGTGAGGGGAAAGTAGAGGGAGCTGGAGAAGGTGAGGGTGTTGGAACTGGGATTGATATGTAAAATGAGAAAAGATTGTTTTGTAAAAAGTAAATACATTTCAAAAATTATAGATAATAGAGGCGCTGCAAGGTCAAGTTATCACAGGGAATTATGAAATTAATTCAACCCCATCAGAGTGAATTATAAAATGCTAAATTTTTACATATTCATTCAAGTATAATAGATATATTACTTTTTCTCTTTCTGACTTAAATGATTGTGCAGCCCTGCATAGCATGAGGAATAGGAGAATGTGATTATGCCAGATGTTTGATGCAATATGCAAAACCTAATACAGAAAATAAGAGCAAAGTTATATTGAAAAGAATATGTGAGTATGTTACTCCTATTCATCTATTTTCTTCAGTCTGTACACAGACTTTTATATAAATTATAAAAGCTGGTTCCATAGATAAAAGCTGTTTCAGTTACGAGACTATTTTCTTCTCAGCAGAGTAGTCTTTCTCATAGCGGCTTCATTATTAGGCAAGCCAATTAAGTGTGCTCAGAGTAAGCCACATATGCTAAGTACACAATTTGTATGAAATTCTATTCTGTTCATTACCTTTTTGCTAGTGATTTGATTCTCCCTGACTTGGAGGAGTGGGTTCATTTTTTAAATCAGAACTTTGTGTTAAAGATGGCATGTTGAAATGCCTGACATGCGAATTCTCAAACTGTCTTAACTGGATTTTGGCATTTAATAAGCTGTAAACTGCCGATGCTATTTGCAGATGAAGTCTCGTTTTTGTCCATCAGCAGGGGGGCTGGAAGCATAATTAATTGAGTGAAAGTTAAAAGACGGACAGCGCGGTTACATTTATGCAAATGCTGCAGCCGCACACCTAGCAGAAGAGAAAAATGGCTTGCAACCCCTTGGTTTGGTGTTGGATCCAATTCCACAGGGTCCATTTAAACTCTGCAGATTGTGCATCTGACAATTAAGACATAGGTTTTTTAATCCTAGCTGTGATGGTTCGAATAGTAGGCAAAAAGTGGAAGTCCGGAGAGACTGTGCTATTTCAGCTCTTGCCTGTTTTTTAAAACCTCTCATGAATGTTAACATATACTTTCAAAAAAATCAAAAATCAAATGATGCTTGTGTGTGCAACCATATGCCAGACTCTGCTGCTTGTTTCTTTTATTCATATCCCAGGCATATGTACCCTTACACACCAAAGATTCCATTTAATTAAAGTTAGTTAAAAGCTTAGACCACAGAGATCAGGACAGCTGCTTGAGATATTAACCTGGGCGCTGTTTGGGGACAGCGGGAAGCTTTTTCTGGGAGTCTGTCTCTTATTATATATTTTGGTGGGTTTTTTTCCCAGTAGCTGTTCACCTCAAAAGACGGCTGACTTTTTTTTTTTTTAATGGATGGGAAACATTAGCTTCCCCAAAGATCACAGGAAATTTCAAATTGAAATTGCGCCTATTTCTCATTTGTATGTTTTTCCTCATGATGAGGCTCTGCATGACTACCTTAGTGATTGACTTCTGAGGAGGCCTTTGTGGATGTGTGAGGATTGATGGCTATTCAGTGAGAGTGCTTCCCATAGAGAAATTCCTTAAACGGTCTTTGTTTGTACTTCCCCTACTTCTGTTCTCCTGGCAGATGTAGTTGAGGTTCTAATTCGAACTTAGAGTATTTTGCAAGAGTGAAAAGCAGATTTATTAACACCCCTCCCCCGAAAAAGAGAGAGAGAGATCTTTAATGTACATGCAGCACTTAACTCTCTGTGTGTGCTCTTTGGAATCCTGGAAAGACAGCAGTTTTGGAAATGAAAGAGAATGCCTTTTTAACTTCAGCACTGAATAGCATTGAAACTCTTCATAGTTTTATGTAAGATGGTTCACCTTAAAAATTGATAGAATATGTTGTTTTTGTGCTTTTAAGTAGAAAATACATGTATTAAGTAAAAGTCAAAATCAAAAGTTATAAAAAGGATAAGAATAAATAATTCTTTGTTATATTCTCACTGAAGACATGTGAAACCTTTTCTACACAATCTTAGGAAAGATTTATAAGACTACAAATTGTGAGAATAACAAGATGACCTAAAGTAAATGTATGCAGATGGAAGAGACTTTTAAAGCTAATATGACTTTTTGGCATTATGTACATTTAAATAAAGTAATACTCATGAAGTATATTGTATAATTCAATGTTATTCTATACAAGTATTATCAGTAAGTTAAAATGAAGGTATTTTACATGCTGTAATATTTTTCTAGTCTAAATATGCAATTTCTACATATTGCTTCAATATTTAGCTTCCAGTTAGGAATATGATTATGTAATTTCCAGTATTGTCAATTTCTTTAAAATACTTCAAGTACACATTTATCTTTGCAAATATATTTGATGTACAGTGTTTTCATTCAAGCACTTAAAACATTTTTGAAATTGATGTTCCAGAAAACAATAAAAAAAGTTTGATCGATAATCTTATAAAATACTTATTTCGTGAACAATACGTTTCATAGAGAAAAAGTATGGGTTCCCCTTGTTGATGTTAAATAGTCTTTGTTTAAGAAACAAAATTGGTTGTATCTGAGTCATCCTGACAGGTGTAAGATGGAATCTCAGAATCCTTTTGATTTGCATTTCCCTGATGGTTAAGGATGTTAAACATCTCCTTATGTGTCTCTTGGCCGTTTGAGATTCTTCTGTTGAAAATTCTATATTTATATCTGTGCCTCACTTTAATTGGATTATTTGGCTTGTTGATATCTAGTTTTTTGAGTTTTTTGTATATTATGGAAATCATCTCTCTGTCAGATATGGGGTTGGTGAAGGTCTTTTTGCCATTCTGTAGGCTGATGTTTTACCCTATTGTCCTTAGTCTTAAAAACTTTTCAGGTTCATGAGGTATTATTTTTTAATTGTTGATCTTTGTGATGGTGCTAGTGGTTCAGGATGTTGTCTCCTGTGCCAACGTGATAAAGAAAATATAGTATATTTTAACAATCAAGTATTACTCAGTTGTTAAAAACAAGGATACCAATAAATCTGAAAGTAAATAAATGGAACTAGAACAAAAATTATTCTGAGTGAGGTAACCCAGAATGAGAAAGACTAATATTGTATGTATTTACTAATGGTGGATATTATCTGTGAGATAAAGGGTAACTATGCTACCATCCACATACCCAAAAAGGCTAGTTAATAAGGAGCATTCATGTAGGGACCCCCGAATCTCCCAGAGAAGGGAAAGTAAAAGAGATTTCATGAGTCAACTGAGGGTGGGTGTGGATAGGAATATAAGGGACAAAGAAAAGGGAGGAAATGGAGTAGGAGAGTACTGGTAGGGACTAGTGGAGGAGTGGGGACATTTTGAGGTCAAGTGAAAACCTGTCACAAGCAAATGTTTCATGAATCTACAAGGATGACCCAAGCTAAGACATCTAGCAATAGCTTTAATTTGGCATCCCTTGTGACTAGATTGGTGCCCAGTGCAATTGGCATCAGAGAGACTTCATCTAGTAACCAGTGGAAACAGATATAGACCACAGTCAAACATTCAGATGAGTGTGGGGAAGCCTGCAGAAGAAGGGTCAAGGGCAACACAAGAAAACTCACAAAAATCTACTACTTGGCCTTATGGGGCTCACAAAGACTAAATCGTTAATCATGGAGTCCGCATGGATTGGCCTAGGGACTCTACATATATGCTACAACTGTATAGCTTTGTCCTATTGTAGTACACCTAACAGTAGGAAAAAGTTCTTGCTTCTCCAAGTACCTTTATCACATCATGCTATCCCAGTATGTTTGACTTGAGTCATGGATATGTAAGTTGTAAGACCTAACCCACTCAAAGTAATATCTAAAGAAACATATTGGAAAACATTCCTTTCTAAAAATCATTTTTTAATATTTTTATTTGTTCTAGGAATACCTTACAATGTATTCAGATAATATTTATCAACTTACACTCTCCTAGATCCACTCCATCCCTAACTACCTAACTTTTTAAAAGTAACAACTCCATCAAATACCCTATCTGCTTCCCATATGTTCTTGTTTGTGTAGCCTCCCAGGGGAACCTGGTGGACCTATCAGGGATGGCAACTTTGAAGAGTTTTCTCTCTTCAAGAAGCTGTCAATGGCAAAAAGTTTCTCTGCTTGTGGGTAGACTTTGTGTCTATCTTCAGGTTCCATGTTGGGAGATTTTCTGGCTTGGGCTTGCATAGGTCTTACATATGCATGTACTCATGTGTGTGACTGATTAAAGTTCATATGTATTGCCATCCTTTTTTGCTCAGAAACTTTGGTTTCTTGCAATTATCTTTTGATTCTGTGTCTTATGATCTGTCTCCTTTTCCATAAAGAACCTTGATCTTTGGAGGAAAAGAGTAAGATATAAATGTGCCATTTATAGCAGAGAACGATTTGCTCCCCTATTCACTACTCATTGCCAGTTCTTTGTTTCTGTGCTAATGGCCACATACTGAAAAACTAAGCTTCTCTGATGATGGTTGGTAGGTATGCTAATCTTAAGGTGTAACAACTAATTATTAGGATTAGGTTTAATGTTATGCACATTATCAAAATAATAGTTTAGAAAGTTCTTTTCTGGGCCCTGTGACTTTTATAACCACAGTGTGTTTGGCACAGATAATTGCAGGTTTGAACTTGTGGAAATACCCTAAGGTACAACAAGAAAGTGGTTGGTTACTATGATGACATTCCTGCCGCTATGCTAAGTAATCATATCTTGCCAGGAAAATCATTATTGCAGATTTCAGGGTTCATATCTGCACAAGATTAATGACTACTTTTTTCCTCCTCTTGCATGAGTAGTACAGTTCAGTAGTATGAATCTTAATAAGTAGAGATGAAACTTTTTGATGAGTACCAGCTTGATTTCTCTGTGTTCTATGACTCATGTATGTGATGTCTTTACCAATAGGGTCATATTTTCAAGTACTAGAGAATACCCAACAATATTAGCAATAACTTATTGCATGAGGGGGTGCATATGATCTCACTGCCCAACAACTAAAAGGAGATAATTCTTTTATAGCAATGGGCCTATTTATTTTTATCTTGTAGTGTGTAATAGCTCACCCTTGTGTCTTTAAAATTATTTTTGTATATTTGAATGTGTTGTTGACTATTATCTTGTTATATATTATTTTTATAATTTTGACATAAATATCCTGTATCACAATATTATCCAGGAATTTTATTACAAAGGGTTTTTCATCAAATGCAATGCAATAAATGTAATCCAGCAAATAAAGATAATCAAATACAAAACCTACATGATCATTTCCAAATATGCAGAGAAGGTTCCTTGAAAAGTCTAACAACCATTCATAATAAAATTCCCAAGAAAATAGTGGTATAGAGGAATATACCAATCTTATGCATTCAATATACATTAAACCCACAGCCAACATCTTTCTAAATTATGAAAAATTAAAACTATTCAAGGATGCTCACTGCCAAACGTAGTGTTCAGTAATGTACTTGAAATCACAGCTAGAGCAATATGACCAGTAAATAAGAAAGTAAATATTCATGTAGGAAAAGAAGTCAAGGTACATTTATTTGCAGATGACAATTTTCTATACATTAAAGACTGAAAAACTCCACCAAAATTTCATAAAGATGATACATGCATTCAGCAAAGTAAAAGGATATGAAATTGACATAAATTCAGTGCCCTTCTTAAAAACAAATGATAGATATACCAAGAAGAAAGTCAGAGAAATAGCACATCTCACAATAGACTTAAAATGTATATCATTAACCTACCAAAGGAAATGAAAAATTGGCATAATGGAAACTTTAAGACACTGAAAAAAGAAATTAAGATGCCAGAAGAGGAAAAGACCTGTCATGATCATGAGATCAGTGTTATGAATCCAACCAAAAGTAATCTTCAGATTCATCACTATCTCATCAAAATTCTAAAATAGAAATTCTTCACATAAATTGAAAAGAAACTTAAAGAGCACACAAGACCATCAAAGACTTAGTATAGTAAAAATAATCATAAGTGATGAAAGAATTTCTAGGTTTATCGTCATTCCTGATTTAAAGCTTATTGCAAAGTTATAACAATTAAAACAACATGGGACTTGGGTAAGGGAACACATTGATCAAAGAAATATAATTAAAGTGCCAAATATAAGTTCATAGTCCTATAGATTCCTGATTTTTGACAAAGAGTCCAGCACTGCACGCTGTAGAAAAGATTATTTCCTCAACAAATTGCTGTGGAATATCGCTCTTGTATGCTGTAAAGATTTGTCACTTGTATTCATTTAATAAAGCATGAATTGGCCAGGAGTCAGCCAGGAAGTATGGTGGGGCTACAGACCTAGAGGAAGCAAGATGAAAATGCCTCACTGAGTAAGCCATGTGGTTAAATATAGATAAAAATTATGATATAATTTAAGTTGTAAGAGCTAGTTAATAACAAGCCTGAACTAATAGGCCAACAGTTTATAATTAAATAAGCCTTTATGAAATATGTTGGAACTGAATGGTTGCAGGACTGGGTAGGAGAGACACTTCTGTCAACAACAAATCGTTCTGGTAAAACTGGATAACTATTAGTAAAGACTATGGACATATGTTTATCTGTCTCCCTGCACACTGTTCAACTCCAAAAGGATCAAGAACATCAACATAAGTCATGATACTCTGAATCAGAGGATAAAAGAAAAAGTAAACTTGAATTCAATGACTCAAGCAATCTTTGTGAATAGAGCTAGAGTAGGCATTAAGAACAATAATATATAAATGGAATTTCATGAAATAAAAACTGTATAGCAATGCATGACATTATACAGGTGAGGAGGCAGTCTACATAATGTAAAAATATCCTTACCAGCTACACGGGTAAAAGAAGGAAATTACCTAGAATATCAAAGCCATTTGAAAGAGTAAATGTTAAGAATACAGATAATCATACTCAACAAGAGAAAATGTAAATAATTCAAGTCTAAGAAATCTGTTGTCAATAAATCACTCCATGCTTACAGCTTTGCTCGACAAATGTCTCCTGGATTTGGGCATCTGCAATATCCTGGGATCTTCACTATTTTACACAAGGAGCCTCTCATGCACTGGTTGCAGGATTGCAACCCTTTTGCCTCATAGATGTCAGCAGTCAGCTGGAACAGTGCTGTAAGAATTCATGATTTCAAATCCTTCATCTCTGCAAAATGGGCATTATGCAAGTGTGCACATTTAATTGCTGCTAATATCTACCTTTAGCTAATAATTGAGCATGGAGTAAAAGAACCACCTTGCCTCTGCTTCCATGCACTGACTCTGGAAAAATATTTCTCTCTACAGGTAGTTTACTGTGTTTAACCACTCTCCTTCCAAAGAAATTTGTATCTTGACAAGATTGAGTTTTCAATGGGTAAGGCCTTGTCCTCAACCTACCTTTTCCTATTCCCCAGGGTGAAATATATTTTTTTTCTTCTTAAGGACTTTAATCTCTTTAACTCTTACACATTCCTTCAGCTCTGCTTTGTGTATATGGTTAAAAAAAATTGCTCACACTCTTTTCCTCAGTAAACTGAACAGTTTTATTCCTTCTACACTAGACTACAACCTGTTCTCTCTGAGAAATAAGAAGCAGGTTGAATGCTATTATGTGTTGAAATCACCTTCAGTGAACAAATTAGTCCTTAGCTCCTGTGTTCAGCCTCCTTGGATTCTAAAGCTAAAGGCGTAATGCAGCCAGGTTATTCAGCAGAATATAACATGAATGGCATCTAACCCATTTTCCATGAGTATCCTTGCTCCTGTTAGAAATTTCATTGGCTAGGCCTATATTATCCACACTTTCTCCCCATTCTGAATATGCATACCCCCACCATGCTTATAGTATTTTAGGGCTTTTCTAGTTCAAATTTTCAATTTCTTCCACATTCCCCCACAAACAAGTTTTAAAGACTTATAAACCAGAGCACAGACTCAGCTCTTTGTACCAATTTTCTGTATTAGTTATTCTGATTGCTGTGGCCTACTGCCTACTGACTGATAAAAAGTCACTTCCAGAAGGAAGTTAGCGTTTGTTTACATTTCTACTGCACATAGTCCACCAAGACAGGGAAAGCATGGGATCAGACTCTTGAGACAACTCTTTACATTGTATTTGTGATCAGAAGCAGAAAGCAAGCAATATTCATACAAAATCAGATTTATTCTTTTTATGTAACCAGGGACTCATACACCTAGAAAGTTTAAGTCCAAATATGATATATGTCTTTATCTCAATTAACCAAATCTATCAAAGCCTTTAAGGTCCAATCCCAAGGTCCTCTTCAGGCTTCAGACTGGATGATAGAGCAAATAAAAGGCACATTGGGTATCTGAGGGTGAATGATTTTTCTCAGACTCAGCTGTTCTGTACAAGTGTCTTTATTTATCCTCCTCATTTCTAATTTTTCAGCCCTAATTCCTCCTAGCTTCTTCTCCTCTAGCCTCAAAACACTCCTTCGTAAGGCCATTTTAGTTATATGTGTATATCTGCTCTTAATTAAGGTATTGTGTTTGTGTAGCTCATTTAAAAATGTAATATATAATTTAATAGTATAGGTTAATAGATAATCATCTATAATAGTCAAGTTTCTAGTCATGTTAGTTGGGTTATCTAGATATAGAAAGATATATTTCAGTTAGACATATATTCTTCAGACCTTTCAGAAACCTTCAGAATATGATATTTAAAATGTTTTAAGAATTTTGGACTTCTCATGATAATGAGATACATCTGTTATTGGCAGCACCAATCTACTTCAAGAGGAATATGGGCATCAAAGAGACTCCTCATGGGATTTGTTAGCCATGTGGGCCATAACCTGCTCTTGCCTGGACTGCTTGACGTTATGCTGTGTGAACTGATCATGCATGACCCACAAAAAATGACTGCTGAAGTTGCCTAAATAAGGTGACACAGTCCTTTAGGGTTCCTGCTTCACAAAAGAGTCTGCCAGGCATTCTGCAGGACACAGAAGAAAGCAATTGATGGGCTTTACTATTACAAGGCAGAACAGATCTTCAAATTTCTTGCTTCATGAAGAACTGTGCCAGACACTACGGGCCTATAGGCTGAAGATTGGATGCCCCAACATTACAGAAGAACTTTGGGTGACTGTGTAGGCAGTGAGATGTCTCTGTCAATTCTAGAGATTTGGAAGTTGCTTACAATGCTCGTCCTGTTTTCTTAAGTAATTCTTCTGGAGTCGTTGATGGATTTGAAGAATAAATAGTTATAGTTTTCCTTAGTTATGATAAAAGATAAAGTAGATATAAATATTGTAACTATAATTGTTGCTTGATAACTGGTTATATGATATTTTCCTATGCTAAAGTTAAAAACTTCCTTTTTATTTAAGCAGAAAGGGAAAATGGTGTGGGAAGTCATTATGTATATGTGTTGCTTTTATTGGTTAATGAATAAAGAAATTACCTTGGCCTGTGATAGAGTAGAGTAGAGCTAGGCAGGGAAAACTAAACTAAACACTGGGAGAAAGAAGCCGGTATTGCGAGAAGCCATGGAGCCTCACCAGAGAAAAACGCCGGATGGAACTTTACCTGGTAAGCCACAACCACGTGGTAATACACAGATTAATAGAAATGGGTTAAATTAAGATGTAAGAGCTAGTGGCAATAAGGAGGTAGACCTAATAGAGCAAACAGTGATTTAATTAATACAGGTTCTGTGTGGTTACTTAGGGTCTGGGTAGCCAGGAACAAACAAGCGGTTGCCTCCAATTTACCATGGTAACACAAGTCTCTAAGGTTAAAGGAATACAACTGTGACCAGACTGGGGGAGGGGGTTTCCATACTGTCCACTAACAGACTTTGATATATAGGTCTATTTTCAGCTAGATTTGTCAAGCAAAGAATTGACATGCTTTTCTTAGGGTGTTTTGTGTCGCAACCTTGGTTAGACACCTGGGACTCCGACCTTGTGCATAGCTGTAAAGTTTTAAACTTATGATCTATTTCCAAAAAGCACTTAGTCTAGTTTAAACTTTCTCTGAGATAAAAGGGAACTAATTGTCTGCAGTTAGTCCGAGCAGAAGGAACAAAGCAGGCTTTTAAGTGTCTACAGTCCTTGTGGGACAATAGATCTAGTTAAGAGGCATGTCCTAATAGATTGTCTGTATATCAAAATTATACAGCTAAATAAAAAGTCATTTTTCTGATCATCCAAAGATATATATTTGCTCAATAGTTGGAATATTTTCACAAGATAACATACAAGCATTGGGAAAACACCCCAAACTATTCTTAGGCAAGAAAGGAAGAAGAACATGAGAGAAATTACAGATACAGGCAACTGGTTTTTAGAGGCAGTGGTCCTGCAAGCCATGCTAGACAGTCTTGTCTCTATCAGAGTTTGGTGAACTAACAGCCTAACAGCTGAATTTTCAATTTCTATATGTTGTATACTTCCATAGCCTCTGACATTAATCAAAAAGAGTCTCTATAAACATTTCAGAAGACTTTTGTCCAAGGTGATTCTAGACCTTACCAAACAGAGAGCATAAACCTTCACAGCAATCAATACTGATTTAACTAAAACTGAAAATAAACATTTTCAGAACATTCTAAATTATATGAAAGACTCTAAATATGAATTTATGTATACTATCCATAAAAATAAAGTTTTTCCTAAATATATCTTGTCCCCAGGGAATAAGAAAACTAGGATCTTGGAAAATCAAATATGCTAACTTTTGTACATTTTCTTGGTAAGAATGGGAAGCCCTTGTGTTAGTCACCTCTATTGTTAGTGTAACCAAATACCCAAGAAGAAGCCACCTAAAAGGCTTATTTTAGTTTAGCAGCTTGAGAGATTGCAGTGCACTGTGACAGGAATGGTGTGTTTATAGTCATATTGTCTTTATATACAGAAAGTTGAAAGTTGGTGGGAAGTTGGACCCAGATAATTTCTATACATTTTTAAGTAGATCACATCACTAACCCTTCTCTTGCATGAAGAAGTAGCATTAAATTAGTCCATAGAAAATTTTAGTTAAGCAAATCAAATGTCATTTATGTTAAAAGAAAAAGTAACTCATTACAAAAATAGTAGACATTCTTCTACTTTATTTTCAAGTGTTTAATCTCTCCTATAATACAAGATTTATGCTTCATGCTTGTTTTCAAACAAAAACCTGAGAAGATGGAGCTTTGGAAAGTTAAATACTTTAGAGTCTTTGTGTAGTAATTACTCAGCACATGTGTTAGCCTCAATTAATAAACAGAAAATATTCTAGCCCGAGGAAAAGAAACACAAAGAAAACTAACCAATGAGCATCTGTCTTTTAGTGTACCCCTCTGGGATAAGTACCAGTTAAAACTACTTTTAAAGGATTGGTAATAAAATTTCAGCTGCTTGTGAGTTATTCATGCTTGTCATCATTTTTTTTTCTTGGAAAACTTGGGTACAAAAGATTATAAAAATCAAAATTAATTTTCCAAGGCAATGTTTGTTGAATTTTCTCTATCAAGGTAGATCATGAACTGCTGCAGATGGTAGTTTTTTAATCAAATTGAAAACAATGTTTATGATAGCTATTAAGTTCTCGCTGGTATTTTCCCTACTGAAGCAGTAGTATTTCCCAGAATAAATCACAATAAAAATTACCAAATACTAAATGAAGAATCATCCAACATTCTCTAATTAGTAGAATAAAGTTGATATTACCTGGGTTTATACAACACTAAGGCATAAAAAATAGGTGCATAAAGCCCAAAGTCTAAACTTACTTTTCCAAAGAGGAATAAGTTTGGAAATTAATTGAATAGTACCAAAACTTTTGCAGTAATATAAAGAATTTTAAGTATATTAGGAATAATAAATTTATAGAAAAATATACATCAGTGGTCATATTGATTTTACAACTTTCCCTTTTCTTTTCATTGTTTATAGTTAAATGTAATCTATATCTCAATTCAAAATAATGGTATATAATAAAAAGCATTTACACATTTGATACCAGAAAATCACTATTGCTTTACACTCATTTTTTAATTATTAAAAATTAATAATAACATATTTACTGATGCATGAACTTAATTGCTTATGTTTAAGACACTATGTGTGAACAGAGAAGGTATATCTAATTTCAGGTTGTTGAACTTCACATTGAAAATTGTTAAATTTATTAAAAGCTATCGGTGTCTTTTCATAGTGGAAAATTAGACACTCCTTTGAATGCGTGATTACTTCCGTTTCTTTTTCTTTCCAGTCCTTAGAATTGAACCCAGGGCTTTAGGCTGCTCAGCAATCACTGTTCTTCCATGTTAAGTCAACAGGCCTAAAGTCACATATTGCCTTTTTCTATTTTCAAACATAACATAATCAATTAATCTGTTCATGTGTTAGTTAATATATATTTGCCATTATGCAATAGGTGAAAATGTGAGTGCGATTAGATGGTATATATTTATATGTAATCCTTAATTTGTCTTTCTTATTGTCTTAACTAGTGAGCACTCCAGTCATTAGATATTGTTTTTGTTTTTTAATTTTGATACTGTCATTTATCAGTTGATAATACTATGCAATATTTTTCATATATGCTGCAAGATTTCAGAAAAATTGCAGTGTCTAAGAAAATGAGGAACAAGTGGTTGTGAAATAAAATTAAATAATAATCTTTTCATCTCATTGATTAATAAATTTAATTAAACTCATTAATTTAATTTATTGTTTGAAAGTCACTTCTGAAGCCTGGTAACTTATCTTATATCACACTATGCAAATATTAAAGTTATACCAGTAACTAAATTTCATCCCCAGAAAATCGATCAAATAGCTAAAAACATCATCAATGATTCTTTGTGTCTTTATTAGAATATACTATACACAGCAGTATAAGGTACAGCGTTACCTACTATTGAGGGAAGTTTAGCATTGCTTTATTAAAGTATCTCCTCAATGTTCCTCTTCAACCCCCTCTCTTCATCGCCTGTGTCTCCTTTGGGGGAATATTAGTTTAAAGTGTGTTACTTTTGTTTATGCTGCAGTTGTTTAACTCTGTGAAGCTGTAATTCATTGCCTGTCTAAAACAACTGAAGGTCCAATAAAGATCTGAAGGGCCAATAGAGCAAGGATTAGCGGGGCTGGTAGGCAGAGAGGATAAATAGAAGGAGAAACGAAGAAAAGGAAGAACAAAGAGAAAACAAAGAGAGGATATCAGAAACTAGCCTCCCAGCCACCCAGCTAGCCACAGAGAAGAGTGAAAGTAAGATACACAGATACACAGAAGTAAGAAATGGAAAAAGCCCAGAGGCAAAAGGTAGTCAGGATAATTTAAGTTAAGAAAGCTGGCAAGAAACAAGCCATTTTAAGACTGGGAAGTTATAGCTAAGAATTAGCCTTTCTGTCTGATTTATCTGGGAGCTGGGTTGTGGCCCCCACCAAAAAAGTGAAAAGAGTAAAACATCACAGAACAGCCTCCTTCTTTCACTAAATATGTTTATTTCAACTAAATATGTTTAGTTGTTTCAGTATATGGACACGTTTTATATTTTTAGATAACTGAATACTAATGTGGAATAAGAAGATAGAAATCTGAGCTGCATGATTTCACAGTCTTTTTTCTGTGAGACAACAGAAAGTTTTAGGTACCTGAATCCAAACTGTCCGACTTACAGAAGCTCCAGTCACAAGAGTGCACAGTAAGAAGTGGATCTTACAAAAATTTTTAGAGTTTTCTTGTGATATAATAATAATTGCTTGTTTTTGAGAATGATATGCTACCCTGTCTCTAAAACTGCCTATAAATCTTGGAGGGATTTGAGGAAACAAAAAGAACTTTACAAAAACTACTTTAATTTAGAATAACAATGCATTAGAAATTTAGTCAACAAGTTGAAACAGAAAAAAAAAAAAACAAACAAGGGCAATCAATAAAAAAAAAAGAGGACAACAAGGAATAAAGGAATAAAGAAAGAAGGAGAATGTAGGGGATGGATGCTGTGAGTCAATGGTCTTCTACCCTGTAAAGATCTGTACCTTCTGTTGCTTTAATAAAACATTGACTTTCCAGTAGCCAGGCAGGAAGTATAGGCAGGGTAACCAGAACAAGAGAATCTGGGAAGAAAAAAGACTCGGTCTGCAGTCATCATCCAGACACAGAGGAAGCAAAATGAGAATAGCTCTCTGATAAAAGGTACCAAGCCATGTGGCTAGCACAGACAAGAATTATGGGCTAATGTAAGTTATAAGAGCTAACAAGAAGCCTGAGCTAGTAGGCCAACCAGTTTATAATTAATGCAGATCCTATGTGTATTTCTTTGGGACTAAAAGGCTGTAGGATTGGGTGGGACAGAAACTACCACCAAGAGATGGAAGTAATCATAAAGAATAGAAGTATACAATTCTGTTTAAAAAAAATGAAAAGGGTTATGGGGATGCTCAAGTATAGCTCTTCACAACTGATGGCTATTGCTGGGGACATGGGAGAGAAAGGATGGTTCTGTTTAAGGGGCAGGCCACTGGGAGTTCAGCCTTATGCCAATGAGTATATAGATAAAATATTTTCTCTTATTTTTATTTCTACATTCAGGGAGGGAGGAGCTACCAAGGGCAAGGGAGCTGACATGGAAGTATGGAGAAGTTGAGTATAGTTGGTGTGGATGCTGTATAATTCTCAAAGAATTAATAAAAGTGTTGTGTTGGGGAAAAAAAGGACCTACCTACAGAAAACAGGAAATATATATATATATATATATGTATATGTGTGTGTGTGTGTGTGTGTGTGTGTGCATGTGTGTCTGTGTGTTTAAAATTAAATTTTATCATCATGGCTGACAAGAGCTAAATACCACCTACAGGAATTGAAACACCTGGAAATAGATGTTCTCTTTTGAATTGCTGGTCAGGGTTGTTCAAAGATTCCCAAAGGCTTACAGATTATTGTTATTGCTTTTGACTGGCAAAAATAAAAAGCAGAGGTGCACTAGAGAGATTGCTGAGTGTTCAAAAGAACATATTCCTCTAGCAAGAAGACCACAGTCCTCAGAAACCACTTAGGTGGCTTATAACTGCCTGTAATTCTGGGTCGAGAAGATTCAATGTTCTCTTTTGAAATTTAAGAGCATCTACAAACATAAGGCTACAAAATTAGAAATAAAATTATTCATTTTAAAATGTAACTGTCAGACTAATCATTTAAGTGAGAGACACTGATGATATTTTGTTAAGACAAAAAGTACCATGCCAAAATATATAATAATATGAGTATTTTTTCTTTTGACAAAACAGTTATACCTGTGAGCAAATGTGTTAAATAAACAAGTGATATACAATGAAGTAGTCATATCATTGCAGAGGAATAAATGCAATACATATTCATTCACTCTGTGTTATTATTATTTTACAATAAAGTTTTCCTTCTATCACAAAATGTTATTAATGTGTATTAGTAAAACAATTTAATAAAGATATAATACAATGGTCTTTTTGTGTTTTTCTTTTATTAAAATAGATTATTCTCTCATTCCATGGTAAGAGATACACTTTCTCCCATTTTCAGGAGTCCCAGAAAAAAACACCAAGCTATCAATCAAAATGACTACTCACAGGACCGTGTACAGATTCATACCTGTCCAGTACTTGCTTCTTCAGTCTCTGTGAGACCAAGTGACCCTGCTTAGCTAATTCAGTGGGCCATATTTTCCTGGTCTCCTTCATTAACTCTAACTCCTAAAATCTTTCTTCCCCCTCTACTGCGGAGTTCTCCAGTATCCAAGGAGACAGACCTGCTAGAGACCTCTAATTTAGACTTTTTACCTAAATGATGTCAGGCTGTGAGTTTCTATAGTAGCTCACATTTGTAGTGAGATGAAACCTCCCCAGTGACAACTGGACAAGGTACCAATCTGTTAGTATAACAGAATATCACTAGGAATCCTTTTTTAAAATTTATTTTTTTAATTCATTTTGCATACAAAACCACAGTTCCCCTTCACTCCCCTCCTCCTACTTTGTCTCTGTTCCTCCCAAATCATCACTTCTCAGAAAGGGTAAGGCCTCCCATGGGGAGTCAATAATGCTTGACATGTTAATTTGAAGCAGGACCAAGCCCCCTCCTCCTGCATCAAGCCTGAGCACGACATTCTTCCATAGAGAATGGGCTCCAAAAGTTAGCTCATGCAACACAGATAGATCCTGGTCCTACTGCCAGAGGCTCCTCAAACAGGCCTAGCTACACAAATGTCACCCACATGCAGAGGGATTAGTTAGGTTCCATGTAGGCTCCCCAGCTCCCGGTCTAGAGTCTGTGAATTTCCAGGAGGATCTCTGGTCCTCTGTCTCTATGGATTTCCCCATCATGATCTTTACCTCCCTAGCTTATAAAATCTCTCTTCCACCTCTTAGAATGCACTCCACTGTCCATTTCTAGAGAGAGACCTTTTATCCTGGTATCAGGCTCGGTTGTATAAACAGCTTCAGATGGTCATCTTGAGACAACCACTCAACCACATGTAACACAATCCCACCTCAGAAAGTCTTACCTGGCTACAGAATATAGCTATTTCAGACTGTCTATCTTCTGTCATTAGGAGTTCTCACTGGTGTCATCCTCGTTGGCTCCAGGAAGTTTCCACTGCACTAGGCTTCCACATCATCTTCTAAATGTACCCAATTCTAACTGTTTCTCTCTGAACTTTCTCCCTCCTTCGAGGGAAGAAGACCCACCTACTGGATCCCCAGGCTAGCATCCTCACCCACCTCCGCCATAGGCAGCTTCATCTTTTTTTGCCTATGACTTCTGTGGATTCCCCTTGACCTCCAGTTCCGCCTATCTCTTGTTGCAAGGAGAGGGCCCGCTTGTTTGTCCCGGCCGCCCTGCTAGCTTAGCCCTGAAATCACCACACAGAAACTGTATTAATTAAATCATCGCTTGGCCCATTAGCTCTAACTTGTTATTGGCTAACTCTTACATCTTAGTTTAACCCATTTCTATTTATCTGTGTATCGCCACGAGGTAAACTGGCTAAGTTTCGGCAACATTTCTTACTCTGGCTGCGGATCCATGGTGTATCCCTGTCTCTGCTTTCTTCTTCCCAGAATTCAGTTCCATCTTCCCTGCCTACCTAAGTTCTGCCCTATCCACAGGTCAGGACAGTTTCTTTATTCATTAACCAATGAAAGCTGCACATGGACAGAATGACCTCCCACACCAGTCTCTAACACCAAACATTCCACCATGAATATACCAGCAGATTAGGTCAGTAAAACAGGCAGCACTTAGTCAACATAGTTTCTGAAAATACAGACAAAATAGAAACCAAGAAACAAAATGCCACACTAATTTAGAGTTAGAGCTGAAAACTCAATGAAATTTTATTCTGCGACTAAAACTCTAATTATCAAAAAGATGCTAATTTATAAGATACTAACATGAAGTGGTATTAGGACAGTGAATAGTCCAAAAGTGATTCTTACACATTCAAATGTTAGCACCTCAGGAAAGAGGTCTTATGTTGGATAAGCATGAAGGACCCATAGAGGGTCTGCAGAATTTGTGACCAGTCAAGCCATCTCTCCTTATTTCTAGATTATGACATTTCAGTCCCAAGTGAAAAACCAGTGAGTCTTATTATCAACCTAATTGTGAAGAAGTCAAATGTGGTACTGGGACATTGTCCACTAATTGAAGAAGAGATGTATAGGAACCGTTGGTAAGTCTGTGCTTCCTAGGATATCAATATATATTGTAAATATTAATATATAATATTATATATACAAGTTGGGGAATGTGCATGTATTCATATTGATGGCATATCTGTGAAGGGTTTGTATGCATATGTGTTTATAAACTAAGACAGTCATATAGAAGATTAGCTATTCTTTAGGGAAATGCATTTGATTTTAAATTCTTACTAAATTGAATTGCTTTCAGGAACTTTATTGTGAAGAATCTATAGCAGAGACCCTTCTAAACCATCTCATTATATATAGCATATTCTAATTCAGACATACTCCTTGAGGCAGTAAACTAAATGTAGTAAGATTATTCAAACTACTTTGTTTAACACTTACTCTAACTGAATAAGATTAGCTCCCTAGACATATCCTTTCTATTCAGACTAAATAGACCCTAAATTGCTAAATAATTCATTAGAATTTAACAGCTTTAATGCAGTAAAAGCAAATGCTTCATTTTAGTTTCTATGATTAGCAGTTTGCTTTTGTACAAAATAGAAATTGCACACAGTTCATTTTATCGACTACCAATCTAGTACTGCTTTTGAAAAAGCAGTGGAAATTAAATGTGAAAAAGGGACACATTATGTGCAAATCTCAGATGCCTGAGTATATAAGAAAGTATTCTGCAAAGAAAACAAATTGTGCAAAACCATCTGTATAATATAATATAATAGTGGTCAATAATATGAGAGCTTCATTCTACATATAACATTTTATGAGGCAGTGTGTTGAGAATGTGGTTATCTTCTTTCTGAAACTTTCTGTAAATAATCATAGACAAACTATGTCTGTGATGATATGATATTGCTCCCAACTACTCATGATTTTGCTGTGGCTTTGTATGCTTATAGATATTTTCAATTGTAGAGAAGGAGACAAAAGTGGAAAAGTCCTCTCCATCTAAGACCGTGCTGGTACGTTCTCATAAGACCAGTTGAGAGAGCATGCACAACATCTGTTTAAACTCAAGGCAGAAAAATTATCACAGTAACAAACCCTACCCCTAGATACGAAGTTATAGGTAACTGATATGTTCCAGAAATAGAAGAATTGGTGTTTTAAAAGTATGTCATCTGGTAATCAGGCCATGCTCCAGTGGATGTCCATTCACCCAAGAGTATATAGGCAGGATTAATAGAAATTGATGGCTTAAAAAATTGAGGACACAAAATATTGTGTTTAGAATGGGAATGGGTGTTGGTATGGTATTAAGAAGGGAGAGTTTAGGATCAAAATACAATTTATAAAATTCTCAGAAAATTAATACAAATAAATTAGAAAAGAATGATGGTGTATAAATTTCAGTAACCTTATTTGACCACTGACTATTTGATGCAGTGACAGATTTTAAATCGCTAATATTGTTTGAATGATATATTTTATTGAAGCCTTTAAGATAGAATATTCTGTGTTCTATTAATCATGCAATGAGCATGTATTCTTTTTATTTGTCTCATTTTGTGACCAGGAAAACAATATAAATGATGTTAAAAATAACATATTTTAACATATTATAAAAATAGTCAAGCTTCCCTTTCACGTTTGTTTTCTTCATAACAGTGCATGATATTATTGGCTTGAAAAGTTTTCTACAGTGTGTCTGCTGATGAGACGGACTCAAATATTCTAGGTCATTGCTGCTTGATCAAGGTAATTCTTATATAATTGAGCAACTTAGTTTTGAAACTTCAAGAATTATTAACTAACATAAGTATAAGTGGCTACATAAATTGTACTAAACAGTAAATATATGGAAGAGATGCCTGGCTTGTGTCATAGGTAGCGGTTTTGTCTCTTAAATCTAACACACTAAAATTTGGGCTAAACAATCATTTTATTACAGAAAATAATCATTAGACTACTCAGAAAACTCTGAGGCTCATAAACTTAGAGACAGAAATTTGAATAAGGTGGAAGCATCGTTTCCTTATTAGATTTCCTGTTGCATACTTTATCTTTTCTTTCATGTGTCATGTGGCACATTCAGTCCACCCCATGTGTGGAAGTCAAAGAAAAACTTGCAGAAATCAGTTCTTTCCTTCCACCACATGTGTCTGGATGATAGAACAAACAACTATGGACTGCCTTACATATGCTTAAATTTTGTAAAATGTGAAGACTCTAACATAACTTTCCTAAGATATTTTAAAAGGTCTTTGAAGATGCTTAATCAGAATTATTCAGAAATTTATGTGCTTATGGTGATTTTAATTTAGGGTGGTATTGTAACAATTTTTTGAAACTCAAAACAGGCTTGTTTCAAATTTTAAAGACTATATTTTATCAGAGTACATTTTGTACTCAGTGTGTACTTGAATGTAAGTATTTGAATACAACATGTGAATAAAGAATAGAAGGGAACAGTATTAATATTCACTATCATTATGTAGGTATAAAATGCAGTTACTAAAAAAAGACATTAAGTTTTTCATCTGTATACTGTATTAGGAAATACATAACATGTATCTAGGCTATTGGACAGAAAGTATTATTATACAAACACATGGCTTGTGAATTTGAATGACAAAATTAAAACAAATAAAAAGAACATGTCATGTTTCCTCTTCCAGAAACAAAGAAAATATCTAAGCAATCATATCTTTTGAGAGGGAGCAGAGTTTTAAAAAATACATCAACTAATATCAAATTCAATAACCAAGGAAAGGAAAATTACCAAAAGCAAAACACTTGAGAAATTACAAGGACACACCATGACAAATTAAATATCCCATTACCAATTTTTATTATTTTCATGAAAACTTGAAAATCCAAAGAAATCTAAATAATTAGAAGCTTGGTTCTCAGTGTAGTAATAAGGGCACAAAAATCAAAGTAAACACTTCATGTACATTTTAAAACACACAAGGGGAAATATTAGCAATTCTGTGCTGGTGCTTATGTCTCCCAGTCTCAAGCTGTGCCAAATGCCAACAAGGCACAGGTGCGTACGAGATGAGCAGGTGAGGGGAATAAAATGTTATCGTGGAGAGCATATTATCTGTGTCCATTATGCATATACCTTAGGACAGATTAGCACATCTGTTATATATTTACTAAAGCTACAAATTTATGTGAGTAAGTTTATTAAAATGTAAATTCAAATATGCTTTTTGTGCATGGTATTAGGATCAAATGTTGGACCTGATGCATGCCGGGAAAGAGCTTAATCACTGAGCGATACCCCTGACCTCAGATTTACTGTTGTATATCTTCCAAAACTATATGTACGTTGTGCAGTAGTCATGATGTTGGGAATGGTTTGATAAACACATGACAACTAATTTCAGTGACTATTAGAACAAGAATAAAAATATTATATCAAAATAAGCCTTCTTAGAGAACACAAGAAGTATATTCTTTAAATTCTATGTTTTTAAAATAAACTTTAATGTTATTTTCATAAGTTTGTGTCACTTCACAGGTTATTTTTGTTTTTATGTCCTCTATTTATTTTTTATATTTTTAAAGGAGGGGTGCTTTGTGAATCATCTGGACATCAAGTAACTGAGTAAGTATTCATAATTAAGGCATTTAGCTATGGGTTCCAAATTATAAAATAAAAAACATGTTATTTACTCTATTTTCAAAATTAAATCAATCCTCACCCTCAATTACTTAGCAATTTTATTTTGTAGGCAAAATATATAATAACAAAATTAACAAAATGATCATTATGAATTGAAAATTTTTAGATTTTATCTATTTTCTGTATAAGTTTATATGTTTTGAGTTTTAATGATTTTATAGTATCTTTTATTACACTATGTTAACTAACCTAATACTCATATCACCATGGTGAAACCAATTCTCGATTGATTGATAGTTGCGTTCATATAATAGAAATAGACCGCTGATCACTGTGCCTAACATTCTAATATTTCCCTCTTCAAATACAAGCTTTTAGATATGCTTCTATTGGGTTATTTCCCTAAAACTTCATATCCTCACTATAAATCCTGTATTAAATCAGTCTGAGTGATGTTTCTCAGTTATACAAAAAATTATAATACTATGATGACACAAACACCAGGTGCCCAGATATATTTTTTCCCTGAGTTTCTGAACAATGTGGATCAGAGTATTTCTCATCTTGAACACCCTCCTCAGGACTATGAAAAGTGAAAGTAAAAAATCTTCCCTAAGAGAAAGAATAAGAGAGGACATGGACAAGCAATATGTATGATAGAGGAATAAATAACTCCTAGAATATACAGATAATTGAAATCACATAATCAAGGAAACAGATGACACAAAGAAAAATCGAGCTACCAATATTAACAGAGTTCTCAAATTGAGAAATGAATTAAAATAATTTTAAATACTTTAAAATATGTTTAACGTCCTTAGCAATCAGGATAACCCCAACTCATTCTGCTTTGAGATTTCATTTTATCCTAACCAGAATAACTAAGATCAAGAAAACAAGGGACAACAAATACTGGTGAAAATGGAAAGAGAGGAAAGATGCTCTCACTGCTGGTGGGATTGGAAGCTGGTGCGGGCACTGTGGGAATCAGTGAGGAGGGGATTCCCAGAAAGCAAACTATAGATAAACTACATGATCCAGTTATACTGTTCTTGTTCATATTCAGAAAATGACAGCCTTATCCACAGATAACTTCTCTGCCATGTCCATTGTGGCTCTTCTCACAACAACTAGAAAATCAAGTATCTTAGATGTCCAGGAACTGATGAATCACTAACAAAAGTGTGATACCTCTACATAACATGCTATTATTCAGTAGTAAAGAAGAATGAAAGGTATTTGCCACACACATACACACTCACACACACATGGATTTTAATGTAAAGTCACATAATAAGTTTTTCTATAGTCTTTCCAACATCTTTAATGTTTTAAATACATGTGAGTTTTGAAAATTTACTTTCTGAAATTTCTAGCAGCAAAACACTGGCATTTAAGTCGTATAATAACAATTGTAAATTATTATTTTAAGGTACTATAAACCTACTGAGTATAAACAATAATAATTTATGCACTACATGGAGATTATTGAAAAAACTAAGGTAATTTTTCCCTTATATTGTGATGGATAGCTTGTTAACAAATACACACACACACACACACACACACACACACACACACATATATACCAAATGCATTTACATCTTTAAAAATAATATATTTATTGATTGTCTGAGAATACCTTACAACATATTTTGATGATAATCACCCCTAACTTCTCCCACTATATATGCAGAGGTCTATCCAATGAATTATACCTTTTTGACATATAGATGTGTGTGTATGTGTGTGTGTGTATGTGTGTGTGTGTATATGTATATATACATATACACAGAGAGAGAGAAAGAGAAAGAGGGAGAGAGAGAGAGAGAGAGAGAGAGAGAGAGAGAGAGAGAGAGAGAGAGAGACTGTCTCATAGGAAATTTTCAGGTCTAGTAGCTCTTATAATTGTTCCACCCCCTCTCCTCCTTGGCCCTGTTCTATGAGCCTTACCTGTAGGGCTTGTGCTGTAAATGCATCAACTCAGAAACATAGCCTATTCTCAGTGGTTTCCTGAATCCTGAACACTTTTGATCTGATCAGTTTTGATTTCTATAGTGATCTCTGTCTGCTACAAAAGGATTAGTTTTAGAAGGTTATTAATTTATAGATTTATCATTGCATTTTTCTCAAAACAAGAATATGTTGAAAACTTCCAACTGTAATTCTAACTAGTGTCTGTGGTTTTTTTGTCCTCAGTTTTTAAATACAATGAAAAGAACAATGTTCATTGATGCAATATCCCTGTGAAATCGTAGATGTTATTTTGTTATATTTCCATTAATTACTTGAGAATTTTATACAATATACTTTGGTCATATCCAGACTTTACTTCTTAGTTTACCCAGATTCACCACCCAACTCCCCAGTCCTTCCTAACTTCATGCCTATATCTTTACCTTTTCTTTTCATAGCCCACAAAGTCGAATTTGTGCTGCACATATACTCTGGAGTATAGGGCAACCTACAAATTCTTATTACTATTTCAAATATTATTGTACAAGTAGGTCTCGTTATATTTATATAAATATATAAAAATAAGATACTTGGATATCTTATTTTGAAGATATGTCTGTGTCCTCTATTCAGATTTTAATTAAAAATTCTATTATAGAAAGTCAAATTAGATGAATTTAATGTTGAATTTGACATGGAAAATCTAACTTTTCTTTGTGTATCCAGAGTTGCCGATTGCCCATATACTAGGTTTCACATCCTTATTTCTAGCTGGATAGGTAAAGAGGAAGATTATTGCCACTGATTAGCTAATTAAATAGATATTTTCCATGCAAACTTATGTGTAATTAAAATGCAGTAGAAATTAAGATAGGTCGAATGCAATTCCTAGGAAAATCAGTCCTTTAACTTTTCGAAACCAGTGTCACAGTAAGAAATAGATTGTGCAGAAAGAAGGGCACAAAACATTTATAAAACACAATTTTGTAAAACAATAACTCCCATGGTTATAATATATTCCTTTGTCCCCTTGTGCGCTATTATTGTTAAGTGTTTACTGTGGTTCATTAAACCAAGTTCCAGAAATGCTGATGTGACATAACCGTCAAATGACTTTGGTAAAGGCTTCATGTACTACTATTCTGCTGAATTCTTACTTGGTCTTTCCACTTGTTAGATCTCAGTTATTTAACTCTTCCTTTTCCAGTATATATCTAGCAAGTTTCACTCTTGATTATAGTCATTTAGCGTCTACTTTTCCTGGTTGCAGCTTAGTTAATCTTACGAATCTAAGGTCTTCTTTAGAATGATAAATTTTCCTCAAGTTGCACTCTCTTTAGACTCTGTCATATGTATATATGAAGCGATACATTGAGAAGCTGTGAACAAGAGTGATAAATACTCGCAGTCTTAGAACTGGTGTTGAAGGAAGCCACTTGTTGGTTCCCAGCTGCTCAGACCTGAAATAATTACACAGAAATTATATTATTTAAATCACTGCTGGGCCTATTAGCTCTAGCTTCTTATTTGCTAACCTTAAATTTATATCAGTAAATAAAGATCCATACCAATTTAAATCTCTATAGCATATCCCCCTTTAAATGTACAAAAGAAGACATTTATAAATATGGAAACATGAGCAAACTGCTTCCTGCTGTTTATTGGACAAAGCAATTTTTTTAAAGTTTATTAAATTATAAAAGTTTCCATTTCTGCCCCTCCTCCCAACACCCTCCCACTTCCCCCACTCCCTCTCCTCCTCCCTCTCCATCCCTAAGAGCAGTCAGGGTTTCCTGCCCTGTGGGAAGTTCAAGTTCCTCCCCCCTCCCTCCAGGTCCAGGAAGGTGAGCATCCAAACAGACTGGATCCCAGAAATCCAGTATATGCAGAGGAAACAAGCCCCAGTGTCATTGTCAATGGCTTTTCAGAAAGACTCCGGGCCAGCCACATTCAGAGAATCCAGCCACATTCAGAAAATCGGGTTTGACCACGTGCTCGTTCAGTCCCAGACAACTGGCCTTGGTGAGCTCTCATTAGATCAGCCCCCTTGTATCAGTGGGTGGACGCACTCCTCACGGTCCTGCCTTTCTTGTTTCAAACTGGCGTGGTTTTTTTCCTGCTATCAGTAAATTAGGAAGACCTCTCTTAAAGGAGCTGCAGGACACTGCCAGCAAAATGCTGGGTACCAAGAAGCCATGCTAAACTCTCTTCTTTTCTGTCTAAAATTACTTTTTCAGCTTTCTCAGGTTTTAAGTGGAATTAGTTGGATTTGCTGACACACCAATTTGTTGAAGGAGGCCACTTGTTGGTTCCTGGCTGCTCAGCCCTGAAATAATCACACATAAACTCTATTATTTAAATCACTGCTTGGCCCATTAGCCATTAGCTCTAGTTTCTTATTAGCTAACTCTTACATCTGAATTTAACCCATTTCTATTAGTCTCTGTATCACCATATGGCAGTGGCTTACTGGATAAAGTTCCATCCAGTTCTGGTGGGGCTACATGGCTTCTCTCTGACTCTGTATCCTTTCTTCCAGCATTCAGATTAGTTTTCCACACCTGGCTCTGTTCCAGTATAGCTCTGCTGTAGGCCCAAAGCATTTTCTTTATTAACCAATAGAACTCAGAACATATAAAGGAGAATCCCACATTAAACTGGCATTTGACATATTATGTGACAGGGCTGTAACAACAATGTTTGCTTCCCTGAAATTTTATCCTATCTATAAGTAGAGTTGCAAACTGAAAAAGATGAGATTTTATTTTTTGTTTGCTTAGCAGGTAGGTAAATATGGATCAGATCATAAAGTGCTTTTGTACTTGAGTGATGGTTGAATGTTCATTCCTAAGGAAAATTTATGTACAATGCTATAGAAATGTTATTTTAAACTGGCACATTCAGAGGAAACAGGGAATTCAACATGATGGTAACTTCTTATCTTTTCTTTCAACACTGCAAACCAAATACTTTTTTCTTCGTTGCCTTGGTGTCCATAGAAATGAGTTTATGTATCAGGTATTTAACCCAGGTTACTAGGTTGGAATCTGAAATTTTTTGATACTTTTTTCCCTATCAGTTAAGCATATATTTATTGGATTCTATCATTTTTCTCTTTGTCTTCATGATCATATCCATGCTAAAATGAGGTAGGCCTGGTTTTCAAGAAATAACTATGGCTGATGATCAGCCTCCATACTCCTAATCACTTTTGTTTTTATCTTCAGATCATTTGCTCAAAGTGACTTCTTCCTACAAAAAAAAATTTTCATCATATTATTTTTAATTTTGAGCTCTTAATAAAGACAACAACATGAGGTTAAATCAATTATGCAGTATAGTGATATTTCATTTGTATTTTAATAAATCAAAAGATGTTCAATACAAAATGTCCATATATGTATGGCTGTTATAATATGGTTTACAGAGTTCTCTGCTATACTATGTTTGCATAAGAATGACTACAATATAAAATAAAATATAGTGAAGTGAATATAAGAGCTACCAGCACAGATATTTTTATAATTACTAAGGTTCATACAATGTACATGTGCTAGCCAATCAACATCAACGTAACGAGATTTGGCTAATATAGGAGATTGTTAAAGAAAATCTCTAGAATTTTCTTTAAAGACATTTCCCCATAGAAATACTTGAATGAGCACATATACAATTCATAGAATGAAGGGCCATAGAGAATAAAAGAATAAAAAGGAAAATGGAAAAGGAAAAAGGTTCTTGAATGTACAATATATCAGATTGCAAACCTATGGCCATAATTTCCCTGCCAATTTCCATATTTTCTCACCACAATAAAATCTTTCTTTCTGCAATTATAAGCCATAATAAAACCAAATTCTTTAGTTATTTATGTCAAGGTATTTTACCAAAACATTAAAAAGCATCTTATACAGTGTTTTCATACATATTCAGAATTACTTTTGATAATTATGTAATATTACAGAAGTTTATGTCATAAGTGTATATAGAATGGAAATATATTGAACCCTGGTGTAATAATGAATCTCTCTAACCTTAGTGTAATGGTGGAGGTCAGAGGATGAATGAATACAGAAGCAGATCATAGAAACTTAACTTTCAGCCAACCTAGTCAATTGGCAAGCACTCACTTCAATGAAAAGCCTTGTCTCAAATATAAGAGTTAGGGAGTTGTTGGAGAAGGCTGCTAGTTCATTCCCAGCTTCTAAGTCCTGAAATAATTGCAAAGAAAATATATTATTTAGTCACTGCTTGGCCTATCAAAGTATATTGCTAGCTAGCTCTTATATCTTTGGTTTACCAATTCATTATTTTAAATTTTACCCTGAGGTTCATGGACTCATGGCATGGTTCTACTTTTTGGCTCATATCTTTCTCCTCTGGAAGCTTCATGGCTTCTCCCTGACTCTGCTTTCTTTCTCCCAGCATTCAGTTTAGTTTTCCCACCTACCTATATTCTTCCATATCACAGGCCAAAGCAGTTTCTTCATTCATTAACCAATAAAAGTAACACATACAGAAGGACTTCCCACACCATTTCCCCTTTTCTGTTTAAATAAGGAGGAAGGTTTTAACTGTGGGGCTCCTTTAAGATGGCTTTCTGTCTTGGCAGCACTAACATCACTGACTTTTGGGGGAAGTACAGCTAAGGAGCATTTGAATGGGATTTGTGAGCAGAGTCCTATAATTTACTTAATGGTAACAGACCTGCTGTGTGCCTGAAAAATGGGACTGTGAACATGGCTAATGCTGAACAGACCTTCACCATGTTGGACTGAGTGGAGCCAAAAGGCAAAGCAGCCTTAGTCCTAGTAAGGCCACTTAACATTTTAAGAAATATTCCAGTACAGAAAAAGATTTCATACACAATAGAACAGATTCAGATATAAAAGACCTCTAAACGAGACACAATGTGTTTAAAAAATGTACATAGGCTTGGGAGAGAGAAGAAACAGAGTAAAGAGACAATAAATGTAATATAAAAGAATATAGACAATCATATATTAAAGGAGTAAAGATAATAAAATAAATATTAAAAAATAATAGAGTAAGAAAAATAAGCCACATGTAGATGGAATATGCACCAAGAGTCTGGATTATGTATATTATTGTGTTTTCTTTGAATTTTTTGACTGTGAATAAACTAAGTACACAGATTTCATTTTATGGGCTGCTAAACTAAACCAACATATATACTTTAAAGGTGTCTTGTATTTAAAATTGGGTCTAAGGATATGTTACTTTGGAAAAGGGGTTCTTATTTTGTTTCCACAGAGGTTGAGAACCTTTGGAATACTTCCAGATTGATGTGACTGATGGAACAAGACCCCCTGAAAGGTCATCTTTAACACTCCCAGAAAATAATTTTGCCCAACAAAAAACAGGAAGCAGTTTGGAGAAAATTATGCCCAAATCCCCAAATATTGTTTATAAATGTTTCGTTACATTTAAAAAGGGATATGCTATAGAGATTTGCATTGGTATGGATTTTGGTTTATTGATACAAATCGATTTTTTTATTTGAAGCAATCAGCTTTTGTAAAAACATCAAATAAAAAACAATTTATAACATTTTTTAACTTTTCTAATCTATTATTCTCCTTTATATGTTCAAATATTTCCTTCAACATGTAGTTATTCATTTTTATTTGTTATTGTCATGTTCAAAGCTACTGTTCATATTACACAGATTTCATATAAATGTTTTGAATCTTTATCAAAATTCAGTAGATAATGGAAAGGTGTCTAAATGCAGTCAGAGAAATCAAATGTAATGCATGATTTATATCATATATATAGTCTTGTGCTGAATTTGCAAAGTTTGTTTCCAGAAAATTAAAACACTTCTCTTGTTCATTCCCAAATGAGAAACCCCACATTGAGTTTGAATAATAATTTATTATAAGAGTGTCAGTACTCCTCACAATAGTCGAATAATTTTTTTATACCAACAATGGGCTTATTTGTGCTCACTATTGATATTAAACCTGTTTGGATCTATTTTAAACTGAATTTGTCATTTTTGTAAAACAAAAAATTCAAAAGCTGATGCATGTGTCAACTGGAAAAAAATCAAAAACAAGTAAAAATGAATGTGTTTATTGTTTGTAGCAATCATGTGCCAAATTTAACAGACTCATAACTTAATACTATTGCTATCATTTTAGGAAACCTAGGAAGTCACAAGAAACAGACCAAACGGGTCTAATAACTCATGTACAATTCATGATCATTTTTCATGATAATGCACACACAGGTGTTCTCAGTTTGTAGTGATCCCCTACAGTGCTGCATTTTTTCATATTTTTAGCTGCATTGTTTCTGTGATCTCTGCATTCCTTCAGAAGGTAAGAGATGGGCCATTTGTGAAAAATATCAACCTAAAAAGAGCATTTGGCACTCACCATCCCAAACTGCTCTCTAAAAACAGATGCATAAACTTCCTGTGACCGAAGGGACATCGTCTAGCCCAAGATCGATAAGGCTGTGTTATATTAGCCCCACATGAGATTATTTTCTGATCAAAAATATTTATTAGAAATTAACTATGAAAATGCAGATGCTGTAACAACACAGTCTTATTCAGGTTATGTTTATCTATTTTCATTTTTTTAAATATTGAAAAGTCTGATAAGTTTAAAAACAAGAATAAAATCTATGATGGTAATCATTATATACAATATTTACAGTTCAACATTTTAAAGATTGATGAGTCTTTTTTCTGTGCCTATTAATTCAATAAGAAATAACAATATATTATTGCTGTTCAATCAAAAATGCAATTCCTAACATTGAGATAAATAAAATACTTTTAAGTTGATTTTGCTATAAAGGAAACTAGCATGATTAAATGATAAACAGCAGAATATGAGGTGAATCAGGATATATGTAACTTCCATAGAAAAGTTCTGTGTTCAGAGAAACACAGATGTTAAAAAGTGAACTCAATCATTTTTTAAATATTTGAAGCATACATTCTCACTTCTTTCTTGTTGAATTTCACATATATACACTTTCGTGTGTGTATATATATATGCATATATTATTTTCAATTCGTTTCAAGAATATTTTCTCTGTGAGAAAAACAATGTTAAAGATCTATGAGCATGTACTCAAAATAACATGAACACATGCATAGACTACATCAAAAACTCTATGTGATTGATAAAAGATAACTGTATTGGATTTTTGACACAAATTGTTTGATTAAAAGACACAAAAGATATTACAGGCATTTACAGCTTGAGGCTTTATGCTGAATTCCATTTGGGTCTGTGTGTAGTTTTCATGATTTATTGACAGCTGCTCTAGACGGTTCTTTATTTTCAACTCATCCCAACCTTGGTCAAACAATGCAACCTTCTGTTTTTTTTCAATATTTTCCTAATATCTCAGCTCATTTAATTCTATTGATCCACTGAAGAGTATAATGGCATCAAAACTGGAATTACTAGCACCTCCCTAGCCCAGTGCTAAGAGCTTTCCTATTGAGTCTGTGGACCATCACGCGGAATCATAAAAGTCGACAAAAAAGGAAAATGACCTTTACTAGCTACTATTGTACTGAAAAAAAAAAAATCCAGCAAACCTCAGAACATCATTTCCAATTTTATGGCACTGTTTTCTTAAATAATAAGAGAAGGGGGAAAAAAGGAACAACTGACCCCTGTTCAGCATTTACTTAAGCAGAATTGGCATTAATAGAGTATTCTGTCAAAAATTCAAGCTCAAGAAAATGTATGGCTTTGTCCGCAGCAGCAGCTATCTTAGCAGATTGTACTGTCACCGCTTCACACAAAGCGCATTGCAACACCATTAGTGGACATAAATAATGCACAAGCTCTTAGGCAGTACTCAGCTAAGTGCATGGAAACCTTGGGCTCCTGTTGTCAGAAATTCAATGGATTAGTACCTAGATTTATTTTAAGTCTGTAAAGCACTTTGTTCTTGACAGCGTTCAAAGTAGAAAGAGTGCTATCCTGAATGTGCATCTTAATACTGTCATTCCTGTCTTGTAAGAGTAGATGATATATGGGCTGCAATATTTCGTTTTAATATTTAAAGTTTTCACTGTGCAGATGCAAATAAATATATTAATAGCTATCTGCTGTTGCTTTATTGATCTAGAGAAGAACAAAGGTAACCTGTAAAATTTCAAGTGAGACGAGTAAAACGGAGACATTACCATTGCATCTTAGTGAAACGGGCATTGTGTTATAATCTTTAACCATCATATTGAGACAATTAGAAAACTTTGGTGTCTACTTTCTTCTCTCTCAGTAAAGATAAATAGTAGTATTCATATTTGAGAGAAGTCTTAGTTCAGTTTCACTTAACTCACTCCCTTCCAAACATTCCTCCTTTCAGGAAGCTAAGTGATTGTGTGAGTTAACATAGGAAGAACTACGCTAAAAGGTTACTGAAAATTGTTGCCCTTGACTTCAGACTGGATGCAGGGTCTGCCTGTAGGCCTGTTTCTGTGTTGTGTCCAAAACCCTTCCATGAATTGAGAAGGCAAAATACATTACTGTCTACATTAAAAGAAATGTCCCTTTGTGGTGGGTGTTATGGAAGAACAGAGGAACTTATGTGAAGTTTAAAATTTCTTGAGTCTATGAAGACAAAGAAGCTTCTTTAAAATAATGTTTCTTTTCATTCTGTGTACATGAACTATGATTTTCAGTGCAGCTGTTCAGATTCTACATAATGAATTACAAAAATCATTATTATGTTTTAAGATCATTAAGGTAAGACAGATAGCTAATAAATATATACATATTTATATATATATATACATTATGTATAAATGTGTACATATATACACATTTAACAAAGTATATACTTGATGAATGTCAAGCAACTCCTGTTTAATCATACATGACTGTTAAATTCTAATTTTATAACACAAATATTGTGGGATTGTGAAGGTTCATTTTATTACATCATTTTATTACATCTATGAAATTCATTGTTTAATAAAAAGAATATATATCTAAATATATTTTATCTGTTATTTCAATTCACAACCTGTAAAGACACCTGTGGGAAAGTCACTATTTGTTCTCCAAACAAAATATACTAAAAGGCAAGTCACTATTGTTTCAAGGTAAATAGAATCTATCCAAATGTGAAATAATTCGATTATTGGAAAATAAAATAAAGGAATTTTATACTGAGTAGCTAAATCTTTAGCCTTGTGTATTATTTACTACAGAGCAGTTTATACAGCTAAAAGTTCCGATCAACAAAGAATTTACATATTCTTATCAATAGGTGGCGCTTTCCCCCTTCCGCACCATCTTCACTGAGTTCTGGTGGAATCAAACTTTCAGCAGGTTTGTGAATTTCCAATGTTACTTATAAAACATCAACTATTTCTACTATTCCTAACTTTGAGAGATATTTTCAAGCCGTTAAAACTGACATTGTTGCTAGTCATGTTGATAAAATATCCTATTTAGGTATTAGTGATTATTCTGTTTTGAGTTTTTTTATTATTAATTAATTTTCCGTTTATTTTATGTGTTGACCGCAGTTTCTCCCCTCTTTCCTCTGATCCCATTTCTTCCTTTGACTCCCTCTCCCATCCACTCCTCAATATTACTTCAGAAAGTGGTAAGCTTCCTATGGGAGCCAACAAAGCATGGCACATCTGGTTGAGACAGGATCAAACTCCTACCCATGCTTCAAAGCTGGGCAAAGCAACCCAGTATGGGTAATAAGTTCTCATAAGCCAGTTCAAGCACCACGGATGGGCCCTATTCCCACTGATGGGAACCCCACAAACAGACCAAACTGCAAAAATGTCACATACAAGCTACACAAATGTCACACACGCAGAGGGTCTACATTAGTCACATGCAGGCTCTCTAGCCGTCAACTCAGAGTCCATGAGGGGTCGCTAGCTCAGGTCAGCTGTCTCTGTGAGTTTCCATCATGACCTAGACCCACCTGGTTTATACAATGCCTCCTCCCTCTTTTCAGCCCCACTCGAGAGCTGGGCCAGTGATTGGCTGTGGATCTCTCCATCTCTTCTAACAGTTACTGGAAAAAGGCTCTCTGATAGCATTTAGGTAGTCACTAATCTGATTCTAGGAAATGGCCAGTTCAAGCACCCTCTCCACTATTTCTAGGAGGCTTAGCGGAGTCATCCTTGCAGATTCCAGGGACGTTCCCAGGAACCAGTTTTCTCCCTAACCCCAAAACGCTTCCTCCCCATTTCATCTCTTTCATTATTCTTTCCCTCTGTCCTGCCAGCAACCCTCCCAAAGAATCCCTCATGTTTTCCTATCCCCTAACCTCCATCCCAGCTCCAGTTTACCCAGGAGATGTCTTCTACTGATTATTCATAAGACTTAGAGTTCTTTTTCAAGTACAAACATTAATGAAAAAATCATTTAGTGTCTTGAACCACTGACTTATTCTTCATTTATTCCATGGGAAAACATCTATAACAACAATATTATTGAATGCCCAATATACAGAGAATCTTAAAATTCTAAAATCATGTTAAAATGTAATTCCTAACAGGAAAAATTTGTCATGTAAACGTGTAAACAATATCCAACATATAGAATAAGATAAAGTCAATCAAAATAGAAAAAGTCAGTCAAATGGAAATGTTTAGAAACACAATTCTATCTAACATTCTTATTTGAGTATTTGTTCAATTGGATCTTTTCAGTTCAAGCAAACCTGAGAGGTAGGGACTATGTACAATCTTTCTAAATGGCATAGATAGTTTTGTACCTTAAAACATAGAAGGGTCTTAAAAAGATATTTTTTCAGAGTACATGTTTAAAGATTTCTATTTAAAATATCTGTCTATATAATGTTCCCCTCTGTCAGGCAGTGGTGATGCTTACCTTTAATCCCAGCCCTCAGGAGGTAGAGACAGGTAGATCTCCATGAGTTTGAGGCCAGCCTGATCTACAGAAGGAGCTTCAGGGCAGACCACAAAGCCACAGAGAAACTGTCTCAAAAAAAGTCATCTCCAATAAAACACATTGTCAAATATTAATAATAATAATAAATACTACCAATTTTAATACAAATTTAATATTCTATAGTAGCAGTATTTCTGATCACATAAACAATTTCACCTACTGGCAAGTGTATTAAAATATCAAAGAAGTATATGATAATTTTCTGATTAGAATAACAGTATTACAGTTAGTAAAACATTTTTTTCTGATAAAAATAAATATCAGAATCATGGAATTTTATATATTTTAATTCTAAATAAAAGCATATGTTTCCTAGACCTTATTTTGTCCCTGATTTCATTTTTCTCCCTATTCTTCACAATATTTTTATTAGTTTGATGCAGAACTTGTTTTGCTGTGCTAAAATGAGAATTTCATACATTGGCATCAGAAAAATAAATGTTTCAGAGTTGCATCATTATAAAAGCCATGGTCTTTCTTGCATTGATATATTTGCATGTACAACATATGAAATTTTAAATTATTATATTCTGAAAAGCATGCAGCATAAGGTTACAGCAATAAAATTAAAATTATCGTCAAGCATTATTTTTTTGCACAAAAGAAATATGTTACCAGAAATTGTCTTAGTATTTTAAAGTATTCTTAATGATATCCCTTTTCAGTCTGATTCTCTCTAAAGGCTGATAATTGTGAACATGGCGTTTACCACGTCCCTTATAGCACAAACTGATAACCTTGATTTAACTTTGCATTTCTGTGCTCCATCACTTCCATTTTCTGCAAGGCAGAAGTGAATAATAACAAGTTTTAAAGGAATTCTAATTTTGTTTTCTTTCACGAATTAAAGCGTCTTCTAGAAAGATGCTTCCATTCTGGATTTGGTCTTATATTCAAGAAATTCCGTTGATATATTACCTTCTGGCATCTTAACAAATAGGGTTTCTTATACTCTGAATAAGAACAAAGCAACTATGTTGAAATGCAAACCCCTGGGGTATTTATTATACATAGTCTTATGCTTTAAAGTACATCACTCTCTGCAACTCTGGGTTGTACGTATACAGAGTCTGACATTATTAGATAACATTATAAGATGGATCTAGTACAAATTCCATCCACTCCAAATGTAAGAGGATCACTGTAACACTGATAAATGTCAAGCATCAGTAGTCCTATGCTTAAACAGTCTTGAAGAGACAAAAACGGATATGATAGGCATAGCCCTCCATTATCAAGACAGCGATGATAAAGTGCAACACTTAAGAGATTTTACTAACAGTTTAAGAGTTCTGGCACGGTACAGACTGCGTATAATGAGGCTTCTAAATGTTCAGCTCACACAACTTGCATTTGAAGAGATAAAATACTTTACAAACTCTATTTCATTAATCTTCGCAATATCTTTGTGAAGAATTATGAACACCAATCAACAGATTAGAGAGGGATGGCATTGAAATGTTGAATGAATTCCCAGTCCTCTCAGAGATAGCCTTGGAGATTCTCCTTACAATGAAGTTATATGTTTAATACCAGCCTTCTAGACCAAATTAATACGTTAAACTGCAGAAAGAATCAATATGTTATACTTTGTTCTGTAGAATAAAAAGTGAAATTTCTCTACAAGGACAGCCAAAAATCTCAATTTTGAATCTAATAATAGGTTAAAGCATTATTTTATTGCTTTGTTAGAAGAATATTCAAAAGTATGTCTTTTAAGAAAACCTTTGCACAGTGACTCTTTTCAAAGCCTATTCTAGTAGGCACATTAATGCCAGGTAAGAATTTCAGCCACAGTAAATTAGTCTAATCATATTATTAAATAACCATTCAAGTGATTTTTAACAGCACATGGTTTGCATTATATTATTAACAGCTCTTCAAAGGGCCCACAACATTATCGCCATCAATAAATTGCTATTGACCACTTACTGTGGATAGCTCGAGTTTTTGAAAGATCACATTGCTTCCAATTTGTTAAGCTAATCTTTTATAGATTTATTTTCATGTTGACAAACCAACTTCTTGTTATGTCCATAGGGCAAACTTCGTCTATGCTTCAAAATTTTTGAATCTTTTTAGCAAATGAGTTTTTAAATGTGCTTGATGACTTATCGGGTAACCACTTAAAAACATAATGTAAAAGATAGTTGGACAGCAGGTAAGATGAGAAACTACAGTTATTAAAAGCAATAGGGGTCATTACACAAAAGTGCCAGACCAAGTACAGGACACTTCTATTGCAGTCATTTGCTAAAGACACTTCAGACTCTGTCCATTGGTCCCAGACATAACCAGAACAAGCTGATATGACCCATCTGCTGTATACATCACACTTCCTGGATACAAGACAAAGAGACATCAAGCTGACACTGTGTTTGAAACTCTTCTTTGCTGTTTGGCCCTTAAGTCTGCAAATGTCATAACAACTTATGAGGGGTAGAGGCTTCAATGGTAAAACCTGGCTATATATGCTACTTACTATCTATAGTGCCAACCTGGTCAGGCAAGATTTGCCCATTGGCATAATGAAGCCATGACTTTCATGAGATAATAAACTACTCTCTAATTGGAAGCAATCCCGAAAGGTAGCCATCCAAAATATAATAAATCCAATCTGAAATCCATGACTAAAGAGATTTTCTAACCAGGTCCAAGTTGGTAAGGAGCTAACATGGCTGCTTGGCTCAAATGATATAATATCAAACAACCTATTAAATATCTACATTTATACTTCCAGACCAAGTCTACTCAGTCTTAAACACAGAAACTTCTCTTTGTAGTGAATGAAGGCAAAAGCAAAGTCTCATGGCTAAACAAAATGCTAAGAATAAAAGGCAGTCATGAGATTAGCCCTAGACAAGAGATTTACACCATTTCTTTATGGGTCAGACAACATTGTCGGGGGAGGGGAAGGTAGAAATGTAAGAAGGGAATAGCAAACTACCATCTTCTCAGGGGGATACAGTTATGGGAAGACCACACCGCACCTGTGTATACCAACACTGGAGTCACAGCACTGTGCCTTCCTTGCAGTCATTTATGGAGAGTGGGAGGGTGCTCTAAGAAAATCTTGCAATGTACTGCTGATCTTTTGGAAATAAATAGATCCTGGATGAAGGTGATGAAAAGTATCCAGTTGCAAACCCAGGGGAGAGTTCACTAAACAAACCCAACTGATCGGTAGAGGACAGAGTTTTATAGGGAGAAGAGGCACTGTTACTGGTAAGAGGAATATAGGACAAAGTCAGAGGGAGAAAACAACCAGAAAGCATAAATGAGCATGTATAAAATTGTGAAAAAAATTACTATGAATAAAAATGAAAATGTAGTAACTTATAATAATAAAGACAAGAAGGCAAAATTGTAGTCAAGAATCAAATAAAAAATACTATGATCCAGAAAAAAATTATGATTTTTCAAACTACCCTCTACCAATGTATATACAATGAGCAAGTGTGATTTGTTCAATTCTATAACCCATGTGATTCTGCCAGTTCTGCAGTCTCCAACTACCTCACTCTAAACAGGGGATCCAGTACATATGTAGAACTTTAGACATCATTATTTCCATTTAGAGAAGGACCTCATTCAGTGTTTAGTACCCCAATTTCACTACTACACATAGTAGGAATCTGGACACATTACTTCATCTTCCATCTTGACATTTGTGATAGCTTTCTCCTTTGTCAATTCCATTATTAGCACATCCAACTACTGTCTACACAGCAGTTAAAGTGATTCCTTTAAGTAATTATAATATAATTACATTGTTTGCCCTCATCCCGCAACCTAGCCTATGTTTGTCCTCTCCAAAATTTAGCCTCTCTTCTATTCTATTTTTTTTACCCATTGTAGAATATGCTTGTAAATAAGTACATATAAATGCAGCTTATATACTTCATTCCATTTTCCTGCATGTTTTTAGGGCTGACCACTTTGCATTTGATAACCAATCAGCGAGTTCATCCCTCTATAAGATTAATTCTTCATCTCAGAAAAGTTGTTAATTTTTTTGCTCTTTATCTAGGGGTGAGAACCCATGAAATTTTTCCTTTAATGTTCTGAAACTAAGTGATGTGGGAATTGTTCAGGTCTTGTATAAGTTCTTATGTTGTTGAGATACCAGGCATGTAGCTGCCTTGTTGTCACTTGAAATCACAATCTCACAGAATATGTTCTGGCCTATTGTCTCTCACCACCTTTCCACCCCTTCTTCTGTGATTTTGCTGAGTCTGAGGGGGTAGAAGTTATATTGTAAATATATTATTTATGGTTAGCAGTACATTGTCAATTGTTCTCTGCATATGTCATAAAGACATAATTCTAACACGAATATTAATATGGGTTTAACTGAAATATATATACCAGTTTTATTGATAAATATTTCAATAAAAGATAAATCAAATTGCTGTCCCTCTTAAGAGTAGTTGACTAGAAAAGAAAAAGAAGTTACCAGAAGAAAATATTTAACAATATTTTCCTTTCCTTTCTCAGAATAACATGAAGCATTCACCAGTTATCGTTAGGATTAATATTTTACTACCTACAAAGTGAGAAACTAATTTCGTTTTGCTTTTTTTCAAAGAGTAATATAATCTTTAATGAGTAGTTTCAAACTCTTTTTCTAACGTATTGTATAACTAATAGACACATGTTGTATACTTCACTTGCTATTGGCTAAATGAAAACTGTTAAATGTTAAGAAATTTCTCCAAGAAAAAAAGAAAAGAAAATTGCAAACATGAAGCTACCACGTACTTATAACTGCTTACTAATTCTATAGATATGTACACATTGATCCCAAAATGGAAGCTACTGCATTAGTGAAGCAATGTCAATGTTAGCAAAACTTCACTTGCCTACTTTATTTAGATAAAAATAGCACTTGGCTATTAAGCTTCTTATGTGTCTTCCTTTAGTATGCACATGATATAATAAGTATACTCCAAAATTCATATCACATGATGAAACAGATTTGAAGAGGCTAAATCATTCATATGATTAAAACCTGGGGTGACTTCCATTAGGATTCTTCTGATATTATTTCTAACAGATTTCTTACTGTATTAAGATCAAAGTAGAAGAGATATTTTACACATTTTCCTCTGTCTTGAGAATTTCCCATATGTAAACAATAAAATATAATCACATTCAATCTCAATTTTCCTCCTGCAGCACCTCCACAGCCTCGGCAACATACTCTACTCTGAACCTCTGAATGGCATTTTTGTTTTAATTTTTTAGTTTGGGGTTCTTGTTTTTTGTTTTTTGATATTCCACAAAGTTCAATTATTATTGATTATAGTCCAGCAAAGTTGATTCTTTTGAATATCTACTTAAGACAATTCATATGTGTGTAATTTTCCACAGCCTTATATGGGTCTGGAAATCTAAATTGTAGTAAGAAATGCAAAGTTTTATACTCTTCTAAATGTAAGCTGCATTGTTATAAAACTTGAATGTTACGATATCTTGACTATAACCAAATATATCAATTTTTAAGGCCACTTGCTTTTTCAGAACATGTTGATTGCTCAAGTCATCTCCATATTAATAAAAGTAAACTGTGCTGAAGTTAATATCAAAAGTGCACAGAGCGTACTCTGCCAATTACTTAATCTCATTTAAAAAAATTGTACTGTATTTTTGACACCTGTCAAAAATTTAGTTGACAGACTTCTCTTTTCAATCTACTACACCTTCTAAGAATCAAATCAATGTGTCCTATTTATTATTCATAATTTGCATAGCATACTTATGGCTTTATTCTATATTTATCTTCTATTTTTTCATCGTGGAATTTCAGTGTTTACCAGAAGTGAAAGTGGAAATAATATTACTCATTCATTTTTTTCTCTAGAGAGTTTATTTAATACATTTACTAATTCACATCCAACTGAACACAAAATACTAAGAAAAATAGCAGAACTTTAAAGCAATGATCAAAAAGAGAAGTATTTTTATTTGGTTTGGTTATAAACATGTGGTAATGAGTATGTGAATTTGTCATATACTGCACCTATAAGAGGAACCCATTCTTTAATTAGGTTAAAAGCTGTTGTGTAGCAGTTTCCTCCTGATTGAAACACTCCTTCTCAAGAGGAAAGGAAGTTAAATCTGTGGTTTGTAGCCTTCCTAACACTGTGACCCTTTAATACTGTATCTTATGTTTGGTGGCCTCCAACCATAACATTATTTCAATGTTATTTCATAACTATAATTTTGCTACTGCTATGAATTATAATGTAAATATTTGTTGTGCAGGATATATGATAGTCAGCCCTTGTGAAAGGTGTCAAAGAACCCAGAAGTTGAGAATCACTACCTTAGAAAGAAAGGTAGTGATTAGCAATGACAGGAGGAACATTCTCAACTTCATTTTCGGTCCTGTCTCTGATGGCTCTGAGCCAATTAGCTTAATTCTTTCTAGGAGTCAATTGGTTACAGGAGTTAGTATCCATCCTCAATATGAGAGGCAAAGATCCTACAACTCAAAATAAATTCAGGAATTCCCTGAAATTCAGCAGATTCACTAAGCCTAGTACTCCCAATGGGAAGCAATGAAGATTGGTGTTTCAGTATTCCAGTGCTATGAAGAGATACCATGACCAAGTTAGCTTATGATACCATTGAATTTGGGAACTTGCTTACAGTTTTAGAAGGTTAGTCTCTTAGCATCATGGTGGAGAGGTGAGTACAGCTGAAGGCGTGATGCTGAAGAAACAACAAAGAACTACACCATGATCCACAGGCAGCAAGAAGTGAGACAAGAGAATGACAGATATACAGAGACAGACAGACAGACAGACAGACAGACAGACTGACTGACTGACTGACTGTCTGGCTGACTGACTGACTCTGGGTCTTGTGTAGAGTTTTTGAAAGAATAAAGACTACTCACAGTAATATTCCTCCTCCAACAAGGTCATATCTCCCTCAAAAAGCCCATACATCCTACTATATCAAAAACATTTCTACTAACTGGGAACCAAAAATTCAAACAAACTCTATGGATCTATGATCATTCAAAGCACTGTAACAGTTAAGACTCCCTGTTAGAAAGCAAACCTGCAGAGAAGACTCCAAGACTTGTCAAAGAGCCTGAAAATAGCAGAAACAAAATGAGCCTGCCTGAGAGGTACTTAAACCCACTGAGCTACCTAAGTGGGCACTTTTCAACCTTTCGAGATGCCTGCAGGCTGTGATGTGTGCTACCCATTTACCCTTTTATGATTTGTCATCCGTGCTGGCATAGGTTTTGGTGATAATGCTGTCTTTAATCATTTCTGTTTTAGTAAGTGACCCCTAACTCGTGTTCTTATAAGCAATCTAAATGAAACTTACTGATTCAACAACTAGTCTTTGATGCTATTCATACTTTGGTTGGTTATAGGTGTTCTATCTGGGGTAAGTAGACATGTGTATATTGTGTCTCTCCAGCAAAAAAAAAAAGTTACGTAACAACTAACTTATATGTGTTCTTATTAGTACCAGCCACATAAATTATGAGTCCCATAAGAAATGTACATGTCTGGCTTTTTGTCCAAAATGTTGGAGATTACCATTAAGGTACATAGAAAAATTGTCTACTGTTTTGGTGGTGTCACCCTGCTTGGCTTTTAGTGTCTAGATTTATTCTTTTGCTTTTTTAAATTGACACTTAAAGTCCTTAACAGCCAAGAGGAACAGAACAGACTGACAAGATTGCTTGAGACAAACATATATACCTCCTCCTGGCTGTGGCCCTGCAGGCTCTTTTGAAGATGATGGGGCCAGAATGTGTGTGCACAGGACCTTGTTTCCAATGTGAATGTGGACGCTGGTCTGAAGTCTTCTTCTTCCACCCCCTACCACCTAAGCCATGTCTGCAATGTAAATGAGAGGGATATTAGAAAGTAAACAGTTCATTACTTCCAAAACAAGGTAGATAGCCTTCACAAAGAATACTTTGAGCCATCTTCTCAGTCAGGCACTTCCAATCACAGTGGAGATGCCTGGAGTTACAGTCCTGGTGGCAGGTAAGATGATCTCGTTTGTCTTAGGGAATCACATGATTAGTCCTGCCTTTCTACTCTGGCTAAACTGTCCCCATAATGGGGGTCTAGACAACATGCCCAAGACTATTGCCACTGTTGCACATGATTAATGGCATTCTTTTCTCATTCTTCATTGTTGATAAAAGACCTTCCCACCCCTCTGTTAGAATGAGATCTACTACAAAGCCTCCCTGATCCCACCATTCACAACCAAATATCCATCTGCTTCCTCCCCCAAATCTGCTCAGTTAAAGCCTAAACCTCCCTCCTTCAAAAGTCACCCACATATTATTAGAAATTTTTACCCTTGCTCTCACTTCCTATCATCAGCCAATCTGTCTAAACCTAAAGCACCCCTCCATCTTTCCTTGTTAATCTCAATACCCCATCTCTCTTAAACACTGTCTAAAACTAAAACCCATCACCACCTACCTATAGGTAGCCAGTATCCTCATCCCAACTCACTCTTCCTGTAATACCCAATACAGTTCCTACCTGAATCCAGTACCTCCACTTCCTTAATTCCACAGTTCTCTGTATTCACCCTGTTGTTCCCAGGCCATGTGCAATTCGATCACATATCCACTTGCCTTGCACTTATTTCTCTGCCCTACATTTAAAGGGCGGTTTATTTTTCATACCATCCCACCCAGACTCTTGTGACTTCTATGTCTTTACCTAAGAGGACCTTGGCAATCATACTGTGTCACAGCTTACCTCCACTGTCCTCCATCAAGGGCTTCCAGATTGCCCCCAATTTTTGGTCAGGCTTTCAAGACCAAACTCCCAACATTAGACCTCTCACCCAGTACCTTCCTACAATCTGTGGACTATTTCCTTCTTTCCCACTTGACTCTTTTACAACAACACAGTACCTCTCTCCTAAAGTTTCCGTTTGCAAAGGCTACAGGGCATCCCTCAGAAAGGCCAAATTCTTCCTGGACCAAATTACTTTCTTGACTTTCTTATTACATCACTTCTCATCAGTTCACCCTGAATCAAAAGAGACACCCCGGTCATTCTACCTCCTACTTAAAAGGAGAAAATATTATCTTCCCTTGCTTTTGTTGTTGCTTTTGTTTCCCAAACCTATATCTCTAACTTTGCACTCCAAGCCAAAACCCTTCATAAATCAAACTGAGGAGTGTCTGTATCCAACTCTTGGAGATTAGGAAAGATTTCCATCATCTGAGAGACCTGGTATAAGCCCAACCTCCAGTTGACCCTGTTCTATGCACTACTGAAAAGCCAGGATGACTTTTTGGATTTTCACCCAGATGAAAGGTTTTATACCCATTCTTGTTGCATATCCTTCTAAACAGCTGAGACATCTGCAAAAAAAATCTTCAGCTTTGACTATGGTCCCTTGTTTCAGAGGCTTTGCTTCAAGAAGCCCAATAACTGACCATTGGGCAGAAACTTACCATTCATAGCCCCCATTAACAAATGGATCTCATTTCCAAATCAATGTCTTATAATTTTCCTTCACTCTGAGATCTTGCTTGTTCAATGTGCCTTCTTAGAACACCACAATCTCTCCTTAGACTGCTTTCCTTTGGGAAGATAAGGACTCTTCAACTCCCATTATACCTCTTAAGATTAAAGTATCCCATCCCAATCCCCCAAGCTTTCCCCAATCCTCCCCTACACCCTTCTCTCTAACCCTCTCCCCTTCCATCCACCCCCCCCCCCGTGCACCAAAGGTTGCCTGGCACTCTTGTCTACTTACAATCTCCAGGATGATAACTACATGATTTTCTTCAGGTTCACCTTCTTATTTAGCTTCTCTAGGATCACGAATAATAGGCTCAAAGACCTTTAATTATGGCTAGAATCCACTTATGAGTGAGTACATACCATATTCCTCTTTTTGTGTCTGGGTTACCTCACTCAGTAAAGCGTTTTCTATTTCCAACCATTTGCATGCAAAATTCAAGATGTTGGGATGCGGGGGAGGGAGAAAGGATGGATATGGGAGCAGGGAAGTATATATCTCAACTAAGGGAGCCATTTTAGGGTTTACAAGAGACTTGATTCTAGAGGGGTTCTCAGGTCCAAGGTGAGATCCCCAGATTGTTCCCTGGACAGCAGAGGAGAGGGTGCCTGAACCGGCCTTGGTCCATAACCATACTGATGAATATTTTGCATATCACCATAGAACCTTCATCTGGCGATGGATGGAGAGAGCCAGAGACCCACATTGGAACACTGGACTTAACTCCCTAGGTCCAAATGAGAAGCAGAAGGAGGGAGAACGTGAGCAAGGAAGGCAAGATCAGAGGGAACCTTCACCCAATGATGGATGGAGATTGAGACAGTGACCCACATTGGAGCACTGGACTGAGCCCCCAAGGTCCAAATGAGAAGCAGAAGGAGGGAGAACATGAACAAGATAGGCAGGACCGTGAGGAGTGCGTCCACCCACTGTTACAAGGAGACTGATCTAATGAGAGTTCACCAAGGCCAGCTGGACTGGGACTGAACGAGCACATGATCCAACCGGATTCTCTCAATGTGGCTGGCACGGGGACTAGCTGAGAAGCCATTGATAATGGCACTGGGACTTGTTTCCTCTGTATGTACTGGCATTTTGGGATCCTAGTCTATTTGGATGCTCACATTCCTGGACCTGGAGGGAGTGGGGAGGAACTTGAACTTCCCACAGGGCAGGAAACCCTGACTGCTCTTAGGGCTGGAGAAGGAGGAGGAGAGGGAGTGGGGGGAGTGGGAGGGTGTTGGGAGGAGGGGGGGGAAATGGAAACTTTTATAAATTATTAAAAAAATTATTAAAAAAGATTAAAATATCCCATGACCTCACACCACCCTAGTAGAAAAATGCTTTCTTTAGGACTATGATTTGCTTCCCACCATGATCCTCTCACTTCTGTGTGCCTCAAGAAGATCTACTTCTCCATATGCTTGACATTTTGATATTTTGGTTCTCAAAATTAGCAATGACAGGGGTAACATTCTCAATTTCATTTTCTGTCCTATCTCTGACTGCTCTGAACCAGTTAGCTTAACTCTTTCTTTCTAGGAGTCAATTGGTTACAGGAGTTGGCATTCATCCTCAATAAGAGAGGCACGGATCCTACCATAATATCTCTACCCCACAAAGGATCAAATAAAACTATCGTGTGTCCCATATCGACCACATTGGAGAGGATGTTCTTTTTGAAAGTGCCAGGACCTTTTGATATTGAAGGTCAGGGAAGACATCTAACCCTAATAGCTCACCAATAACAAAGAATATGCCACCTTAACTATCACAGTCCCCTTGTTACCCCAATGAAGTGGTAATGGTAAAAGGGGAGGTGGCTCTTCACCTACCTAGTGGTAAATATAAAAGTTCTTGGATTTCTCAAGACTTTTGCAGACCAACAATTAACTGAATTACTTGGAGGTATAGCAGCCACTGACAACCAGTTACAATAAAATTGCTCTCAGAGTATTCTTGAGAAGTCATCCTAGAAGGATGCTTCACTTCCTCCTGGGGACTCTTCAAGTCA